>NC_140831.1:3187500-3205000 GCF_050613455.1 Vespa mandarinia
ATGTGTATATATATATATATATATATATATATATATATATATATGTATATAAATATACACACTTTAATTCATACAAGTATCGAAGGATCTCTCAGATACTTCGTCAATCGTTAAAAATAAGCGCGATAACGGATTTAGCAGGGACATTGTCAGCAGGGTGAGCGACGGGCGCAAGTGCGAGGTATCAATCACTGGTTTCTCGAGGGCACTTCGAGCCATGCCAACAAAGAAGTCTAGAATTACGGAGTACGTCGAGCTGAATCGTCGATTGTCGAGGACGTAGTAAAACCTTTCGCTCGTAGTTCTCTTTTTCCCTTCCTCTTAGTCGTTGATGCCGTAGTCGACAAACGTCGAGTTTCCGAGAAGATCGACGCATCTCCACGAATCTCGGAACGCTTGTCTCATCTTAAACGAAGCTTGCCTGCTAATAGGAGTGTGATTAATTACAGTTACGCCTTGGTGTGTTACGATCTCCGTACCGCATCGAGCCCTTAATGGAAATAACTAAGTATTGTTCGGGTGCATGCCTTCCGTACGGAAACGATCCATCATGGCCCGGATAATTAGTACAGCCGTGGTTGCGCGTATAATCATCACTCGGAATAATAATGCTGCGTGGCTGTCCTCTCTCCCCCCCCCCTCTCTCTACGCTTCCCCCACTCACCTCTCTCTCTCTCTCTCTCTCTCTCTTTCTCTCTCTCTCTCTCTCACTCTCTTCGTTGTAGCGAGAGGTGCGAAACAAGCCAAGCGTGTGCCATAAGCGACCCTCGATGTATCCTAATCGTCCATGTGTACGTGAAAACAGCTACAAATGTTGATACACGTATATATACTATACAGACATAATATATATATATATATATATATATATATATATATATATATATAAACTTAATCACATGTATATACGTTTTACTTTGTCACGACGACAATACAACAGCAACTATCGTTCTGTCATCTTATATAAGTCATTACGTCGGTATGATCACGAAATGAGAAGGAAGAGAGCTTCTCGAGTGAAAATATTTTCATCAATGGCAGAGTATCGTTTTTCTTTGACTACTTGTCATACGACTGATATATCATGAGACGTAAAAAAAAGAAAAAGAAAAAGAAAAAAAAAATAAAAAGAAGAGAAAGAAAAATAATAAACAAGCTTATATCTAGTTTATTTTTATCTTTTTGAAATATCTGTCGAGAAAATATGGAGAATTACTACGTGGTAATTTCTCAACGAGTGTTGATCGAGAAATGATTGACTTACCTTTGAAATGTCAAAGATACGATAAGGAAATTCTACTTGTAAATATTATTGTACTCATAATTCGTAGTTCGCTTTAACATCTGAATGGGATAAAATAAATTGAATTTAGAAACGTTAACGTGATCGTAATTATTAACTCGGTAAATCATCTTGCAGGTGTTATTACGGATATGACATTCTTTTCGCGATGTGAATAAATAGAAATGAAAAAAAATAAGGTTCTTTGTAGGTATCGGTAGAGAGATAAAGATAGAAAGAGGAATAGGATAAAGGAAGAAAGAGAAAGAGAGAGAAAGAGAGAGAGAGAGAAAGAGAGAGGAAACGATCTTGATTTCATGTAAAAGGAAAAAGATAGCAATGCTCGTTGCTACTCGGAAAAATCTTGGTTTGCAAGGGAAGACTCGCTGGCGCAGCGGCTCGAAACTTTGGAAAAATCAATCCCTCCCGCCGCGCAGCGCCAGTGTCGGTGCAATTCATTTGCATGGGAATTGCACCCCACGGAGACGGCTGCACCCCGGTATCGATTTTAAGTGGACCGCCTGTCCCGTCAGCCTCCTGTCTCGTCTTCTCTCTTGGACAGAAGCTACTCGAAGTCGCGCAAGCGCTCTCGCGTACAAAATTCTCCTACGCTTTCCTTTCCGTGCGACGTCGAAAGAAGAAAGAGAAAGAATAGGAAGAGGTCGAGCATCGTTCTCTTTTAGACTCGCGGGTATCGTTTCTTTTCCTTTCTTTTCTTTTCTTTTCTTTTCATTTCATTTCATTTCTTTTAATTTTTCTTTTTCTTTGTTTTTTTTTTTTTTTTTTTTTTTTTTATTCTCTCGGATCAGAGCCTTAGTTCTTTTCTTTATTTCTCGATCGAATCAATCAATCATCGACGATACGTCTCTGTTCACGTCGTTTTCTAATTAAACACGTTTTTCCAGATATTTCTTTGTCCTTTGTATAAAATAATTCGCATAATATCGTAACTCACTCTTTGATTTGATCCATCGACGATTCTTTATGTCGTAAGTGAAATATTTCTAATACGATCGAACGTATTTACGTATTTTTCATGTATAAAAATATCTGAGTATATACATACGATATATATATATATATATATATATATATATATATATAAACGTGTCGTGTATATATATATATATATATATATATATATATATACACGACACGTTTATCTTTATTTGAAAAATTTTCATCGCATTTCATTTCAGTGATTTTTACATTTACGACTTTTACCAAGTCAATTTAAATGTCTACTTTTATGGAATAGCTCTGCGAACGGCCGCCTTATATCGCTGCTGACTCAAAGAAATTATAAATGAAGTTCGAAAGTATTTTCCCGTAGAAGGTCGGCATTTTTGAATCGTACCTTTCGGATTTCCTTCCTCGTGCATAGGTGTAAAACCCGCGGCTTTTAGATAGTTTCGAGTATATCCCCTGTGGCCAGTACGTAAGGACAATAAGCCAAAAAGTTGGTAAGGCAGGTAGGTACGGGTGAAGCCGTTACCTGTTATGAAGCTCATGGGTGAAGTCAAGATTGTAATTAGCCGGCACTAAGTTTTGAGGTTTCTCTTGGTATTTGTATGCGATCCTCGGCTCTTCTCCTACGTTGCGTATATACGTGCATACATATAGTTACGTTAGTAGTGTACGAACTACAGAGCGTCTACAGACAGCACGCGTTTAAACGATTCCATTGGCGATGGTGTGTGTGTGTGTGTGTTTGTGTGTGTGAGAGTGAGAGAGAGGCTGCACTTTCGCGAGATAGAAGCAAAATGCACGGCACGTATCAAAATTTCGTATTGCGAGTTCTCTGCCGTTTCCTAACGACCAGCTTACTCTCTCCCTCCCTCTTTCTCTCTTTCTCTCTCTCTCTCTCTCTCTCTCTCTCTCTCTTTTCTCCTTCTTTACTGACTTTCAACATGCATTCTACGCTCTTAACATATATTCAGATCCTTTTCAATTTTAATTTGGAATCGTGTGTTTTACCGTACCCCATCAATGAGACGATTTAATTTTTCGAAAAAAAGAAAGAAAAAAAAATGAAAAAAAAAAAAAAAAAAAAAAAACAAAAAAGAGAAAAAAATGATTTTTCTATTCGATCAGAACGATCGAGGTCAATTGTATCTTGTATGAAGAGCTACTAATTACTTTAACTCATCGATGTTGGTGCATAGCTGTCATTCGCATTCGTATCGGGTCAAGCGTAGTAGTTTAATTTGATCAAAAATCGGTGATTGGCAGGTAGGGCAGGGTAGATTCTATCAATAAATTAAATGATATAAAACCGAAACGCTTTTCGAATCGTTATTAATTTGGAATTTTAACTTATATTACCATTGCTCTTCAAACATCGCTCGTTTTGATACGTCCGAAGAGGTCAACGCGTGCGGGGAGGAACTAGTTCTATATATTCTTTTTTTGTCATCCTCTCTCTCTCTCTCTCTCTCTCTCTCTCTCTCTCTCTCTTTCTCTCTATAGAGAAACATAAAGTTTCATTTAGATAATGAAATTATAAGCATCGTCATTAGACAGTAGTAGACATGTAATAACGAGACAAAAGAAAATGACGTTCGAGAAATAAATCAAATGTAAAAATAATCGAATTTAAAAATTATCAAGTAGATAAGTGTTATTTTAAGAGAAAATCTTAAAGAAAATTTCATTTGAAAGCATTATTCCTGCGGTATTAATGACAAAGATAATTTCTTCTTGGAAATATGAATTTTGGTCTTTGTAGAAAGATCGCATCTCGTTGAGCAAAGAGAGAGAGAGGGAGAGAGAGAAAGAGAAAGAGGGTTACGATCATCGAGAAAACGGAGTTCTACTTTACGTGAACACGCGCTTTGGGAGTTTATAAGCCGAGCGTGTCGATGAATAAATAACGACTCAGCAAACCTTTTCGGCGATAGGAGCACCGAAATGTCAGGATGGAAATTTTATTGTCAACGATCGTGGGTATCGAAGTGAATGAGTCTAAAATAAAAGAAGCGAGTCGAATAAGAGAGAGAGAGAGAGAGAGAGAGAGAGAGAGAGAGAGAGAGAGAGAGAGAGGAAAAGAGAGTGACAGAGAGATATAGATAGAGATAGAAAGAGAGAGAAAGGGCTAGTCGGTGGGGATGAACGGGGGTTTAGAATGGCAGTGCGCCCTCTGTCTCTGTTAATGCATCGCCTCCGGAATGGCCGATTAATTCCAACTACGGGAAGGAAGCGACTATAACTCGTCTCCGTGGAAGCATTCTTAATCCGCGCACTCTTTATTCTCAGGCACCGTTCTCCTCACCGTTTTCTCTATTTCTCTTTCTCTTTACTCTTTTACTCTCTTACTCTCTTTTCCCTCTTTCCACTTTCCTCTCTCTCTCTCTCTCTCTCTCTCTCTCTCTCTTTCTCCTTTAAAAAGAAAACTCTTTCCTTGTCGTCATAGTAGTAGTAGTAGTAATAGTAGTAGTAGTAGTAGTAGTAGTAAGAGTAGTAGTATGGAAAGGACCGTGGCGCAGCCGTTTCTCTGGTGTTTCGGTTTTAGAAGGAGCCAGGACTTTTCTGCCAGAGGAGAAATACAGTTCGCTTCTTCGTCGAAGAGAAAGGCTCGCTATTTTATGGCCGAGCAAGTGCACTTCTTATTAGGATTCTTTCGAAGGCGGTTTATCGAGAACGACATGCCTCTGTCCACGCTTTTACTCAAGATATATATATATATATATATATATATATATATATATATATTTTCTGTATCTTGCGGAACGTCGAATCCCCACTGAGGGTAAAAGAGAGAAAGAGAGAGAAAAGAAATAGAGAGAAAGGAGGGGGGGAAGAAAGGGGAGACTAAAGGGATGAATATTTATCAGACAGAAAACTTTTTTCCCCCGGACAATTATCAATGCATTAATTACGCCTTTTACCCGTTTGTACGGATGAATTTAGAAAACGCGAGGTCCTACATTCCGACACTTCATTTTCGCTCACATTTTTCACTTGGGTATGGAGTGCGGGATGGGCGTCGGGGGAGGGAGGGAGGGAGCGGATGAGCTTTAGAAAAGGGGTAGACACGGACGGAAACGAAGTTCGGCGAAACACGTACGGCAATTATAGTCGGCCATCCCTGGGAAAATAGTAGAGGGGTTTCTATCCCGCGATTGTTATCTACACGTGTTGTTTATTGATTGTCTCGTTGTCTCGAAGCAAACCTGGAAACCGTACGTCGCGCGGACTAAAAGCGCGGCTGGTGGTAATTGCCAGTGGCGAGAAGAGGCGTAACAAAATGTACGTTCCGCGCGTGTATTCGAAGAATTAAATTCCCGAATGGATTAAAGCTAAGCACGGGGGAGAGAATCCGTAGGTACGTATGCAAATTTCGTTCATAAACGTTGCACGACGCCGGCGAGAGTTTTGTTAAGATATCTTTGCACGCAAAAACCTTCCTTCCTAGGCCGTTATCGTTACTACGTTATTCAGGTTCGTTGCCAGCATTACTATTGTTCCTTGAAGAAGTGCCTACCCCCGTCTATAAAGGGCATTTTCATTTTTCGTCTTAAAACAAAATAAACTTAATGAACTGTTTATTTCGATTTAAGGTCAGATAAGATACGTATTTATTTATTTATTTATCTATTTATTTATTTATTTATTTATTTTTTTTTTTTTTCAATTAAAATCAATTAGTTTCACATATGTTTATATATGTTTACTTCGTAAAGTAAAATAAAGATTTCCATTAGCCGAACGTTCGAGGGGAAACTTTTGATGAAAAAGTCGATATACACGGGCAGAGATAGACCTTTAAAAAAACGATCGACGAAATTCCAGGGAGCACCGAACGATCTCGACGGGAGTTCTCTATCCAATTTTCCTTGCATGATCCCGCGATGAACGGCGTGTATCGAGAGACTCCTGCGAATGGCGAACGAAAGAAAATAGTCGATGGGATGATCGGGGAAAAAGAGATAAAGAGAGAGAGAGAGAGAGAGAGAGAGAGAGAGAGAGAGAGAGAGAAGGCGAAAGCTCGCTACTCCACACTCTTCATCCAAATCGACGAGTCCAGGCAGAACAGCGAATTCCTCGGAGAAATCTTCGCGGTGTTACATCATCCGCGCGCGGTTCCCGTACAGGCAACGAATTTGTTTCGCATTGTGCAACCTCGAAAAATGTTTGAGATACTTTCGTGTCTCGGCGCACAAGGCCGAGAAAATAAAAAGAGAAGTTCGACAAGAGGTAGTCGCGTCCGGACTACTTTGAAAAATTCTCTCTTGGGAACAGTGACTCTTGGTATATGGGATAAGACTGAGTACGATGATTCGAAGCGTTAGTCAACTTTTAGATTCGTTTCATGGATACCTTTAATCGGTGTTCCTTTGTCAGCAAACGATTTGCCGCTTTCTTCCTATGACGCGTTGTGCTAAAAGATGTCTTAACTGGGTATGCACGTTGTCGAGGATATAGGAGAGAAAGAGAAAGAGAAAAAGATAGAGGAAGATCAAGATGGAGAAAGAGGGAAAGGGAGAAAGAGAATGTGAGAGGAGGAGAGAAAGAGAGAAAGAGAGAGAGAGAGAGAGAGTGAGAGAGAGAACAGCCAACATCGTGTACGGCGTTAACGGGCTGCCATTTTCGATAAGAGGCGTTGCAAGGACGACACTGATCGCGTACGACGTGTAGGCAAGCTGCTCGTAAAGTGTTTAGTTGAGGGGAAGGTAGAGCTCTATAGGAGGGAAGAGGAGATCTCGTAGGAACGGGGTAGATGAGTTAAACTACACGAGGTCTGACGGTAATAATTGAGTGCCGCTCTGTCTAGTTAGCACTTCGTGCCACCGGCTGGCTCTCGTCACTTTATCGACTAAACGACAGCGATGCGTGACAAATCCATCTTGTCTTAACCGCCGACGCCGAAGCGATTATCGACGTTACCGTGAAGAGAAAGCGCCAGACTCGCGGCAATCTAAAGATGCCGCGATGAAAGTAGAGAAGGTTAGCTAACTCGAGCCATTGTTAATAATGGAAAAAAATATTTTTATTGGAAAGCTTTGTCTAATCTTTTCGTCCTTGTAAATTTATTAAGAATCGTTGAAAATTAAAAAAAAAAAGAAAAAAAAAAAGAAAAAGAAAAAATCAAGAAAGTATTTACTTGGCTCTTATTCATTATCATTAGTAAGATTCACGAGTAATTCTAACGTGTCGCGTTCAACCATTTCGATTGATAGTCACAATTATTAACATCTAAATATTATTATTAACATATAATATGATTCACATTCATTTTGTATTATTTAATGTTCAATTTTAAAAGTATCGATCATGAATAGATCAGAATATGGAAAAAGGCAAGAGAAATCGTGGATGAATGGTGTAGGCGACGATGAGGGGGGAAAACGGGAATGCTTCGGTCGTACATCCGTCTCCGTTAGGTTCGGTGAAGCTGTTCTTGCGACTAAACAGCGCCGCCGCCGTTGCATGAAGAGAAAGATTTACGCGACTCGTCGGCAAGTGGCGGTAGTAGAGAGATATCAGACGCAAAAGGGAGGAAGTGTCTGGCTCGTTTGTCTCATGCACTTTTTCGGAATCTCTCGGCTCCTTCTACGTGGAATCAGAATCAGTAGAGAACTAACGGAGGATGATACTGGAGTTGGAGAAGGGTTGGGGGGGCCGGGGGAGAGGGGAGGATGGTAGCGGGACAAGAGGGGAAAAGGAAGAGGATAGTTAACGGGCTCAGAAACGCAAGAAACGCAAGCAGACGAATGGTAGTCGGCCAAGATCCGGTGAGTTTGGCTCTCGAGTGAATAATTAAATTACGCGAGTGAGAGATCCCGCGATGGGGCGAAGAAGGTGGCGTAAGGTGGTGGGACTAAAGAGGGGTAAAGAGGTAGAAGATGAGGAGCGGGGGAGGGGAGTAAGGGATGCTGCCTGCCTGTTCGTTTGCTGCTTGCTTGGCTGTGCTCGAGGATCGGGAGCGCGCCTTGGAGGAGGCTCAAAGTTGAAATTTCACGCGCCATTGTTCGATCCTCCCGCCGAAGGAATAGGAGTTAGAAGCATTTAGGGAGCGAGGCACGGGGCGGTGAATTACGGTCGTAGATACGGTGAGACGTGGCAGAGAAGAGAAAGGGGGTGAAAGGAGAACGAAGGGACGCCAGGAGGAGGTCGGTGGGTGGACGAAGGTGGAAGAGAATGACTGGAAGAGAAGAGAGAAAGGGATGGAGGATAGATAGGAACCATGGTAGGGAAGTAAAGACGGAGGGCTGTTGGGTCTGAGACTTTAATTCCGGGTTACATTCGCACAGGCCACGCGCTTCTTCGGCCTAAACGACTTCGATTTCGAGTTCGCCGCGGTGAAATGAGATTAATCGCCTTTCCTTTGTTCTCTTTACGTTGTTGAACTCCTTCGCGTCGCGCTCTTCGGCCCGTCGGCCGAATCTTTCGATCGTTAATGCCGACCCTTCGACTCGATGACGATCCTCGAAAGGGTCTCGCTGTTCTATGCGTTTTTTTGTCTCTCTCTCTCTCTCTCTCTCTCTCTCTTTCTCTCTCTCTCTCTCATTTTGCCGATAAACCTCGAAACCTTCTTCTTGGCCTCTTTAGAGAAGATATTAAACCGATAAAGGTCAAATCTTTTTATCCCCTTCTTGATTCTCCAAGAAAATTTATACGAAAAGATTTATATGTCGAACGTGGAGAAAAGCGAGTATTAAAACTAAATGCCGGACATTTTCGTTGGTTGTGGAACGAAGGACCTAGATATCTCTTTCTCTTTCTTTCTCTCTCTAGTACCTTGCTGAAAATTTCGTAGCGTCGCGTTCTGTCACACACAAGCTGCCGTTTTGGCAATGCAAATACTATCGTCGTATATATTGAAAAAGAGGAGAGAAAGAAGGAGAGAGAGAGAGAGAAAGAGAGAGAAAGAAAGAATGATGCGTGCGCCCAGAAACGAAGATGCGAATCGAAAGACCGTGAGGAGGTGGAGGAGGTAGAATCGTAGAAGGTGGGAGGAGAGATTTGGAGAAGCGAAGAGTATAGTAGAAGGAAGTGGTAGAGTAGGAGGAGGAGAAGAAGAAGAAGAAGAAGAAGAAGAAGAAGAAGAAGAAGAAGAAGAAGAAGAGAGAGAGAAGAAGAGGGCCCGCATTCTCGGAGATTATCGTGCTCGCCATCAGCGTATCACGGCGTCACAGGACAAGATTTATATGTAGAGTTTATTGTCGCTGAGTCCGCCCTACTGCGTTTTATGGATGTTTTTCGAAGGAGCGCTGCCGCCCGCGTGATCTATCGCGGCACCCTCACCCTTCCAGCCCCCGCCACCCTCACCGACAGCCTCCCTTCTTTCTCTCCTTACCCTCCGCCTCCTTCTCTTCTTCCTCCCTTTTCGTGCTCCTTCCACTTTCTCTCCTTTGCTCTGATTCGGCACACTAGGGTGGTAGCACGTTTTCGTCGGTGGAGGGAGATGCAGAGGATTCCTAATGAACGCCACAACCGAGTCTCTTCCTTTGCTCTTTCTCTTTTCCCTCCTCCTTCCTTTTCTCTTCTCCCATTCCTCGTTTCTTTCTCCGCTGGTCTTCCAACTGTTACCGTAGCCAACGCCGGCGTTGCTCGTTCCACACATTAACGCGAGATTTATACCGCGGAATCCTAGACGATATCGCATTTACATTTTTGTCGCATCTCTATAAACCACCTTAGCTAGATATACTCTCCTCGTTTGCTACCCTCTTGGACTTCCTATCCTGACAACCGATCGATCAATTTTAGTTGTCGCAATTTTTCAAATTATATTACACCGTGATGAATCTTTATGTTATTAATTAAACAATTAATGTATATAAATGACAACCGAAGAATATATATATATATATATATATATATGTATATGTACATATTAATGTGAAACTGCAGATAGCTATGTATAAAATACTTGAATCATTCATCAGTCCTATCGACGTCACGGTCGTCCGTCCATCGTAGAGAATCGATTGGTGCTACCCACCTATATCTACAAGAGACACGATATATAGGACAATATAGGGTAGGATATAGGGACATATATATATATGTATGTATATATATATATATATATATATATATATATATATATATATATATATAGGGATATGTGAGGATATATACGATATAGGTCTGCGCATACGAGAGAGTTAGAGATTTGGAGGACGCGCGAGAGAGCGATCCTGTCTTCGGGATGTGCGAACGCGACGCGACGGCGAGCGACCTCGATTCCCCATAAACACGTGAACGGGAGAGGGAGATACATGGCGGCAGTATGTTACACGTGTTACCGGCCAGCACGTACGGGTTACGTCCGGCAGTCAATCGCTCTAATACTCGCACCGAGTGCGCCTCGGTGTATACAGCTGTCGGTGGCGATGCTTGTGCGCGCTGCGCTCCGATACCTATATTTCTATCCTTCTCTCTCTCTCTCCCTCTCCCTCTCTCGGTCTCTCTTCTTCCCTCTCCAACGACCATACACGATCTCTCTCTCTCTCTCTCTCTCTCTCTCTCTCTCTCTCTCTCTCTCTCTCTCTCTCTCTCTCTCTCTCTCTCTCTCTCTTTCTCTCTCTCCGAGGTTCTCCACCTCGCTTCGCAGGAACTACATCACCAAGTGATTACCTCGGCCTCGTCCTCTGCACCCTTTCTCTACTATCGCCACCACCACCACCACCACCATCACCACCACCGCCATCACCACCACCACCACCGCCATCACCACCACCACCACCATCGCCAACAACAACAACACTACCGTCATGCCCTACTGCATTCGTCCTCCTCTTCTTCCTCCTCTTTCTCCTCGTCCTCTCCGATCGTTTTCTACTTCTCTGCGGCGTGTTACCAAACTTCAGCGGGTAAACCGAGTCACCGTGCCGAAAAAAATGCTCTTTCCTCCGGTACTTTCTCGTCCATCGTTCCGTCATGATTTATCGTCTATGGGATGCCGGGACGAGAGAGATCGCTTTGAATTCATGCTTTCGTGAAAATCGCCAGGTGGATACATAAATACATACGCATATAGGTAGATAACATAGATAGATAGATAGATAGATAGATAGATAGATATCTCTAAACTCATCGTTTTTTTTTTTTTCTTTCTTTGACTCTTTCGCTTTTTGTTTTATTACGAAGCGATTTGTTTATTCCTTGTTAATTTCTTTAAAGAGATTTCTTAGATACTTCTTCTTGTCAATTATTTTTCTTTTCCTTTTGTTTTTCTTTTCTTTTTCCTCGTTATTTCTTCTTTCAGAAATACCATGCCGAGAGAAAAGCAATCTCCCCTTTTTTTGTTTTTTTTTTTTTTTTTTTTTTTTTCGATTTAATCAAAAATATGTAGGTAAGTATCTTGTGTTGCCTTAAGTCAACCGAGTAAACCGTGGCACGTGCAAAAAAACATATACGATGAGATTGGGTCGACGTAAAGCTAAATTTAGATTCAAAGGTAGAACTATGCCGGACGATGTCGCTCGTGGAGGTTCTTACGCGGGCGTGAATCTTGAACTCGTGACATTCGTAGTCCAATTAAGACTACTTTCATCGGCGAGGCATGGATTACTCACTAGACCCCTCCACCCTTCTCCCCTGCCCCTCCCCCCCACCATCACCCCCACTTCCCTAGCAGTTCTAGCAGCCTTATTATGCGTGTTTAACAAAGCTGAGCTGATTATATCAATAAATTAAGGAAAGCCGTACAAGCTCTTTCCTCTCGTAGCGTTTCCTACTCGCGGACGAGTAGTCAAGCTACGGCGATGAAAATGTTGGTGGTGGTGTAGTGGTGGTGATGATGGTGATAGTGGTGGTGCAGTAAACCCCCGTATGGGTATGGTCTATGCCGTAGTCCCGGAGCTGCTTTACCAAGACGTACATCACCGACGTCCAGCTCGCTCCGCCCTGAATTATGCTCGACAATTATACCTATCTACCCATGCGGTGGGTGTTATTATCATATTATACCACGTTACCCCTCTCTAACCGCCTTTATAACGTTAACCTAACTCTAACAGACGAAAGCAAAACATTTCGATTCGTTCACGTATATTTTATTTCCTCCTTCCAAAGTACGTACTTAAGTATCATTCGATCGAACGGTTAACTTTATGATATTATTTCAAGTACTTAAGATCGCTTCTCTTAAAGTTAGCTAAACCTAAAAGGGGGAACACATCTCCTTTCGAATAGTATAAAAATGGTCAAGCCAGAAAATCTGAACTATCGGGAAGCAATGATTTTCAGTGTCCGATTTCTTTTGAGAGGATGGAAGAAATGGAAAAGACATAGGACAGGGTCTCGTAGGATGGGGAAGGGGTGAGAGGTTGAACCGAGCTCGAACTGTTCGATCGATCGACGCGTGTCCCTCTCCGTGTGGCAATCGGGCCTGGAGCCAAAGCCCGTGCTCTGCGGGACGGCCGTGAAAAATCCCTGAATTATGATAATGGCGGCGACATAATGCGATCCAATGAGGCAATCAAGGGGCGGCAGCGGCGGTGGTGGCGGCAGCGGTGGTGGTGCCGGTGGTGGCGATCGTCGGTCGACGGTATCGATGGCCGATGTTGGTGTGCTACGCCGAGGGATGGAAATAGGGAATGGAAGGGGGATGAAAACGCGAGTTACGCAAGCCGGCTCTCGTATTAGTGTTACCGGCCACCGAGCCGAGCCGAACGAGCAACCGGGCGATCTATGTGCCGGGGACGATACAGTGCGTGTACCAGGTATAATTGCCGTTCGTGGGCAGCAGTTGCTCTAGGAGGACCAGTTTCCATCAATCAGCACGACTAAACGGCCGCTTGCGAACGCGCACGTACGCTCACAAAAGCTCTCTTCTCACTCGACCGATTTCCAATTCCATCGACGAGAGTCCGATGTTATCACGGAGCTTCTTTCCTTTCGATTTCCTTCTTTCTTTTTTCGTGAAATTTTCTTTGGATGGAACACAAGAGAAAAAAAAAAAATTAGGAACGAAAAGAAAAACGAAAAAAAGATCGAACGAGGATTTTTTTCTTTCTTTTTTTCTATTCCTTTTTCTCTTTTTTCTTTTTTGCCCCCACGTAATCTAACAAAAAATTTTTCCCTAACGAAAAATATCCTTTCTCGTGGTTACCCGCGGAATCATCTCTCATGATTTGCTACTTTATAATTGAAATAATGATACGCGATGGTTATTAGTGGGCATTCGTTCGCTTAAACGAGCGCATATTTATTATCTTTTAAATTATATCTCGGGGGTTGTTTTACCGTAAATGAGTCCCAGAGTACGTTCCGATGCATTTTATTTCATATTTCTAATTATTAGTAATGTACATCCTACGCGATACGAGTACCTAAATGCGCTCGCAATTAAAATGCGCAATTCGTCGTTACGTTAATCCAAAATATTACGAATACACATATCGATATTAGGGGTGGGAAAGGGCAGGATACGGAAGGGGGAGAAGAGAAGAGGTGGGGAAGGGTGGAGGAAAAAGGAAGGTTGCTCGGCTTAATGGAGTTCGACGATTTTGTTTCGGTAGTAACGTTAATTAAAAAAATTGCGGCGATAGAATTATCCCGATTATTTCGAGTACGCGTTTGACTCGCTTTGGAAACGATTTTCGTGCCGCCGCTTCAATCTTCAAATTTCCATGGGAAATTTTCGTAATCGCTGGCTCGATTTCGTCGAGGGCGTCGATCAACGGGGATGCGCGAGTGCGCGTGCCAATTTGGTGACTGTATCCAATATACCTATGCAAGCATAGGACCACCGTTGTGTGTGAAGCATATAGAACGGTTGCGCGTATACGTAGAGGAGCGAGCACTGCTGATAGGATGGGACGCCATGCGGGGTAGTTATGGGACCACGAGGATGTTAATGACCATAAACAAGCAATCACTGTAATCCGCCATGAGTCACTCCAGCTGTCTGGCTAGCTACATAGATACGACCTGCCATATGCCCTGCCTAACCGAGCATTGCTGGATATGCGCTAGATCATCCGTGTTCCTACGGTTAAACCAGACGCTTCGCTATCGTGCTTCCGCGTGTTTATCCTACGAGCATGTAACCGACTAAGTTTTATCGAATTTTCTCGTTTCTTCGGGGCGGTGGGAGGAATGGGGAATATAACGTGAAAATTTTCAAAGTAAACGAAGATAACCCGCTTGATATCGGTTTAACCGATGATCATCATACATATGTACTTATCGGACATGTATGTAGGTGTTATTCGATGAAAGTGAAATCATATTCAAACTGGTAATCTCCTCTATCCAACCGATATTCCGATGCTGAATAAGCGTTCGGGCAAAGCGTGAGAAAATCACCGACAATTTCGAAAATCGACGACTTACGACGTAGTTTTATATCCTCCCTCGTGGAAATGGATGGAGAGAGAGAGAGAGAGAGAGAGAGAGAGAGAGAGAGAGAGAGAGAGAGAGAGAGAGAGAGAGAGAGAAAGAGGAAGAGAATGAGAAAGGCAGCGAGAAGAAGCAGGTAGATAGCAAAAGAGAGAGAGAGAGAGAGAGAAGAAGGAAGACGGGTAAAGAGCAGACCCGATATCGACATCTACGGCGAACCTTACGATCAAGGCTTACGACGATCGTAAATACGTCGACGATACAACCACCTCCTCCCGCTCTCTTCCTCTCTCTCTCTCTCTCTCTCCCTCTCTCTTTCTCTTTCTCTCTGTTTCTACATCGGTTTTCCAAGAAACTACGAAGAAGAGAAGGAAGAAGAGCGATGAATAGATAGACAGCGAAGCGAAAAAGGAGCCGGTAAGAAGGTAGAAGAGAGGAAAAGGGTCAAAAGAGGTATAACAGAAATAGAGTAGCTAACCGTGCCGAAACATTTTACGAGTATCGATCTCTGACATAAAACTACTATTCCTACTTATATCGTAATATCTACACGCGTGTGTCAAGCTCTTCATGATGAAGGTATTACCTTACAAACGTTACGTACTACTACTTACTTACGTTACCTATATACATATATATATATATACCTACGCTTATATATCTCTTCTCGTAATACATAACCGATGATTGCATTACTTCAAGAAATACCATCAAAGTCCAACGTTCGAGGACGATAGAAACGATAACTTGCCTAGATCCTTTTTAAATGATTGCCATTCCAAAGATTGACGTGCTTTTCGATGAGTTATGTGTCTCGTATTCCCCGTAAGATAAATTGTATTTCTTTTGAAAAATACTTTCAAGAATTGGCCGAGACAGTGATATGGATACGTAGCGTCCTCGAAGGAAAATCTAGGGTGGTGGGTTAAAGAGAGAGAGAGAGAGAGAGAGAGAGAGAGAGAGAGAGAGAGAGAGAGAGAGAGAGAGAGAAAACGAGAGAGCAAGAGAGAGAGAGAGAGAGAGAAGAAAGAGAAGTATGCCAGTCAGGCGAAGCTTGCCTCGCTTCGCTTTGAGCGTTAGCGGGCAAGATCGCGGAAAGTTGGCGATGACGGCGGATGTTATTGGCAGCGAGGCCATTCGTCGCGATGATGGATGCCTGACAGGCGCTCCTCGCTTGCTCGCCAGGCAGTTATAATAAGTAATGGGCTCACTTCCGCCGCCATTGCGCTGCCTGAATGCCTGACTGCTTTGCTCGGCCATGCCTCCGATGCCCTGCGAAACCTTCATGCCCCTTTCTCTTCTTTTCCTCTCCACTTCTTTCCTTTTCTTCTCTCTCTCTCTCTCTCTCTCTCTCTTTCTCTCTCTTTCTTTCTCTCTTTCCCTAGCTCCGTCTTTTTTCCACCTTCGCCTCTTTCTCGTCGCTCGACTCGTTCCCTCGGGCTGAGTGAGGCCAGGCCACTCGTCTTCCTACTCTTTCCATCCCGCCTCCGCCTCCTACTCGTAATAACTACAAATCTGTCACGCATTAATTCTCCGTCCGGCATAAATTCGAGCACGGTACAAGCGGAGAAGGAAAAAGTTATCGCGGGGGTTGGGACGGCAACTCACCCCTATCCCTTTCTCCCTCCCTCCCTCCCTCCATCTCGCTCCACCTCCATCCCCCGACCTTCATCGCTCTCTTCTCCTTCCGTCCAACGCGAATTTGAGTCTCCCTTTGCCGTTTCGCTCGCCCTTATACTTGTCCACGTCTCCTTTTCCCTCTCTCTCTCTCTCTCTCTCTCTCTCTCTCTCTCTCTCTCTCTCTCTCTTTCTCTCTCTTGCTCTCGCGCGCGCGCGCGCGCGCACGTAAAGAGAAAGAAAGGGAAGACAACGAGTATGCTCTCGAGAACGTGCTCGGTACGATGGTTAAAGGTAAAACGAGAACGGGAAAAGGTTTTACATCGTGTCTCCATTTTTATTTTTATTTTTATTTTTATTTTCTATTTCGTAATTTCACGCCGTACCATGACAACTTTTATATATATATATATATATATATATATATATATATATATATATATATATACATAGATATAGATATAGATGTACGTATGTGGTTATATAGTTATGTATTAAATATTGGTCATAACGCCAAAGTATTTCTTCACCCCCTCGTTTGAAAATACTTTCTCTCGCTTTCTCCCTCCCAACCTCCCTCCCTCTCTCTCTCTCTCTCTCTCTCTCTCTCTCTCTCTCTCTCTCTCTATCTCTCTCTCTCTCTTCTGGCCCTCGGCCGAGATTGCGGCCGAAGTGATTGCGAGCAAGTTCGCACGAAGTTTTCATTTGGACTTAGGTGGGAGTTGTCGGAAGTCAGTCATCGGTGCAATCAACGCGAGAGTCCGACGAAACTTTGCAAGACGGAGTTTGTAACATTGGTCGAAAATCAACGAAACGTCTTTCTCGAAATACCGTCGCAGTTCTTTCAATGGATCTCTTTAGCAATTTTCTCGAAATGAAATATGTGTCAATGGAATTTACGAAGGGATGAACGATTAACGAAGTATTTAAATTATTTTCCATTAAAATTTTGGCTTCCATCAGAACGAGAAAAGAAGATCGATAGAGAAAGAGATAGAAAAAAAGAGGGAATGGCATAGAGGGAAAGGGTGAGGTAGGAGGGGAAAAAAGGAAAATCGGTAGCGTGGTGTAACGCGTGCTCGCTCGAATCGTCGCGTCGATCGTGAAACGCGCGGCGGGGGCAGTTATTTGCAAGTGTTGTGAATTTATATGCGGCAGATAGGGGTAGGTGCGAGTTCGAGTTCGAGAGAGAGGGAGAGAGAGAGAGAGAGAGAGAGAGAGAGAGAGTTCAAAAGTTCGAGAGAGAGAGAGAGAGAGAGAGAGAGAGAGAGAGAGAGTAAAAGAGGGAGTGGTGCGACGGGGAGA
>NC_140831.1:3210000-3235000 GCF_050613455.1 Vespa mandarinia
TAAACTAACGGACGCACGCGTGTGCAAGCCGGTTAAGTAAGCACATAGTGATCTAGTGGTAAGAAAAGTTTTGTAATACCGTCGCCCATTCAGGATTACGCCGGAGATTGAAATGTATATACGTATTTACGAACGCAACGATGTCTCCGAGGACAGGGCAAGTTTCTTGAATCCTTATCTCTTTTCTTTCCTATAACATTTTCTATCCCTCCAAACCAACCAAGGAAACGCAAACGCACGTCCTGCCAACCGAGCGTTCGACCAAGGGCCTTTTGTCCTTTCCTTATTGCCTTCTCTCGGAAAGTAACAGAAAGCAGTGTCGTTATTACTTTGAAAAGAGTCCCGGGCAACCGCGTATTCCTCGAAGTATCGAACTTTATACGCATTCCCTTGAGAAGAGGGAAACCTCTCGATCAGATTCGCTCGAAATTTCATCGACTCGCTATTTTGTTCTTTCCTTCCTAGCTAGAGTTATCTTACTTTCTTTTTCTTTCTTTCTATATCTTTCTATTTCTTGTTTTATTTCTCTCTCTCATTCTCTATCTCTCTCTCTCTCTCTCTCTCTCT
This sequence comes from Vespa mandarinia, assembly GCF_050613455.1. Classification (NCBI taxonomy): domain Eukaryota; kingdom Metazoa; phylum Arthropoda; class Insecta; order Hymenoptera; family Vespidae; genus Vespa; species Vespa mandarinia. Next base: position 3,210,568 of record NC_140831.1, read on the forward strand.
CTTTCTCTCTCTCTCTCTCTCTTTCTGTCTCTCTCTCTCTCCTTTCCCATTCCTTCTGACGAGCATAACCACCGGTTGTCTCTTCGAAGCGAGGAACTGCGAGTCCACATAGTTGTTGCGCGAGTCCGCCGCCTCGACCTCATCCCTTCCCATCCCCTTCCGTTGTGTGGCGACCACCCCTGGTACTACCCGCCCGGCCACCCACCCGCAGAGACCACGGTTACAAGGGGCCAGTATTTATGCACATTGTTGACTGGCACGTGGATTTATGCACGTCCGTTATATTATGCGTCCTGTCGTCCCCCGTGTAAAGCCGGTATGCCTGGTACCGTCTCGAGCGTGCACGCAACATGTATTTCGGCTTACCGTTCTCTCCCGACACTCGACAAATTCACCAAACCTTCCAACTAAGAGTACTGAATGGGGGAAAGGGATACCAAACTAGTCTAAGATATCTATGCTGCGTTAATCTTGGCTCCTCTATCATGACCTCCATGAAACGGAAGAAACTTTCGTCTCGTTTCTACGTTGAACAACGTAATAAAACGCGGTGTCTCGAATTCCAATGGTCAGCCAATGCGAGTCGTTCTCTCGATTCTCTCGCGTCTGAACTCGTATACGTTAATACATATATGTATGTACGTTCCTAGGTATGGAGTAGAAACGTCGGAGAGATGACGGTTGTTTGCGAGTCCTTCTTGGAACATCCCTGGGTACAAAGGCAGGTTCTGCTCGGTGCGGCAGAGCTGACGTGGCCCCCGGCAGGGTGAGCATTGTGTCTGCACTCTCGACCAGCACCGTCACCAACACCGCCTTACCTCGGCCACTCGACGGTGAACTGAATCGAGCATGTGGACGGGACAGCAAGGAAATCTCCTTCTTGCCCAAGACCCGTCATTCCTCCTCTCTCGCGTCTTTACCAACCTAAAACCTCCCTTCCCCTTCTGCAATATCTACCAGCCAACCCTCGTGCCAATTCCAAATGTCTGTCCAGTGTCCACCAGCATCTCTTCTAGGCTACCGACTGAGCGTGTTTTGACCTTTGCCCGATCGAACTCTCTGAAATAGGACGGAGAAGTTTCGGATTTCTTAGCGTCGAGCATCAAACGATAAAGGATTTTCTTCGGCTTGAAAGTCTCGATAGACATAAACGTAACATCGTACGAACGCCTTAGTACACACTATAAACCCTCTATAAATTTTCAAGAGTTTCGAGGCATAAGCGATAGAGAGACGTTTTGAGGTATCTAACGGTGTTCTTGGATTCTCCTCGAAGGCAATTAGCCTCAAGGGACTTTGGCAGTGAATCGGGATGCAGAGATGGTTTTCGCAAGGTGGTGGTTGAGAGAGAGAGAGAGAGAGAGAGACCGAGAGAGAGAGAGAGAGCCTTCGAGCTTTCTCGAGCAGTAGCGCGTGTGCCGCACAGCCTTGGCCGGCCAACGCTCAGCTCGGTGGGGTTTTAGTGTCTCGGGGAGTAATAACGTCTCGGGGTGTAGATTATACGGTGTGTCCGGCTAGGAACGGGGCGAGTGCCCAGTTGGGTCCTCCGATGATGCAAGGTCCCCCGGTGCCACCCCCAACCCGGACATATATTAGCATTCTAACCAACCATTATTATATGTGCCTGGTGAGCCGCGTTGGACCGAGAGAGCACCCGGCAACGCCCGTGTTGCGTACTTGGACCAAGTTTACCAACAATTCACCGGGGCTCGCGCTCTATAATGGCCCCACGGCTGCTTAATTTATCGCGGTCGTAATTAATAGCTTTGTAATTTTCATACAGGCATACACGGACCGCGTACGCGGAATTTATGGATACGTTTTCGCCAGCGATTATCGATTTCTCAACGAGACTCGTCGTGGAACACACCCGACAACACCTGAACAATCCGAGTCGATTGCCGTTAAGTCTTTCTCCCTAGAATCTTCTTACTTAACGCTCCTTTCGAGCAGAACGAGCAATCGTAATAGCTTTAAAAAATTCTACGAAATAACGATCGATGGATGAACATTAAAATGCCCCTCCTATCCTCTTTGTATCTCGACCTACGTCGAGAGTGATCAATACCGTCGATTATCAATTTAACAATTATCGAACCGTGGTAGGTAAGATTTACGATTTTGCTTGACGTAAAATCTACGACGTTCGAAGGATAAAAAAAATTTATAAATTTACGAGACATCGTTTCTCAATGACGATTATGGTACGTCTTATCGTTTCATACCTTTCATACGTTATCAATGATAAACCTCCAAATTATTCCAAATGGTACATAGCACTTGTGCGATTTCTATTGATCCTTTATGATATAAAATTTACAATGACTAATTCGATACCGTAGAGAATTAGCGGTCGCATGTGGTATCGGATTTAGACTATCTATATAAATTACAGGGAATAATCGTTATCGACTGTTGCACAATAATCAATTCATATTTCTTCTTATCTTCTTTTCATTATCGAGATAGGCGACAAGTGTCAAGGTCAATTAAAATCTCGTAATAAAGATCGTGCCGTTCTGATAACCAACCTTGAGTGAATTTATTATTAAATATCTCTTTCGTCCGGTAAGTAGTTCCTTCTTTACGGTGTTAAAATATAAAATAAGTAGACGGCCGTGCAACGGCACGAGGTGCTCGGCCGCGATACCCTGCCTGACTTGTGGCTCCATTAGCGCCCCCGCCCGGTAACGTATAGCATAATAAGAGTTTATGTGTCAGGTTGATGCGCCAGAAGGCTGCCAGACGAACTACGCGGCATAGAAAGTGTTATATTTTCATTAGGCCGCCGCGCTCGTAACGAAGGGTGCCTTCGATGAATTCAGTTGGGTTTAGGAGGAGGTAGGGGAGAGAGTGTGAGGAGTGAAACTGTTGGGCGGTACGGTCGCGAAGAGTTTTATCGTGAAACGTCTGAAATTTAGATTCTTTCCCCTCCTTCGTAATACCTATACCATCACGATGAAGTAATCGTTAAAGCCAGTACGCCAAAGGCAGGAAAAGATCGTTTAAGAATTAATTCGAATTAATGTTTCAATATAATTCTCTCATCTTCTAATTCGAACTTGCTTTGTCGTTTCTACGGTATATTATTCAAATTCACGATTATATTGATCGGTCAAAATTTTTGCGATTGCATAAATAAATAAAATCATGTGTGTATGTATATGTGTGTGTGTGTGTGTGTGTGTATGTACATAGGTAAGTAAGTATTTTTTGGAAAACTGTTTCGAGGAGATATCAGGTCTTTGGGATTTCGTGATTCGCGAGAAGAAAGACGGCATCCCTCACGGGATTAGGAACGGCTATCAATAATGATCCATCATTTTGGAACAGTAACTGTCTCGGTGACAGAGGCAACGCGTTAAATTTGCCAGGACGTTCTCGTACGACGACGACGACGACGACGACGAAGACGACGAGAACGACGACAACAGCGTTGATACTAACGCGACGTAGAGGAGCAGGAAGATCCTTCGTGTTCACTCGTACATAGACGAACGAACGTGATCGTTGAGAGTATACGAGAATGGCCATGTGTACGTGGGCCGAGACATTATGCAATCTTGGGGTAAACTTAGCACTTAGAAGGGAACGGGGAGTTAATGCAACGACGACGAGGACGAAGAGGACGATATAGAAGGACGCAATGGACGACGTTCTATACCGAGGACTCCCTAGGCTGTCGGTGGGTGGTCGAGTTCAGGGATATATCCGTCCACCCTCGAGTAAGAACCTTCCTATACCTCCGTTACTACCCTCTCGGAGTCCTGCTCGCGCGTTCTGTTCACCCTCCTCTTTCACCTACGCGAGAGCGTACGATGGTCCCTTCACTATGGACACCATAGTTGCGGCTAGTTGGCCGTCACCTCTGCGTCGACGCTCCCTTGTCTCTTCGACTGATTCAATTTGCCCGCCTCGTGGCTGTTTAATTACTGGCCGGAGAATGGACCGTGGACGAGAGAGACGGCTAGAGGCAGTTCGCTCCTACGTGTCTCTGTGCCTGTGTATTTGTGTATACGAGCTAGCGAGAGTAGGAGAGATAGAAAGTCACTGAGAGAGAGTAAGATAGAGATAGATAGATAGATAGATAGAGAGAGAAGGAGAGAGTGAGAGAGAGAGAGAGAGAGAGAGAGAGACGGAAATACCGAGACGGACGAGAGCGAGTTCGAAGCTGGCGCAGCAACGACAACCCCCGCTTACTCACTCCTGCCTAGTGGTGTATTGGTGCCGCTGGTTCCGTTGCCACTAAGACACTAACGGAATAACGGCATTCGCCGCTGGAGATTGTTGTTGATGCTAAAGTAACGGGTAGCCCTGAGGGGTCGCCACAAGAGCGGAAGAGAGGAACGGAGAGATCCGACAACGTGGAGGAGGGTTGTTTCGAGGGCTAGGGAAAGAGAAAGAGGGGTTAAAGGGGAGAAGGGGAGAAGGGGAAGAGCTTGGGTCAACCCTACGACGTGTCTTGCAAACCAACCGACCGTCGTGTCCACCCTTCCCACGTTTCGCGTTCACCGCCCCCGCATTCTCCAACTCGACGATGTCCTCCGGCTTTACGGTCGGTTTGGAATACGATTTTACTGCTATCGGATAAAGAGGCCGCCGTAGCGTCCTCTAAATATCGATGGCCCTGCGCGAACGACCCGAAGGAAGAAGGCGACCGGCACGACAGCTTTTTACGGCTACTACTCTTGTCTTTTATCTTTCTCTTTCTCTCTCTCTCTCTCTCTCTCTCTCTCTCTTTCTCTTTCTTTATCTCCTCTTTTCTTTTTTTTTCACTTAGCTCGAAAAAATAAACAATGAACACCAACGTCAATAATATTTTCTCTTATTACGTCGTAAGTATTCGCTAATTGTACTTATGTGATATGGAAGAAGATCGCAGATCATTAATAAAAAAAATCAAAAAAAAAGAAAAGGAAAAAGGAAGAAAAGAGAGAGAGAGAGAGAGAGAGAGAGAGAGAGAGAGGAGTCCAGGCTGGAATCGACCTTGATCGACGTGAGAACGATGTGAATTTGTCGAATGGCAAGAGGGTGACGTCAGCAAAGGCGATGCACCCATCCGTCGAAGGAGAGGAAGAGAGTTAATGGACGTACCGACGGACGGATGGACTGCAGGCACGCGGAGGCAAATTCTAAATTTATACTGGGCAGCATCGCGCACCATCGCGTATCTCTATTATAAGACGGCTATAAATTCAGGGATTCATTATCATAAATTGGATCGCCATCGGGTCGTGCACGTCAGCCGGGGAATGCCTCGCAAACGGAATAACGTGTACTATAATAAAGCTCCGGGACTCTTTACAATAGCTCTTCGCCGTGGGTACCGGTATCCAAGGTCATTGGTCTCGCGACGACCCGAACCGATGTGCTGCTTCTGCCGCTGTTACTTCTGCTGCTTCTGCTGCTATTGCTTCTCCTCCTGCTCCTGCTCCTGCTGCTGCTGCTGCTGCTGCTGCTGGTGCTGTTACTGTTGCTGTTGCTGCTGCTCTTCGAGAAAGCCGACTCCCTTCTTATTCGCCTAGCGCCGGCACGGCGAACAATACGGCTTTGCATATCGTTCGAGAATGGTCGAGATGCGTCCCTTCCATCGAGACCAGACTTCCCACTTACGCGAGCTGGTTGGTACTCTTTTTAAATGTCTCCATAAGTCGTAAATATACTTCGAGTTCTTCTTCTTCTTCTTCTTCTTCTTCTTCTTTTTTCTTTTTTTTCTTTTATTCTACAGAACCAATAGTAAATGGGATGGGGATAATTCCGGGATCGATGAAATGATCGGTTAAGAAGAATTATGTTATATACGAGAACAATGAATCATAGTTTGGTCATGGATATATCGTCTATTTATGTTGAATAGTCATTATAGAAATATTCTTCTTTGAAATCAAATACCTACATAGATACATACATATATATCTATGTTCTCCTTTCATAAATCGCTTAGCATTTAAATCAACTCAAGGGTTTTAAACCAGGAACACGCAAAGATTAGACGTTAGAACGTTAGAATCTTGTCTCTTACGTCGCTCGAAATACTATATTCCGTCGGTTTAAATGATTTTGGCTCTGGGAACCCCGTTGAAAATTTATTTTCCGGATTGGATATAGGGGGATAAATCGTCGACGGTGAAAATTTATACCGACGAGTACCGTAAAATCGATCAAAGTAAGATCAGACTAAGGCAAACGTACAAGTTCTGAATACGGACCGGCAAAAAGTGAATCGTGTCAAACGAAAAGAAGGAAGTCTCTTTGAAACGATGTTAATGTTCATCCTTACTACTACTTGTACTATTACTACTACTAGTTAGAACTACTGCGTATATCAAAGTGGAAATTAATCGGTAGGCGATATACGAAAACTCCTGACGAATCTCACTTTCACTGATTGATTTAAATAGGGTAGTTCGCCGCACGAAATTCTTCAAAGACTCGCAAGAGTTATCGTCTGTCTTCGACCCTCGTTTCATCTTATGCTTCTTTTTTACTCTTCTTCCTCTTTCTCTCTCTCTCTCTCTCTCTCTCTCTCTCTCTCTATCTCTATCTCTCTTTATCTTTCACAAGCACACAGACATACTCTATTTCGCGTATTTTCGTTATTCCGTCGAACGCGACTCGTCTCGCGTAGCATCCCGACGTTTACGACGTCACACGATGCTAAGTCTGTCATTGTCGAAGTCACGACAAAGCAACGGAAGCATAGAAAAGGATGGCCTTAGGACGACATATGGCTCGTCGAGAGAAGTATCGTTGCCGATCGGTAAGCTCTTTATTTATCGTCCCTTTTATATCACTCGGCTATTTCCTCGTATATATTTCTAAGTGATCGGGAAGAAATCGTTGCTCTTCTTACAGACATAGGTAAGTTCGAACGGCATCATTAGTTCTATTAGAAGTACGAAACATTTTAAACGCTATTAGAAACAATAAAAGGCAAAGGATCGTAAGATCGTAAGAGTGTTTATCGGCAAACGAACGATTTACTATTGGATTGGTTATAAGGGAAAGCAAGAAAAGAAAAAAAGGAAAAAAATAATCAATCGTACCTCTCTAATATCTTCTTCACGAATATATTTGTAACCACAGGTGTAGCCACAAACGATATTGATAGGGCAGAGTTATAAGACTCGTGTGTGTGTATGTGTGGGTGCAGGTATGCGTTCCGAACGTTACAATGGCACTCGAAATAACGAGGATCTCGCCTCGTCAGTCAGCTTTAAAAATTCCTCGGTTCCATCGTCTCCCTCTACGCGATCGGCAAGTTGAGTTAGTTCGCATACGAAAGAGAAAGAGAACAGATTAAGGAAGGATATAGATTTGTGTATATATATATATATATATATATATGTGTATGTATGTATATATGTATGTAACATACGCATACTCAATATATAGACACGTTTATATAAGTATATAAGTAGGTACGTGTGCATCCGTTCTGGCTTCGTGCTGGACGATGTGCCGATGACGATGAGAAGCAGAACGACGACGACGACGACAACGACAACGACGACAACGACGACAACGACGACGACGACGACAACGACGACGACGACGACGACGACAACGACCACGACGACGGTGGTGGTGGCGGTCGTAGTGTTGGTGTCGACTATGTCGATCTCCAATGGTAGTAGTAGTGGTAGTGTTGGTGGTTGTTTGCAATGGGGGAGTCGCTTCGCTCGACGCCGGGCAATAAAGTGTGCTCCGACGAGAAAGCTCACGTGTTCGCGTTTAGCATTTATCGAAACCCCGTGCGCGAGATCGTAACTCGAAAGTGCAGGCCTGCCTGCGTGTCATGCAGATAGGTTTAAAAGCCGAACGTGCCGCATTTACAAATGCGCTTTCGCTCTCCTTCCCACCGTTCTTCCGATCACAGCCTCTTTCCTTTCTTCTTTCTTTCTTTCTTTCTTTCTTTCTTTCTTTATCCTTCCTTCTGTCCTTGTACTACTAGAAAGAGATGGAGAAGAGAGAGAGAGAGAGAGAGAGAAAGAAAGAGACTTGGAGCAGCATTAAAACGCTTTTGTGGAAGGCAAGCATTCACTATCTTTCTCTTTTTCTCTTTCTATTTTTTTTTTCTCTCTCTCTCTCTCTCTCTTTCTCTCTCTTGTGCGCGCGCGATTCAAATTGGAAAGTGATAGAACTCGGCGTTGCAAACATTCAAATCGACGCACGATATTCCATTCTCGTTGAAGTTTTTAGTCGATTCTTCGCGGTAAATGTATCTCGTGTGATTTCGATTTTGAGATTTAACCGATATAGTAAGATTCCCGAAACGGTGAAAAGTTAATTCGCCTACGGAAAAAAATAACGTCTATGGATCATCGTAAATGATTCCGGTTTTTATGGCAATCGATAAAATTTCTCAGTTCAAAGTGTAGATCTTGGAAAAACACAAGAGAAAGGCCATGAGGCGGGAAGTTTTTTCTTTCTTTTTTTTTCTTTTTTTCTTTTTTTTTTTCTAGGTAGAGTTAGGATCTTGGGCGCCTTTCGTGTCGTGGAAACGTTGTTTCGTTCTGACGAATCAAGGACGAGCGGGAAGCGAGTAGGGGAGATCGATATGAGTCGAAAGGAAACATAAATTAGGGCGTTTCTCGGGACGAACGCGGCGCACCATGGCGCTCTACGGTGGTGAGCCGTGTGCGTGCCTAGTATTTCGAGGAAAAGAGAGAATGAGACGGGACGATGGAGAATAGTCGGGCTAAGACGAGGCTTAAATCACTCGTCCGCCGTTGCCTCGCGAGATTGGTTTTTCCCCCAGGAATTCGTATCATATAATTTCCCCGACGGCACTCCGACGTAAATTAACCGCTTTTGCCGTCTCAAGCCTAGTCGAACGTATTCAACAATAAAGTACGTTTTCGTGAATTATACATCGATCGCTCCTTCAGGAATAAGATGACTCCGAAAGAAGAAGAAGAATAAGAAGAAGAAGAAGGAGGAGGTGGAAGAAGAAGAGGAGGAGAAAGAGGGAATAAGAGGAGGAATAAGAACAAGAGTAAGAAGAAGAAGAAGAGGAAGAAGAAGAAAACGTATACGTCCATACGACCCTTTGTACGATGTAATTTCGAATGCGGGAGCGAGCGTGAAAATTTGTTTTTCAGCCCTTTTACGATTTACGTACAGACATAACGTTAAAGATAAACGAACGCGACACCTTTTTCTTTTTTTAATTTATTTATTTTCTTTTTCTTTTCCTTTTTTTTTCTTTTTCTAATTTACTTTTTTTTTCTTTTTTTTTTTTTTTTTTTTATCTCTTTTCCATCACAAAAGATACACCTATGCTTTTCATGTATTACACATGCACGTCTACTTATTTGCACCTGTCTAAAATTTCTTTCAATGGTCGATTCTATTTTTATCATTACAAAGCGCACTATATTCGATCACGAATGAGGATCGTTCGTGCATAAATCAAGTTAGCAAAGGCGACAGCACATTCAGTCAACCAACCAATACCTTAGCACGCATTTCAAATTTGTCACATCGCGACAGCGTCGATCCAGGTATCCGAGTAAAATAGTACGGACGGATGCTCGCTCGTGAACGGGAATAAGAAAGGCAAACGAGAAATAAGAAGAGTGGTGGTAGAAGAGAGTGGTAGATTTGAGAGGAAAGAAGAACTTCTTTTAAAAGGAAGGGTTGGGCCCTCGTCTTTGGTGCGAGAGGTGCGTTCCGCGTGCGGCTGACACGCGAGTGCCGCACACGTACGCGCCCCGAGAAGACGACGACGACGACGACAATAAAAAGGGATCAATCCGCTCGCTGGCTCAGAGGAGGAAACATAAATCGTACTACCGAGACAGTTTCGGAGAGGGCGAGCTTCGAGAGAGAGAGAGAGAGAGAGAGAGAGAGAGAGAGAGAATGAGAGAGAAAGAAAGAGAGAGAGAGAGATCCGGAGAGTAGCGGTGTAATACAAACAAGATCCAGTCGGTGACACAAGGCGGTAAATATACCGAGGAGAGAGAAGAAGAGATGGAAGAAATCTGGAAGAGAGGAAGAAAGAAACGAGACGCGTGGACGACGTGCTGTGAGAGAGAAAGAGAAAGAAAAGTGAGGAGGAGGAGGAGGAGAGAAAGAGCAAGAGAGAAAGAGAGAGAATGACTCTGACACGAAGCGGAAGAAGTCGTGCCGGAGTTGTGTAGCTTCGAACGATGTTCTCCCTTCTCTCTCTCTCTCTCTCTCTCTCTCTCTCTCCCCCTCTTTCTCCCTCTTTCTCCCTCTTTCTCTCTCTCTCTCTCTCCCTCTTCTCCCTATGTCTTTTTCTCTCTTCTTTGCACATATCGTACGACGAAAGAAAAAGACAGAGATAGTACAGGGAAAAGAGCGTTTTATTTCGTAAGACGACACGACCGTGAGACAACTGACCACATCGAACTGTCGTATTTCGGGCTGTCACCTGTCCGAGGGCTACGAGTTCTTGCTCCTTACATATGAAAGGGAAAGAAAGTGGAGGAAAGAGGATGGCGAGGATGGACGAAGGGAAAAGGACGGGTTCTGGGTGCCGCAAAAATAGTCTTCGCCTTCCCTTTCCTTTTACTCTCTTTTCTTCTCTCTCTCTCCCTCTTTCTCTCTCTCTCTCTCTCTTTCTCTCTCTCTATCTCTTTCTTTCTTTCTCTTTCCCTCAACGCGTCGCAAAAGAGAGAGAGAGAGAGAGAGAGAGAGGCGAGGTAATGACAAGAGGACGAGTGACTAAGTGTGTCATGGCACGTCATCGTCCGACGATGACGAAGAAGAAAAAGAAGAAGAAGAAGAAGAAGAAGAGGAAGAAGAAGAGATTCTCGTCGTTTCAGGCGCGGACGTCGACCGATGAAAACTATTGGCCGCTGACTCGTTTAATTAGCAACGTTCACACGCCACCTGACTCCCTTTCGTTTGCCTCGCGAGATCGTTCTTCTGCCATTCATTCCGTTTCATCCTGTCCTATTCGAGATTAAAATTACCTTGATACGACGAAATCTTAACGCGCGAACAAGTCGGTGACTCCTCCACGAGTTTTCATTTGATAATTTTAATGCATTTCTTTTTGTTCTTTTTTTTCTTGTTTTTTTTTTTTCTTTTTTTTCTTTTTTTCTTTTTTTTTCCTTTCTTTTTATGTAGAATTATCGATCCTCGATATTTCAATATGAATGAGAATAAAGAAAAAGAAAGGTGTGGGTATGGGAGGGGGTGGGAGGGAAAAGAAAAAAAGAAAAAAATTCCCACGATAGAAGGAAAAAAAAAAAAAAAGAACAAAAATATATATTCTCCCCACAGAGAAAAAGAAATGAGGAATAAGTTACGTTTTAATGATTTATTATAAAAGATAATTCAAAATTTCAATGATATAAGAATTTTACGAATTGATATGTTTTTAGTTAGGAGATAGACGTTTAAAGCATCATTCGAATGAAGTAAAGAATGGTAGAGAGATTGAACGGGGGACCGCGAAAGCGGCCTCTCGTCGACGTCAGTGCGAGTTCTGGTTACCTTAATGGAGACACGTTCGCGCGAGCCGTCTCTTACGGCGGCAAAGCCGATTTATCTGCGCCCACGTTCTCTCCTCTCTTCTTCCTTCTTCCTCTACATCTCTCTCTCTCTCTCTCTCTCTCTCTCTCTCTCTCTCTCTCTCTCTCTCCACGCAAGCTCGATTCCACCGACTCCTCTCTTCTTCCAAGGAGACTTCCTCCTTCTCTCTTTCTCTCCTTTCCCTTATGCTTTCTCCCTCTTCTCACGCACACCCTTGAAGCATCGTGTTCGCGTACACCGAGAATCGTGTCTTACACGGGGATATTTCACTTTTCCATGTTGCCGTGTCGAGAAAAACGAAAGGTCGCCCAAGGGTGAAAGAGAAAGAAAAAGAAAAAAGAGAGAGAGAGAGAGAGAGAGAGAGAGAGAGAAAGAGATAAAAGAAAAGGAGGGATTCGACTAGTAAGAAACTCCGATCCGTTCAACACTTTTCGTTGTGAGAAAAGATGCACTCCTTGTTCTTGATCGTGTCAATCAATATAGAAAGATAGAATTTTTCAAATTTCTCTACGTATGAAAACTTGATTGAACATAGACCGGGACGGACTCGTTTCAAAAGGAATTAATTAAACGGTAAATCAAAGAGAGGTACGGTAGGAAGGAAAAAGGGGTGGATAGGAGATCGTAAATCAGGACGGATAGAGGAGGAGTCCTCTTGTCTCGGGACGTAGATCAAAAGAGTAATCGAGCAATGGTGTACCCGCATTCGACGTACCACACAAATCGCCGTTCAAAACTTTTAATTCTTCCTGTAACGTTACGTCGCCATCGTCGCCATCGTAGTCGTAGTCGTCGTCGTCGTCGTCGTCGTCGTCGTCGTCGTCGTCGTCCTCGTCGTTCCCTGATTACGGTTCTTCGTAGTCGTCGCGACAAATGTAAATTTCTACAAGAACGAAACCGGATTGTAGGTATAACAACGGATTGTCTCCGTGTTGCGAGACGTACATAGGTAACATAAGTTATTTATTACGTGCGAGTACGTCGTTGGATCTATCGAAATGGGGATTCGAATTATCGACGCGTAGATCCGAAGTATCTAAGAATAAGAACGATGAAGATAAAAGGGAAGAAAGAGAAAGAGAGATAGAGAGATAGAAGGAAGGAGAATGAGATAGATCGTAAAAGGGCGTCTCCAAGCTCGAACGCTTGTGATGTCCGACATAGATCAGTCAGAATTACGATCGTCGAATCGTCCAAACGAAGAAGTCGATCCGGTCTCCTCCATCGAGGACGCGCATCCCATAAAGAATCGCATTTCTACTATCCCCTCGCTTCTTCGATCACAATACCGTTTCGTTCTTTCTCTCTACATATATATCTCTCTTTCTCTCTTTCTCTCTTTCTCTCTTTCTCTCTCTCTTTCTCTTTCTTTCTTTCTTTCTTTTTCCTTCTATCTACCCTGAACGAGGACGGTCCAGAGCGGAGGCCGAATAGAGCCGTAACTTATGCGCGGACACGACGAACGACAGCGTATCGACGCAGATTTTTCGAGAAACGTCGCGGCTCGATGTTGAATTACGATAATCGAATCGTTTCGGTCTCCCGTCTCTCCTTTTTCCTTCTCCCTACTCTCGATCTTTCTCTTTTCTTTCAGACTGAGAATAAGAAAGAGAAAGAAAGAAAAAGAGAGAAAGAGAGAGAGAAAGAGAGAGAGAAAGAGAGAGAGAGAGGAAGAGAGAGAGAGAGAGAGGAAGAGAGAGAGAGAGAGAGAGAGAGAGAGAGAACAAAGTTTCTTTTTCCACGCGAGAAGCTTCTCCCGTTCTACCTCGTAAAAAGGCTCGCGTCCACCTACGCTGGAGCCGAGCGGATCGGACGTCGTGCTCGCGCGATTTCGCGAAAATTTACGATCGATACGTTTTCGGTGCTTCTTCTCTCTTTCTCTCTCTCTCTCTCTCTCTCTCTCTCTCTCTCTTTCTCTCTCTCTCTCTTTCTCTCTTTTTCAAGCGCGTCCAACGCAGTAACAACCGAGGAAGCATTAATTATAGCCTTGACGTGAGTCACTGGCGCGAGAGAAAAGTTTTGATTTCTTAGAGAACGTGTTCGTTCTTTCCTTCTCATAGATCCGCGTAACGCGAAGATACGTTCATAACCCGTCGTCGATAACGCGTATTTACGATCACCGACCATCGAGCGATACCACCGAGATTCTGTCGTTCGCGCTATTCTTTCTATCCCTCTTTCTCTCTCTCTCTCTCTCTCTCTCTCTTTCTCTTTTCCTCCCTCTCTTTCTTTCTCTTTCCTTTTAGACCGCTCGTATAAAAAAGGCTTCTCTACCTTGAGATAAGACCCGATGGTATATCGACGAATAAAATCGTAGATCACGTGGGATTCGAGGGTGGACGACACCATCGTTGGGAACCTTCGTAGGACACGAGTTTGACCTTAACGTAGATACGACCGGTGGATGGTACGCGGATCGAAAAGCGCCGAGGAAGAGAGAAATTACGACGAGAGAATAGAGAGGAAACGAGAAGAGGGAAAAGACGACGAAAAGGGACTACGGATAGTACGAAAAAAAGCAATGGCAAAAAGCGATGGAAGCAAGCTTTGGTAGGAGGTAGGACGGTAGGGGGACTTCGGGAGGAGGGACAAGCGAAGGGAGGGAGCGGGTGGTGGTGATCCGTGGAATCGGAGCGCAGAAGTTTGCCCGGAAGGCAATGAAGCACGTCACGGAGATGATGGACGCCTCCGCATAAACCTGACGAGTGACTCCTGGCGCCTTCAGGAACGACTCTGAGGAGCCCTCTACATCACTTTTATTACGGCCGTCCTCATTTTCATATCTCATAAAACCTTCGGGGTGCTCTCTCGTCTTTCTCACTCTCGCCGTCTGTCTCTCACTCTCTCTTTCTCTCTCTTTTTTCTCCTTTTCTCTCTCTCTCTCTCTCTCTCTCTTTTACTCTTTCACTCTCGTTCTTTCTCTCGCGGCCACGGACGAGCTTGATATACGTATAATCCGCGATCCGACTTACGTGGCGAAATTATCAGTCCCTTTCTCTCTCTCTCCCTCTCTCTCTCTCTCTCTCTCTCTCTCTCTCTCTCTCTCTCTCTCTCAATCTCTTTCTCTCTGTCTGTCTTTCTTTACTTGCCTGCCCCATCGTCGGCCGTCCCTTTTCTCCCGTCTCTCATCCGTCTTCGGTCTGGCGTTAGCCACGTTGATGTGAGCCAAAGAGCAAGAGAGAAAGATGGGGGAGCTTTGTGTGAATTATCCGCGACTGTTAAGCGGAAGCGAAATATATCAAAGTTGCGTCGTGCGAAATACTTCAAAGTTATTTTCCTTCTGGATGTGGGTGAAGCTGGAAGGAAAACAAGTTCGTGCTTCCAAGGGAAGAGGGACAGAGAGAGAGAGAGAGAGAGAGAGAGTGCTTGCCAGAATAAAAGAGAGAAAATCGAGACAGACGAAGAAAAGAGAAGAACAACGAAGAAGATAAAGAAAAAGAAGGAAACATAATGACTAAAGGGAAAGCCGACGTGATATTCTTTTTACATACCAAAACATAAGTCCAATTTACGCTTAATGTCGGGACGCGTTAAAATCGACGGGTCGGTCAATTTCGTGTAAACAAAAAAAAAAAGAAAAATAAGGAATCGTAGGTATGAGTATGAGGTATATAATATGGGTCAAGGTCAAGGGAGGCTTATTTAGAAAATTAACGAAGGTCGAAACCAAATCGCGATGGGTACTCTTAGGCAGCTCATTGTCGCGATAAGGGTCGTTCTTCGCCCTTCGCCGCAACGGCGGAATAGGACGCTCGGTGAGTGCCGCTATGCTGCCGGCGACATTGAATGACTGCGCTGCACGTGACACCGGACTGACAGGTTTATGCGAGCGCGCGTGTGGGAACATAAAAGGGAACACGTAGCTAGCTGCCTGCCTGCCCGTGATGTACGTCTGTTTGTGTAAGTGACACGGACCGAGTGAGTGACACGTTTCTACCCAGCAACTTCCTCCTCCTCCACCTCCACCTCCTCCTCCTTTATCCTCCTTCACCTCTACCTCCTCCACAAACCCTTCGCGAGCGATCGCGCGGACTCCACCCACGTCACTTCCCCTCATACCTCTCCTCCTCTCTCCTCTCTCTCTCTCTCTCTCGTTCTCTTCTCGTTGCTTCTCCCGCGGGTCTTTGTTGGCTGTCGGTGACGTCACGTTACCGCCTGCACTTGACGCCACGCGAAACTGCAAAGAGTACTGTTGCATGAACTATACCGCTATACCGAACCTCTCGATTAATCCCTTCGACTTACCAACTCTCTTACTTACCAACTCGAAACTGTCTTTATTAAGATATCCTTACAAACGGTAAGAAACTTTTATCTATACGCTTAAGAAAAAGGACATGTGAGACAGGACGAAGGGATCCATTTCGTCTTCTTTTTCTTCTTGTTCTTCTCTTCTGAGGAGTATATCTCAACGAACTTCTTTTCCTTGAGATTAGATGATCCAGATAAAACGCGCCGGAAAGTGGGAACTTTTCGAACTTGACAGGAATGCGAATAAAACGCGCACGATAAATCGGTGTAGTTCTTGTCCGATAAAAATCATTATCCAACCAGAGTTACCAACATTATTAACAACTAGCTATGATTACATTAACGTCATGTAGCATGAAGGAGAGGTATTAGACCACGTATGCGAGCAACCGTGCGTGTCTATGCGAGATAAGAGTTATAAATTCTCTTCTTTGAAGTCCATCGGAACCCAGACGTCACGCAGAAGCCAAATGTCGTTCGAACTTTTCGAAGGATGACTTTATGTTCAGATTGGTCGTACTCATGAAGAACGTCAAGGTGAGCGTGCGACATGCAAGAGTTTCGTTGTCGTTTTTCGACGATACACACGCACACACACACACACACACACACACACACACATATATATATATATATTTATGTTTACGTTTTTCTTAATAATGTATCTTCTAACGTAGGACGTGACATTGTGTCGTCTTTCAAACTATTCGTGAGAATCATGCTTCTACGAGTGTAAGAAATATTTCGTGACGCACGGACTCCTTCCTAAAAACAACAATAATAACAACAGCAACAACAACTAATAAACTTTGTTTCATCAATGTGAATATAACAATCGGAAACGTTACGTTACGTTAATTCAAGTTACGTGTGCTAATCTCGCTCCGATGGCCAATTATCGATGTGCAGTCGTTAATTAGCGCTTCCGATTCGAATAGGTGTGAGATTCTTTGACTTCTCTACTAATATCATACGGCCCACCCACCCAACTTAATCGACCTTCAACGAGAAACGAGAAATAGAACTGACGCGAGGCACATGCTTTCGATCTCTTTCCCTCATTTCTACACATCGTTTTCTCTTTCTTTTTGTAACTCTTGATTTACTCGATTAGCTTTACGATCGTTCCTCTCCCTCTTTTTAACGTTCTATCTTTCGATCGTCTGCTTGCAATTAAAAGAACTCGACGCATTAAGATGAAAATACTTTTTGATATTTGCTGACAATTTTTCATTAGACCGTAGATAAACTCTCGGTCTTCGTAGGAGTGACTCGTAAAAAAAGAAAAAAAAAACAAAGAGAGAGAGAGAGAGAGAGAAAGAAAAAGAAAAGAGAAAAAACAAAGAGATAGAATATTACCAAAAGGAAAATCTTTAATCTTGGCAATGAAATATATCTTTAAAGAATTTTTCGAATGAACTAATACGTCCGTTTTGAATGATCAGAAGTACGAATGCATGGGTAGACGGCGAAGAAACGTCGACGTTTCGAGGAAGGAGGGGTTCTGAAATTTACGCAACAGCAAGCAGCGACCTTTCCTTTGCTTCCATCTAATTCAAAACTATAAATCGAGGGCGTCTGTTGTATGTATGATGGCGGGCTGGCGTGAACCTGCGAGCTCGAAACGAACGAACGAACGAACGAACGAACGAACGAACGAACGAACGAACGAATGGTGGAGATGGAAAGAGTAAGAGTAAGAGAGACGATAAGAGAGCGAGCGAGCGAACGAACGAGAGAAAGAGAAAGAAGGAGAGAGAGAGAGAGAGAGAATGAGAAAGAGAGAGAGAAAGAGAAGGCAGACTGACGAAGGAGGGCGGAGAAGAGGGAAAGACTGCAGAGCCAGAGTAACGTAACAGATGCTGCACAATAAACACCTCCCGTCACTTCGCTCCATAAATCGCGCGGCGGGCTCCTAGAAGAAACATTCAACCTCCATCTACTCCTCATCCTCCTTCCGAACCCGGCCACACCATCCCTTCTCCGAGCTTCCCCGATCCTCTTCTTCATCTCCCTCTACCTCACCACCCTTCCCCAGCTCGTTCTCCTTCTCCGACTTTCTCCTCCCTCGCCTTACGTGCCAACACGTCGCAAGCGTGTTCATCCGTGGATAGCACGAATCGCGTTAAAGTCCCGCAGGACAAGCTAAATCCCGACTAGTGATTTCCCGTAGATCGAACTCTCTAACGGAGTCGTGTTTATTGTTCCTAATAATTCAGTTTATTGTGTTTATGTCGTTACCAAAGACAATCGATAATTCATCGCACGTTTGACTTTCTGACGATTAAATATAATGTATAAGTATGATCATTAAAAAAAATATATATATATATATATTATGAAAATTTAGATCATAGATATTATTTTGAAGAAATTCGTCGATAATTCCATGCACGAACGATTTAGCATAAACGAGATACTTCTGGTGATTATTTTATTCGATAGCTAATTATAGACGGCATATTGTCTACATCCAAGCGAATTAATACGAATGATTTAATTAAATATTTATAAATTATCACGTACGAATAGATCGAGAACGTGGAAAAGAGAAAGAGAGAGAGAGAGAGAGAGAGAGAGAGAGAGAGAGAGAGAATGGGGAGAGTAACATTTCACATCGGAGCTTCATTAATTTACGGCTCTCACTTTTTAAACGTACTTTCCAACTTATTCTTCCACCTGATTTTTTTACTCTTGTTCTAAGCGAATATCGGTCTCCTTTAACCCTCTTTCGACACCTGCGGCCGGTTAAGCACGCGAATCGCGAAGTAGGACGAGCCTTGAGAGAGACCCTCCTGGTCCAGTTGGAAGAGGAGGAGGGTTGGCAGGCAGGTTTGTCCGGCCGCAAGATTTACAAGAGCACAGGGCCTCGAGGGTTACGACTCGTTATTATATGCTTTAATTACAGCTCGCGGTAATGAACTATGTTTAACCGTAACGTGGTAGGCTAGGCAATAAATTAACGGCGTGGAAAATACTAAATCATAACTTTGCCGATGCTGCCGAGTAGATAATCGGACGCCGAAACGAATGCACGTACGTATCCCACGGCCAGTGATCCACGGTCTCATCCCCCCGTACATCCCCTTCCCTCACCTTCCACAACCCCCCAATTCTCTCCTCAACCTCCCCTTTACTTCCTCCCGTTCGTTTCGGTTGCACTTTACCGGAGTGCAAATTCGTTGGTTATGTTGGACTCGAGAGTAAATCGATCGAAAATTTCGACGACTCCAAAGCTATTAAAGGTCGAATGAGAAAAATCGAAGAATTGTCGATTCTTGCGGCTCGTCGTGAGAGAGAAAGCTCGGACGCTTTTCTTATTGGCGAATCGTTCGAGTCGATCGTGTCTCGGAGAGAAAGAGAGAAAGAGCAAACGAGAGAGAGACGTAGAGAGAAAGAGAGAGAGAGAGAGAGAGAGAGAGAGAGAGAGAGAGAGAGAGATGGCAGGAGGGAATAGGAGAAACCAACACCCCGAAGAAAGGGGAGGTTACCGAGTCTGAATTTATCGGTCTCTAATTAAAGAGCACGTTAGAGCTCGCGAAGGAGGGCACGGTTCCGTGCAGCGATTCGAATTAAACCCTCAATTCTGGGTAACGAATGTACCCTCTGACCTATGCCACCATCGACGTCGTTCCTTTTCTCCTTTTTCTTCTTTCTTCTATTCTCCTCCTCCTCCTCCTCTTCTTTCTCTTCCTCTTACTCCTCTTCTCCTCCTCCTCCTCCTCCTCCTCCTCCTGCAATCTCCCCTCTTTTGTTTCTTCCGCCTTTATCCTTTTTTAGATTCGTCGTCGTAAACCGTACGAGATACTCGCTTACAAAGCTTGGATTCCGGAGCTGTTCCCTTTTTACGTCACGATGCATTACGTGCTCGTTACCGAAGCGGAGACGCATCAATTGGGATTTATGCGTCTGAAATTGCGATTCTCTGTCCGTCCTCCCTCTGTCTCTTTCTCTAGCGGTAAGTAACCCTAACGACGTAGCAACCAACGTCCGTGGGCCCGTCACTCGAGACGTTATCTCGCTATAATTTCGTCCGACTCTAGAGACAGACTTGAGAATGGTTTTCGTAGGAGTTTCAACGTTTCTCCGGCAAAAGTTTCAAAGTTTTAGCTAGCTTTTACGGTAACATGTACGTAAGTACTTACCTACCTGGGTGGATAAGTACTTACATACCTGCACGTTGATTAGACGAACGGATAGATAGATAGAGGAGAGGAGGAAGAGGAAGAAGAAGAAGAAGAAGAAGAAGAAAAAGAAGAAAAAAATACGAGAGAGAGAGAGAGAGAAAAAAATCGAAACTCATTCAACTTCGTTGCACAACCGTTCAAGGAGTCCATTCATATGGAGTTTCTTGCTATTAGCGGTCTCTATCGATCAGCAGACGCCGCTAATGACACTCCATTAAGCTTTGCGCTCGCCATACGTTACGCCTTCGGACGCTAATAAAAATCTCACGGCTTTCACGGTTGAAAGACACCAAAGACGATGATTCCTTTTCTTTTTCTTTTTTTTTTTATTTTCTTTTTTTATTTTTTCTTACATTTTTTTTCTTTTCTTTCTTTTTTTTTTCTATTTTTTTTTTTTTTTTTTTTTTTTTTTTGAATCAACTCTATCGTCGAAACCTCGTCGATGGTTTTATTCCACTCGATATTGGGAATTAGCAAAATCTATATTCTTCTGTTCTTATCACTTTCGTTCTGGAATTTGTAGGATACGAGAGGAGTGGGAGGCGTGGGGGCCGGGGGGGGAAGAAATCCGACGGATTGTCGGGGCTTGGAAAAACGTTTGTCGATGGTGAACGAAATAAAGGCGATGGATATGATAGGATAAAAGCGTACGAGTCCTGCGGCGTGCTCACGCGATACCTGGACGATTATTTCCTATTATTTACCTTATTATTTAGGTCCAGCACTGAGTGAGGTCGAAGGGAAAGAAAGAAAGTGGGAGGGGGTTGAGCGGGTGGGGGAGTAGAGATGGAGGGAGGGTAAAGAAGAAAGACAGAGAGAGAAAGACAGAGAGAGAAAGAGAGAGAGAGAGAGAGAGAGAGAGAGAGAGAGAGAGAGAGATGGACCCCGCGGAGGTTAGGGGCAACCGTGGCCGCGCGCGGCCGTATTGATCTTATCCCCCGACATGAGAAATGCCCGCCGGTTTAATAAACTCCCGGGACTTATGAAGCACGTCAGGGTGATTCACGGCCGCCTCATTGAGTCGTATTTATACAACCGCGGCTGATAGATTTATGGAGGACAACGCAGCGTGGTCCCTCCTGCCCCTCGCCATACTCTTCCACCAACACCATCACCGTCGTCAACGACGACGACGACGACGACGACGATGAGGACGAGGAGGAAGAGGAGAACGGTGAGGATGGTAAGGACGGTGACGACGATATTCCCCTTACTCTTCTCTACCGCCTTCTTCAACGCAACCTCCACCTCCTCCTTCGCCTCTTTTTCTGTCTCTCTATACGTACTTACATACGTACGATATAGGTGCAGCACATACACGCTCAGGGACGCGCGAGCGAGATTCCATTTAACGCGATCCTTTCTCTCTCTCTCTCTCTCTCTCTCTCTCTCTCTCTTTCTCTCTTTCTCTCTTTCTTTCTCTCTCTCTCTCTCTATCTCTCTCTCTCTCTCTCTCTCTCTCTTTCTATCCTTCTTTTTCTCTTCTTCTGCACCTTGATCAGGCTCGGTCCGCGGGAAAAGAGTGCGAGGAAAAGGAGATGGAGAAAGAGAGAAAAGAAGAAAATGTACGACTGAGGACGGCTCGAAAGAAGAGCGTAAAGAAGTGGAAAGGAAGAGTAACGAAGAAGGTGGCCGAGGCAGGCGGCAAGTGAGTGAATGTGTATATGTGCGACGGAGAAAGATAGAAAGAGAGGGGAGAAAGAGAGAAAGAGAGAGAGAGAGAGAGAGAGAGAGAGAGAGAGAGAACGGTAGAGGCAACGTCCATGGACGTCAGGAGGAGGCCCATGGCGTCACACACGCAGCACAGCTCGCTTCAAGTCCGAGAGCGAGAGCAAGCAGCCTTATAAAGTAGCCGGGCTACGATTTAATCCAAAATTTATTTCCTCCATTAGTAAAGGCTTGTCTCGCGGGGCCTCGAGCGTGAGCGAGAGCCTGACGAGGACGACGCTGCCTGCGATCGGCCGTCCCTCTCTTCATCCTCCCTCGTCACCCCTCGATTCTTTACACACATACGCACGTACTCTTTCTCTCTCTTTCTCTCTCTCTCTCTCTCTCTCTCTCTTTCTCTCGGTTTCTATCTATCTCTTTCTCGCTTTCTCGTGGGAGCGTCGGAATGCACGCCGGTGCATCGGTGCATTGCAAGCACACCACTACATTATGACTCCTATATCGCCATCTTTATTATATCCGCGGCGCGCCGGTGTCCGCGCTCGCGTTTGACAAGCGTCGTTTCTCCCATCCTTTTCCTTCTTCTTCATCTCCTCCTCCTACTCTTCTTTTCTTTCTTTCTTTCTTTCTTTCTTTCTTTCTTTCTTTCTCTTCTTCTTCTTCTTCTTCTTCTTCTTTCACTCCTCCCCCTCCTTCTTCTTCATCTCTTTTCTCCGTTCGTCGTCCTGTCTTTTCACATTTTTCTTTCCCTTCTTCCTCTTCTACCTACCCTTTCTCTTCCTTTCTTTTCTCTTTATTTCTTCTTTTTGTAAGAATTCAAGGTTCTGGGGATCGACTCGACGCGAGATAGGTGAATGGTGAACTCGCATGGACCCTCCACTTTTCTCTCTTTCTTCTTTCTTCTTTCTCTGCATTTCGCTCGGAGACGCGTCGTCGGCGCTCCTTCCACCTTTCGAGTTTCCTCGAAGTGGACCAATATTGCATTCGACGTTCGTAAGGACCCTTCCCGATAATAACGGACATCGACGTAAAATTAAGGATATACGATTGGCTGCTCGCCCGGCGCGTATAATCGTCCGGAGTCGTCGATTACGCGCCATATATTGATTCTGTTTTATCGCCTTACGCAGGTTTTTGCCCGTTGCGGCAATCGAACGGCTGTCGTCGGAAGAAGTTTAAGGTCCGAGGTAAATCTTCGTAAGTAAGTGCGATCCTCGTCTTGGCTCTTCTCTCTCTCTTTCTCTCTCTCTCTCTCTCTCTCTCTCTCTCTGTTTCTCTGTCTCTCTCTTTCTCTGTCTGTCTTTCGTTCTCCAAAGTGCTCGGTTCTCTTGTCCCTTATTCTTCTAACGTAAGAGAGAACGACGATAATTGTCCATACATAACGGCATAACTTAGTCGCTTTCACGCAACGTGTTACTTTCTTCACTCCTGAGAGGGTCTAATACAACCGATTGGCCTGTATTTACGCGTTAGCTAAGCGATAACGCGATAAAGTTACTTGCATAAAAAAAGAAAAAAGAAAAAAGAAAAGAAAAAAAAAAAAAACAGAAAAAAAATGTACACGAAGAAGAAATCATATTGCCTCGTTTGCATACGATTCACGAAAAGAAATGTTTTATTTCGCGACGAGAAAAACTTTTCGGGCCAACACGTTCGACGGTTTATCTCGACTCATTTGAGATCCATTCTCGAATGTATATATTTTTTTTTTTCTTCCTTTTTTTCTTTTTTTTTCTTTTTATTATTTTTTCTTCTTCTTTTTTCTTTTCCTTTCTTTTCTTTTCTTTTCTTTCTCGATCGAACGAACCACTCGAGTATAAAAGGTACATTTCTCCTTTGCATATACATTTTCGTGTTCTCTTTCACGCGAAATATCATCATTTCTTTCCCTCCATTAATATTATGCCTTCGAACGAATTTATTAGAACGAACCTACTTATACTAATTCTTACCACTTTTTCGTTTAGCTGGTTAGGTTTCGTTTCGTTCAGAGAAGAAAGAAGTTTACATTAGTGATATAGGATCATCATCCAGGATGCGCCAGGATGAGAGATGAGAACGTTTTACGTAGGCCATAGACGGAGGCGCTGCGTACAGATACGCATCGGCCGGCTCTCGACAAATTGCCTCTTCCCTCTTCTTCTTCCTGGAGGATCGGCAGTTCGGTAGGTAGGCGGGTTGGTGCAGTAGGTAGGAAGGTTACGTGCCGAGAGGTCGAGGAGTGGGGCTTGACGTCTCAGTCAGCGAGAAAACGAGGGAGAGAAAGATAGACAGAAACACAGAGAGAGAGAGAGAGAGAGAGAGAGAGAGAGAGAGAGAGAGAGAGAGAGAGAGAAAAAGAGAGAGAGAGAGAAGAGAGAGAGAGAGAGAGAGAACGTGGTCTGCCATGATCTTCCTCGATCTTCCGAGACGGTCGTTTCATCCCCCGGGGGGATCGTGACGAATAGATCGCTTTATTACAGCCTCGAACGGCGATATCTTGTAAAGTCAACGACAAAAAGCTACGTGCTTGACAAGGATCACGCTTAGTCCCGTGAAAATAATTCTCTTGCGATCGGAGATGAACCAAGTATAAGAATTCTTTCGACTATCTAACTTTTTCTTTGTGTGTGTGTGTGTGTGTGTGTGTGTGTGTTATTTTTTCCTTTTATCTTTTTCTTTTCTTTTATTTTTTTTCTTTTTATACTCTCCGCTTTTAACACTCCGCCTTTAACACTCTCCGCTTCTTCGCGAAGAAATGCCAAACGAGGAAATAGGATACCGTCTGGTAATTACCAATGAGGAGAGACCACGATTCATCATCTCTCGTTGCGAACGCA
>NC_140831.1:3240000-3245000 GCF_050613455.1 Vespa mandarinia
AACCCCATCCTTCCTTCTTCGGCTTTGAGAATGAGACGTAGCGGTTGGAAATCTTTCTCCTCTCGTGATCGTAAGAAGAAATAGATTTCGATTACTCCTCGATCTTATCGCGTTAATATGATTTCTTTCGTAAATTCAAAAGATAGTTTCCTTCTATCAACCTCTATTAATAACAATTTGTTTATTGAACGATATAGAAATTAGAAAACCGCGTGAAAACAGTTTCGCGATTATGATGATTAATGTTACCGATTATATCAACAATCGTATAACGTACGACGGATTCAGATAGAAATCGATACAACATTTCTCAACTTTATCGTGCGATTATTATATCGAATTCGTTATGCGTACGACGGTAGGAGAAGTAGGAGGAAGAAGAGGAAATCAGCTTCCTACGCCATTCGATGCGTTTCATAGAAATTTATGTCGCGGGCAGACGCGAGATAGCGTTCATAAGTCGTAATCTTTACATTTAGCCGCATACTCTTAATGCACGCCATAAAGTAGATTTTATCACAATTATCGCCGTTGTTTATTACACGGTCCTGACTTCGTACCGAGGAATAACAAACTACTTTACCTTGTTCGGGGATCGTAAGAGTCGGAGGTACTACCTAACGACATGCATTGTAACAGCTGTTTCCTGTAAGTTCTATTACAATCACTTTCGTGCCTAGCCGATTTATCACAATGCTACTACGGCCGTATTATGTATGGTCCAACTGTTACAATAGCACACACCAGCGACAAGAAGCTACGAGTCACGGCAAGAATCGCTATCTCTACTGTTTAACAGGAGGAAAAGGAGGGGGAAGAAGGAAGGAAGGAAGGAAGGAAGGGTGGGTGGGAGGGAGGTAGTGGCTCCTCGAGTTCGATCGTTGCCCTTACTTATAGCTTCCTGTATCCTGTTACCCAGATATTAATCACCAAGAGCCAACTTGAATGCGTCTTTTAAATTCATTTAGATTAATCGTTATTATAATCGACTCATTGGAATTATTTATTTTCTTTAAGTTCGACGATTAAAAGTAAACGTAACCTATTCTCATCTCATAATCAAATGAGAGACCGTCTTTGAGGCAATCGTCAGTTATTATTATAAGGGCTTTCTCTTATGTTTTCGGCGCGAGCTCACATCGACATCGTTTGAGTAGCGTCAATTTTTATTCAGTCAGAAGAGAGTCTTCGTTTTTAAAGTGTATGCGAGCGAAAGTATCTTGCGTCGTAAACACTTCGTTTTAATCGATCGCTTTGAAAGCCATTGCCATCGTTTAGGATCCACGTTATCTCCTTCCTTTGGCGCAGTGCTTCTCAATCTTCCCTTCTCGGGAATTATAAAAGATTTCGAAGTACTTTGTAATAGGGCGTTTAATATATTCCTGATGGCTTTCTAAATAAATATTTTAAAGCCGCACGAGTGATCGTAATAACATTTATAATTTGCAGATACATGAATGTACAGTTTTTAATTAAATTTCATGTCTATGTATATATATATATATATATATATATAGACACACACACACATACATAATGAATCGTGTTTCTTGTAGAATATTCATTAAACGTAACACGTGGCAATCGCGTAACCGATGCAAAGATTTTACCGACGTTCTCAGATTAGTTTCTCCAAGATGCACTACGATTGGAAAAAAACATTGGGAGACCCTGCCTCGAATGATAGTTAACGCACGACCTACGTGGCAAAAGGGCTGAACAGGTTTTAGAGGATACCGGTAGCAATAAACACTAATACCATAGTGGTATCTAACCCACGAAATATATCCTACATCGATATACGCTATCTCTCCCGTCTTGGCGGGTTGAATCTTCTCAATAAACACCGCGGGAACATTGCACGGATTTAAAATATGAAGTGTCTCGGTGATCCTTAACTCGCAATCAAAGACATCCTCGGTCTCGATTTGCTTCGCCTTTAGCAAAATCAGAAATAAGTTGCATTAATTTGATCTTTATATTTTGCGATTTAAACTAAGATATTCTTTGATTCTTCATAAGTTTCGACTTTTGAGAAGAAACGTAATTCACAACATTAATCCGTATATTTGATTCTACATTTTCTAAAAATTAAATAATTATCTGAGGTCAAGGATTTAATTCTACGAATCGAGGATACCTAAATCGCAATTTCTAAGGAATAAGCCTGTGAATATCTTCATCGGTATAATCTTTTTTTTTCCTTTTCTTTTTTTTTCATTTTTTTTTTTTTCAGAACATCCACTCGAACGATTCATTCGATCGCTTATACCTTATAGCTGTTTACGATTGGAGATGCTTAGGTAAGTAAGTAAATGAATAAGTAAACAAGTAGACGTCGTTCAATGACAGCAATGATGGCGGCAATCAAGAAGGAATGATAGCAGCGAGTATGCAGGGATTGAAATTGGAAAGGAGATGAAGAAGGCGAAGTTGTTCTTTCGGAAAGGTCGAAGCAGTCCAAATCAACGTTCTGATAGATTTCCAATCTATTTTGGAATTCTTCAGAGCCAAGAAGATAGGTAGATCTTTAGGAAGTGACGCGAAACTAGACAAGTGGCAAGTAGACAGTTGAGAAGTAGAAGAAGATGCTGGAGAGAGGGCTATGGGATGGGTCGAAGTTAGGGAGAAAATGGTTGTGCAAGTGAGAGAGGAGTAATTAATGGAGAGATTAAAAAGCTGAATAAGGAGCCAAGTGTACTGAGATGTCGAGTACACGAAGCGCGAGATTCTCTCTCTCTCTCTTTTTCTTTTTCTCTCTCTCTCTCTCTCTCTCTTTTTCTTTCTCTCTCTCTCTCTCTCTCTCTCTCTCTCTCTCTCTCTCTCTCTTTTTCACCGTCTATCGTTGGTTGCTACATGCAAACGCGTACACACAAACGGCCTGTACACTCGAGTGCGAGTTCGCAGGAGGAGAGCAAAGGCGAGGAAAGATGCTGCGCGGTAATTAATGGCGGAGCGAGTTCGTCACAAATCACGTGGCTCGTCCTATAACTCACCACGTCTGACGTGTATTTAAATAGGGTCCGATAGGCCGTGAGTGCCTTCGCGATGCCGCGAGCGTGCGTCCGTTTCTACGACGTCAAAAGCGATACGAATGACAAACATTAGCTTCCGACCTTTCCCTAAGACTTTTCCACTTCTCGATCGGTAAAATCCTTCTCGCTAGTAGAATCTCCACCTAGCAAAAGGGGATCCCCTTCCTCTTCGATCGCCGGAACGGGTTCTCCAATAAAATCTTTTAACGCGGCGATATTCCTCGTCTTCTATTTCTTCTTCTTTTTTTTTATTCTTCTTCTTCTTCGTCTTCTTCTTCTTCTTCTTCTTCTTCTTCTTCTTCTTCTTCTTCCTCTTTCGTATATATCGCGATATTCTCTGAATTCGACTGATCGATAATTGGATATTATGTACCATCGATTATTCCGTAGATAACTCGAAGAACGAGAGTATTCGATAATTAGAGAGGCGAAATGTTTATTTCTGAAATGTGAGGCGATAAAATACGTTCTCGCGGGGGCATTGAGAGAGAAAAAAAATAAAGAAGAAAAAAAGATAGAAAGAAATAAAGAAAGAAAGAAAGAAAGAAAGAAAAAAAAGAAAAAAAAAGAAAAACAGGTAAGAAAACGAATGACGGAGGCGAGATCGACGAGGATGCCGAGATCGAGGGACCGGTGATTATGCAGCTCGTTTATTCGATAAAGGCTCGAATACCATCGCCGGGAGAGCGAAGAAGATGCGCGCGGAGATCTATGACCCGGCAATATTCTATGAGCGATATTTACGAGCTTTAAGATAACTAGAAAATGTTTTGCCCGATGAAGAATCTACTTCGACTTCCCGAACGAACATCGACTTCTCGTACTTAGCGATACATTTTCCTTTTGACTGGAAACACTGACTCGATATCCCTTTTCGAATGATTAATGTATTCCTTTATTCGATTCAATCGTCCTGAAGGATACGAGGGACAGTTTTCCGAGTAACAGCAATCGGTTAATTATAAACGCGAAGACGTATTACGACTATCGATCACCCATTGGCTGGTAGCACATCGATGATGGATTTAAATGTCTGGGAAGTAACCGCGACACAAAATCCAGAAGCACGATCATGGAGAGTTTCGTAGAGAAGGAATAGAAGGAGGAGAGGAGGTTGAGGTGGTAGAGGAAGAGGTGAAGTAGGTGGAAGAGGCTGTTATCCTCATCCTCCGTTATCGAAAAGCTAGTATTTATAGCTCCATTAAGGCTGGGACTAAATCATCGGCAGAGCCGCAACTTTGTTGTATCCAGGCCCCGACGCCACTGCCCGTGCGATACCTTCCCGGTCGCGGACCTCTTCTCTCTTGTCTAATATTTCGTTCCTCTACACTGTGGTCTAGTACAAGACCCTTTATATACATATTTTCGTGATATCGATATCGCGCCAAGAGGAAAACGAAAATTTTACCGGCCGTCTTGCGACAATGGCGCGATTCCTTTCAACGTTGGTCGGAGAAACCGAGTCGGTCGAAATCAATAGGAAACTCGAGAATCGAGATGATCGTTCGTTATCGATACATATTAACGAGAGCATATATCAATTTCTACGTTCGACAAAAGAAAGTGCTTACGTTCGTCGTAGTAAAATACACCAGGAGTATCTATCTATCTATCTATCTATCTATCTATCTATACCTATACATCCTAGAATCGTTCGAATCGCAATGGAGAAGAAGAATCGACTATAGGGTTAGCCTAGTAAGTACTGAGTCGTTCGTTATACCCATCGGATCGTTGCTTTGACCTTCCTTTGGGAACAAGAAGCGGGCAAATTAGCGAGAAACGATCGACACGATTTCTTAGTGGACACCTTTCTTGTTTCAACACACAAAGAGATACATACACGCACAAGTACATGTATACGTACACACAGAGATGGTCAAATAAGCACATGCACACGCACGTGTACGTATACGTTCGTACGTACTAACATTCGTGAAAACGCGGCGTTAGAATGGAACGCAA
>NC_140831.1:3250000-3262500 GCF_050613455.1 Vespa mandarinia
GAGAAAGAGAAACGGACATAGAGAAAGAAAGAAAGAAAGAGAAAAGAGAAAGAGAGAGAGAGAGAGAGAGAGAGAGAGAGAGAGAGGACGGCCATGCTGGCCTCACGTCTTTTCTTTCTTATTATTCTCTTTCTTCTTCTTCTTCTTTGTCTTGCGACGATCTATGCGAAGAAAGAGTAAGTAAGTAAGTAAATAAGTAAGTACTTACTTATCTACGTTGAATAGCGGTGGTGGAGGGGGGCGGGAGTTGGTGGGGATTAAAGAGAAAGAGTAAGAGAAAGGGAAGAAGTAGAAGAAGACGAAGAAGACGAAAACGAAGAAGAATAGAATGCCGTCGGTCGTATCGACACGGAAGCGACAAAGAAAGGTTGGAAAAGCGGTGAGAGAGGAAAAGAGGTGAGAGGAGAGACAGATAGAGAGAAAAAAAGAAAGAAAGGAAAGAGAGAGAGAGAGAGAGACTCTTGTCTCTTTCGTTCTCGCGCGATTCGTGCAGAGAGCGCGCGCGCTGTTGTTCGATTCGGGGCCGCGCGGCCGCGGAGAATACGAACGGCCGAATTATGAAAATGACCCCGTGTGACGCGGCAGCCACCCTCGCCCGAAGAGATAGCTTCGAGCAATAAACATACCGCTCCGCAGCCTCCCAAACCCGCCTGCTTACTCCCCATCCCTTTCTCCCTACTTCGCTTCCTCTCATAGTTCTCTATTTCTATCTCGCTCGTTCTCTCCCTCTCTCTCTCGCTCGTTCTTTCTCTCTCTCTCTCTCTCTCTCTCTCTCTCTCTCTCTTTCCCTCTCTTTCTCTCTCTTTCTTTCTTTTTCTATCGTCGCGTCTTCTCTACTCTTCGAACCATGGACGTGTCGTACTCTCGCGAAGGGTCGGAGGAGCTTTGGAAAAGCGAAGGGTCGGAGCAGCTCGCGCGCACGTCTTTCTAACGGGGGTGGGATGGATCGTTCGCTCACGCACATAAACACCTACACGTAACGCTGTCGAGTTCTTAGCGCGAAACCTACCCGGACTTTATAAGGACATTTCTCGGTGGAATGCCGAGTGGATCTTTGTCTATTTTTTTCTTTCTTTTTCCCTCTCTCTCTCTCTCCCTCTCTCTCTCTCTCTCTCTCTCATTGTTTGGAGAAAAAAAAATAAATAAAAGATAATATACTCAGTCGATCAAATAAATCGATCAATAAAACGTCTCATCAAGAGATGCCTTATATGCCAAAGAGTATGCCAAAGAGGTGGCTTATGTAATACATGAAGTATATGAAAGTACACATTTGAAAATGTAACTAAACGCAAGCTAATGCCTTCTTAGAAATCACCAGAATGTATAGTTACTTTCATAGATACATGTATATATATATATATATATATATGTACACATGTATCGTATATAATGTGTATATGTTGATATAAATCTTTAAGAAGCCGGTAGTCTCGTCTTTGACGTTTCCACGATAGTAGCGAGCACGAGAGGTATCGAAGTAACTGAAAGGATTCAACGTTAATCGTAAAATGCGGGCAGAAGCGGGTTCCCTAGCAAAGAACGCACGACCCATTGCCCTAAAAGCTATTCGGCGCGGCATTTATCCTGGAATCTGCCTCGTAAATTTCCATTTCGACCTCGACTTCTTGGCGAATCGCCGTCGGGACGGCGAACCTACGACGATTGCTTCTCTTACGTCCTTTCGAGATATCGCTACTGAGAGAAAAACAAATCCGGAAACTGAAAGGATCGATCGCCTGGTACATTCTAGACGTGTTTCTACATTTGAAACATATTCCTTCCTAAGAAGAAATCATTCTTGTTGGATGGCAAGAAACGGATTTCTTAAAAATTAGTCGTTCATATTTTCTTTCCCTCTTTCATTTTCTACCTTTGTCTTTTTGTTTTTGTTTATTATTACTACTCGAAATGATCACGATTATGCGATGAATAAAAGCTATATAAATAGATATAAATAGATTAATGAGGTATTCTAAGAGGGGATAGGGAATTAGGAAGGGGGATGGGGAAGGTCGTCGTAGTATGGGCATCGAGCATGTATATTGGGATAGATCGACGTGCACCTGACACGACTCGTGACGCATTTCCTGCGGATCGTTGCGGAGGATCGACCAGTGGCTGGAAAGCTCACTCGCTCGCTCGCTCGCTCGTTCGTTCGTTCGTTCGTTCGCTCGCTCGCTCGCTCGGTCACCGAGGGCCATCCGTCAACCCTTTGCCTCGTCGTCCGGCGTCCATCGCTCTGCTAACCTGTCAACCGTCGATCACCCTTCGCTCTATCTCTATCTCGTTCTCTCTTTCCGCTCAACGCACCTATCTACAACGGTCAACCGAATGGATAATGAGCCTGGAACCGTCCCTTTATGCAGATAGGCCCGTGTCTGTGGCCGCTTCTCCTCTAGGTGCTGCGCTTGGCAAATAAACCGGTAAGCGATCCGCCCTTCACTTCGTGTCACTTCGAATCACGGAAAGGTCCGATGGATTTTCCACGTTAAAAGCACCTCTCGTTAGTGAATACGTACTATCAACACAACACACACACACATATATATATATATATTACATAGACATATGTACATGTTCATGTGTACGCACCACCTGAACGAACATGTGCTTTAGCAAATCTATGGGCCAAACGACGACGTTCCAAATGGGACGTAGCAAAATAAAGGTATTTTATCGGTGGCTTAGGAAATAGGCTTCGACCTGTCGTGGCCGTTAATTGTTCCGCAATTAGGGATGCTAGCGCAAGCTTGGCAAACGTTCAGAATGGGAGAACAGCATGAAGATTTATGAAGATGCCTGAGACTTTAGAATCACGTTATACGTACGTACTTTCTATACTTGTTAGTAATATGTAAGTTTCAATGTCTTCTTGGAATCATTTGGCCCAGTGTTTTGACACGAGACATATGTCTTCGTCAATTTCTAAAATGCGTTGGAAATTATGACAGGTGTAAAATCTAACTTAATATTCGCAAATTAAAATATTCATTCCCTTCCCCCTCCCCCCCTCTCTCTCTCTTTCCTCCTTCCTCTCTACTCGCAAATAATATACGGAGATAAGTAATGAAATATTAATAAATGGATTTCTAACTACTTGTTTATACAATGAAAGTTATCCTTTCGTTATTCATTGAGTATTAATCTAGACATATAAAAGAAACGAACATATATATATATACACATATATAAATGGCCGAGGCAGTATTTCATCCATGTTTCGTCGAAATCGACGCCAGCACGAGTATCGGAAAAGAAATTTACACGGGCGGTCTACTTCGTAGCCGAGTCAGATATTTGTTGACTTATGGGACCACGCGCGTCGTCATAAAAGAGCGATCGAATCCGGGCGGCGAACGTTTTTCGCTCTCTCGCGCTTCTCTCTATCGGCTTCGTCTCTTTTCTACCTCTCATCTCTTTTTCTACTTTTTTCTCTCTTTCTTTTTCTCTCTCTCTCTCTCTCTCTCTCTCTCTCTCTTTCTGTCTATTTCTCTTTCTCTCTCTCTCTCTTTTTTCTCTCTATTTCTCTCACTCTCTTTTTCTCTCTCTTTCCAACATCGTAAATCTATCTCGTTCAGTACTTGATGGACAGGTTTCATACGCTAATTGCCGATTTTTGCTTTTTCTTTTTTCTTTTTATTCATTTTTTTTCCTCCCCCTTTTTTTCCTCTCTCTTTTTTTTCTTTTTTCTTCTTCTTTTTTCTCTTTTTTTTTTTTCTTTTTTTTTCTTTTTTTTTGTTAGAGGGTGAAAAACCAGCTCTGGCCAGCGGTTCAACAGGTGTCGTGGTGCCGCTGGGTCACGGCAAACTTTTATTTGAGCGCGAGAGCGAGGAAGGCAGGGAAAGGGAGAGCGAGCAAAAAGGGGGAAAGTGAGCGAAAGAGGAAGAGGTGGAGAAACAGAGAAAGAGAGAGAAAGAGAGAGAGAGAGAGAGAGAGAGAGAGAGAAAAAGGGTGGGAGGGAGGGAGAGGGAGAATGGGTACACGCGGAGTTCAGCGGCCGAGTGGGAGTCTATTAGTTCACCCCGGAAAAACGCACCCCTCTTGTCACCTCCACTCACCCTCGCTCACTCTCTTTGTCTCTCTTTCCGCGTAGAGCAAACCCTGTTGTTTGGTATCGGCCGACTTTTTTTCCCCCGTTTCTCTCCTACTTTTTTATTTTTTTCTTTTTTTCTTTTTTTTTTTTTTTGTTTTTTTCTCCCCATTCGAACACGTCGACCGCCGTAATCGCTCTGTCGAAGCAATCCCTCAGCCTGGTCTCACGGCGGACAGTACGATGGACCTGCGAATCGTTATCGTCAGAGAGTCGACCGTAATTTTTCCAATTACTTCGATCGTCGATCTACGCTCCTACAGGACCTCCTGCATTCGTAGTTTAACGTGTAAGGCATACAATTTTCATCGGCGCATGTTCGCTCGGCATGGAAAATATTCGTACGAGGGGGAGGAAAAAAAAAAGAAAGAAAAAAAGGAAAAAAGAGAGAGAGAGAGAGGGAAAAAAAAGAAAGAAAAATAAATAAAAAGAGGAACGAACGAGCGACAACGCAGGAAGGAATAAAGAGCGACGAAACGAATCGAAGGGTCTTTTATTTATCGAGCGAAACGGAACGAACATACGTGACGTTTATTCGTGTCGTGGATGTCAGTCGAGCGAACGGATAATTACAACGTAATTGGCATGTCGATTAACGAATTTGGAAACGATGCGTTGACCTTGATAAGTTTCAATCGTTCGACGTTTTAGGTTCGCGTCGATTCGTGCTAATCAAAATCATTATTCGCACGTCAATATTCTCGGATGTTGGTGCATCCGATGGATACGATAATTAATAATTACATATTATCTCTTGCAAATGGAACAGGCCCAATCGCAAGTGAATCGCGAATCATTATTATGAGAGAGTAAAATATATATATATATATAATATATATAATATTTATTTTCTAATCGTTTCGAGAGAATACAAAATTATAACGCGGAAATGAATATTATCAGATTAAATTGGTCGTTTTACGAATGAATCGTATAATATAAGTACAGTTATTTGTTGGTAACATCAGCATCGTTGCTTTATTAAATAGCCGTCGAAGTTAATTTTTCATAGCACCGCTGGTGCCTAAGGAAAGGGAGGAGGAACCATTCTTGATCGAATCGAGCGAACGGCTCATTGTCATCGCAGGTATTCAAGATCATCGGCTTGCGATCGTTCGTCGTTGATATTTCAGGTCATCGCGGCGACATCAAGAGCGATCTTGCCGTTCGGCACGACGATATCGTTCTCCCGATTCTTTTTCTCTCTATCGTATCCTTCCTTAGCGACGCGAATAAGACGAGTCATCGCCGTCATCGAGCGAATAAAGGAACTAAGTGAAGTAGATGCGTTCCGAAGATAGAAAGAAACCCGCTGCTCATTGAGTGACGGTAATCAATACGTTTCATTTTGGAGAACAATCGAAAAAGACTGCCGAGATAAATCCATCTCTTTTCGGGCATGAATTCTCTGACAAATGAGTTTTCTTTTCTAAAAGGACGACAATCAACTTCGAGATTCGAGGATATCAAAGGTGACGTCTATGTTCGATCTATAAAAAATGATTCATCTGAACTATGAAGATAGATACATATTCACACATACATATACAAATACATACGTACACATATATATATTGTATATATATATATATATATATATATATATATATATATTTATATAATTCTTTCAGATTCTTTCATAATATATCCAAGATGAAACTGAACTTGATGATGACAGTATTGATCGATCTTTACCACTAAATAAAAAAAAAAGAATATATATTAATACGATAAAAAATGCAAATCCGAGTTAAATTATTTAGAATTCCTTCAATACGGATATATACACACACACACATATATATATATACACATACACACATATACATGTATACATACATGCGTAATCGAAGAAAGATAGATAGCTGTCTTATTTACGTGGAACGAAGTTACGACCGCGGAAAGACGGACAAGTCGTGCGACCGTCATCGGGAATTCATCTATTGGATCAACGATCTTGGTCACGCACCAACAGTTTTCGCCTCGTAACGATGACGTGACTTATTCTGACCGGGACTTATTGTTGTGCACCCGTCCATCTAAGAGAAGATACTGCCGCTACAATATGGCGCATAATACTTTTGTATAGTACCGACCAAAGAAGAGCCAAGAGGAACGAACGGTGCTGCCCGTAACAGGACGATGGAAACGAGCCGCGCCGGAGATAATAGCAAAGAGATAAGGCGACTGCCTCGTTACATTCGGCTTGCCAGTTATGTGACTCTTCTCTTTTCTCTTTTTCCATCTCTTTTTTTTCTTTTCTTTTTCTCTTTTCTTCGTTCTCACCTTCTCCATTATATTTCGTCTCCCTCTTTCTCTCTCACTCTCTCTCTCTCTCTCTCTCTCTCTCTCTCTCTCTCTCTCTCTCTATCTCTATCTCTCTCTTTCTCACTCTTTCTTTCTCACACAATCTCAAATAATTTTATCTTCTTTACTTTATTCCGGAAAATTTTCATCCACGCGTCTCTTACGATCCTTAATTTATAACCATTTCAGGATCATACACAAATCGACGTTCGACATTCTTAGATAATAGACTTTGTGCAACGAATCGATCTAATAGAAACGTGAGAGTTAGTACAATGTCGTTACACGTTCGGATCTATCTATGATGATCATTGAAATACCAATCGACGTTGGTTGGTACTGATGCGAAAGGTTATGCATAACGCGAAACAATTCGAACGAGGAAGCAACCAATTTCTCTTATAATCTATCCGCATTGCAGTGCGTCAGCGAAACAACATATTTTATTGGGCATCCGTATAGCGATTATAAAGCCAAACGATGCGCGTCACTCGATAATACGTTTCGACCGACAATTATTACGGATTCCCTATGACGAGAAACTACCTATGTAAAATTCTCTGAAAAATGAAAAATCGAAATATCGTTTGGGAAGGGGAAGAGGAGAAGGGTAGAAAAAAAAAAAATAACGCGAAAGAATGATAACAATATTACGCGGCTATCGTACTGTACACGTAATCCACCGTAAGGCGAAAACTCGCTTTTCCTATGCTTTTTTCCCCCCATCCCTGTCTACCTCTCTTTTCCTCCCTGTCCTCCATCCCATGAAAAAAAAGAAAAAACAAGAAATCTTCCAATTTACGAGATCCCAGTACACATTTCCATCGGCATCGACATTGGCACTCAGCCGTATCTGGTTACGCGTTTCCATTCGTTTATTTATTGCACGGAAATTTCGCTGATTAGTATCGTGCGGACTGCACTAATGCGTTGTCTCGTAATTCATCGATTTTAAACGAAGCTAACCACGTCGGTCCATTGAATCCACGAGCGAACCTGACGCACGCGATGACGAGAATTTCGAGAGAGTAACGGCAGAAAATTACGACAATGCTTTTTGGATGGTATCTATCCTTTCGCTCGTACATACATACGTACACCTGCGACTACGTAAATGGTAAATGGTACGAAGGGATACGGAGGGATAGGGAGGGAAAGATTTTTTCTACTTTTTTCTTTTTTTTTTCTTTTTTTTCTTTTTTTCTCTTTTGTATACTTTTTCGTTGCTGCTTTTCATCGGGCAGTCGAATTTCTTTTTTCATTAGTCCGCGCGTTATTCCCCCTCCCTCTTACCTTCTCCTCCTTCCCGCCAACAAACTTCGTGCTTATCGTACGTCATTTTGTGACGTTAATGTTTGTCTTTAGTGAAGATCGGGATGAGGACAAATTTGACAAAAGTCCGTATAAAAAAAAAAAAGAAAAAAAGAAAATACGTATATATCAAATTATTTACGAACGGTTATATCGTTTATTTATATACGAATATAACAGACTTTATTTACATAGGGACACAATGACACTTCATTGTTTCAATGAGTATAGACTACGGATGAACAACGTATGACGTTTGAAAAAGAGAAGAATATTCGACTGTACATAGAAAAAAAAATTTCTGACAATGAGGAATTTATCAATGGCCACAGGTGTAGATATTTCGTGTGTGTCATTAATATTACGATAACTTTTCAATCGATGTGATATTATGAAAAGGAGAGCAAAAAAAAAAGAAAAACAAGGAGAAAAGAAGAAAATTAAAAGGAAAAAAATGAAAATAATAGAAAAGAAACAAAATGAAAAAAAAAAGAAAAGAAAAAAGTAGAAACGTAGAAAAAAAAAGAAGAGTAAAGAAAAGTATAGGAAAGAAAATCCGTAATCTTTCTTTTTCTCTAAAAGAGGACAGAAATTTATTCAAATACAAAGACGAAGTTACTCTCGTACTCTAGCTCCTTTACATTACCTCTTTTCGCGCTAACCCCAGAGTCACATTCTCCTAACCCTCTATATCTCGACTAAAATAAAATAAGTGGCTCTCTTTCTCCTTCCAAAGATCACCGTTCCGTTCGTCGTCGTCGTCGTCGTCGTCGTCGTCGTCGTCGTCGTCGTCGTCGTCGTCGTCGTCGTCGTTGTAGTCGTAGTCGTCCTCGTCATAGTAGTAGTTGTCGTAGTAGTAGTCGTCGTAGTAGTCGTAGTCTCGCGCGCCATCTCTATCCTTTCTTTTATCGTCCATTCGGCGGCGCGTTCATTATCTCGAGGACTTTCTTACGAGGACGGCGCCAGGAGAGAACGGGGGTGGAGCGTCGCCGGGCACGGTTCTTTAAGGGATGGAATTATCCTTCGACGTCGTTGTCTTCGTCACGATCGCGCGCAAAATTCTCCGGAGCTCCGTCGGAGATAGCGTCGGTGGACGGATCCCCACGGGATGGAAATGGACAAAGTTTCCCTCGCAGTAGCGCTCGCTATAGCTGTGACTTGAATCAGAGGGGGAAAGAGAAGGAGAAAGAGAGAGAGAGAGAGAGAGTCGTGACTGGAGACTCGACTCCACTCGACTTGGATCGACTCCACTCTCCACCCTTCTTCTGCTTCTTCTTCGTCCGCCCTTTGCAGAGAGACAGAGAGAAAGAGAGAGAGAGAGAGAGAGAGAGAGAGACATAGAGAGAGAGAGGGAGAGAGAGAGAAGATAGAGTCGACCTGCCGTTGCAGTTCGGCTCGCATAAACTCACGGCGATACACTTGGCGCTCGTCCTGAAACGCGAGAGTCGCCTTGTTGGGCGCCACGAGATAAAGTTAACTCTCTTCACCGCGCTCTTCCACCTACGCGTGTATGCATATCTTCTCTCCCTCTTTCTCTTTCTCTCTCATTTAAGCTGCTTCTTCTACGTTCCTTTACTTGTACATACACAAAGATAGTTGCATACATATAGAAGGATATTCGACACAAGGCAGGGATGCGCGTTAGGCACGGATAGTCGTTGGAACGTCTCGCTATACAGAATACTACCTATAGAAGGAGGATGAAATGGGGAAGAAGAGAAACAGAGAGAGAGAGAGAGAGAGAGAGAGAGAGAGAGAGAGAGAGAGAGAGAGAGAGAGAGAGAGAGAGATAGAGATAGAGATAGAGAGAGAGAGATAGGTAGATAGATAGATAGATAGATAGAGAGAGAGAGAGAGCTATTCTAAAACGTCGTTGGGTGGCTGCGTGCCGGCAGCCTCCGGTCGAAGCAAAGAGGGTGGCTATACGAGCGGGTGGATAGGTGGATGTGGGTGATGGGAACTGCAGGTTGGCCCACCACCGAGCCGAGAGATTGGATCCCGGAAATGAGACAAACCGATGGAAGCCCGAGCAGCCAGCCGATGTAGGGATGGAAATACGCCGCGCTCTCCTCGATAGTTGCCGTTATCCTACGATGTGTCTTCCCTACCTTCTCCCTTTATCTCTCTTTCTCTCTCTCTCCCTGTATATATATATATGTGTATGTATATATATATATATATCCCCTCTTCTACACCCTTGCCGTATCCACGTACCTTCGCAATCGAAATTATGAGATCGATCTGGAATCAAGCTGACGTCGTATACATCCGGAAAGGATGGCGAACGTGTTCGAACCTGGTTCGTCCTCTTTGCCTCCAAGAGATGATCCTCTAAAAATGCGGTTTACCAGAGTCTCTCGCTTGGTCCGATCGATCCTTCTAATTCGAGAGTTCGATCGAGGTACCAAATCGATAGGGTATGACGAACGCGATATACTCGAGCCAAGTCGTAGGAAAACCTTGGTAAGCGCGTATTCCCCGAGAGAGCACAAACCAACCGGTAGATACCAAAGGGAATATTCACTCTCTTTCTCTCTCTCTCTCTCTCTCTCTTTTCTCTCTTTCTCTCTCATACACACACACACACACACACCGATGGTTTACCGATTTTGGAACGGTTCCAATTCGAAAAATCATCTCACCGAGGTTTGGACGACGATTTCATGGAAAGAGAGTTCGCGTCTTAACGACGGTTCAATTTCTCGCGTCCGGGCCTACCTAAAGCTCGCGTTCACGTAATTGGAAAGGATTCTTTGCCATTTTCTCTCTCTCTCTCTCTCTCTCTCTCTCTCTCTTTCTCTATCTCTTTCTCTCTCTCTTGCTCTCGCGTTTATTTTTTATCGGGTCTAGACAAACGAGTGCGAATGTAAGCGTTATTTCAAACGTTTAAAAGATGAGTTTATTCGTTGGGCTAAGACCGTTGGGTTTGACCTTTAACTCATTTTTCGTCGGGAAACGTAGAAACATTTAACGAGACAAGAACGCGTCGACATATCCAACACGGAAAGTTTCGTCTCCGCCGCGTCGAGAAAAGCATCGAGGGAAATAGAAAGAGAAAGAAAGAGACAGGCAGAGAGACAGACAGATAGAAAGAGAGAGAGAGAGAGAAAGAGAGAGAGAAAGAGAGAGAGAGATAAAATGGAAAAACCGCGAAAGCGGAGTTAATGGACGGTCACCAACGGCCGACGACCAGTGTCTGCTGACTTCTTCTCGTATTATCAAGTTATATGAATAAAAATTGCCGGTGGGTTGAGGAAAGAGAAAGAGAGAGAGAGAGAGAGAAAGAGAGACTAATCGGCGTGTATACGTTCGCGAGGAAGCTAAGGGAGTGCTGTGGACAAGGACGATATGGTCGTAGATGCGGTGGTATGGTCGGACGCGGAAAATATGATGGATTCGGACTCGTCGTCTTTCCGTCCCGTGGCGACCATCCGTCAACCCTTTGAAAGTCGACGGTACTCCCGGCGGTGGCAAGGGAGAGAATGAGCGAGTGTGTGCGCGTACGAGTAAGCGTGGGTGTGGATGGGTATGTCGCGTCGACAGACCGTTTCCGCGTCGCTCGGTGTGCGTTCTCTCGCTTATTCGGCCGCAGTGTGTGGCCCGAGCGCGTTATGCGCGCTGACTAGTAGGTGCGCACGACACAACGGCGCTCTCTCGCGCGCGCTTGATAAATGGTCCGATCGAGTCGTCGATGGATGCAGCTTTGCCGCTAGCTCACTCGCTCACTCGTTGGTACTACCGGCCCACCATTCGAATAGAACCGCGCTTCCGGCTGTTACGCCGTTCCATGCGCTTTCTTCGGACTTAATCGACCACTCTACGAGCCTTTTCGAAACGACGATCGGAAACGTATACACATATATACATACACGCATACACACACACACACATACACATACACATACACACGCGCGAACGCGCTCACACAAATCTTTCATTCTTGGCGGTGGACAAATTTTTCTGATCGACTTCAATTCGCGACCGGTCGACCGACTCTTTTTGTCATTTGTTATCATGACAATCCTGCCCGATGTCTAGCAGGCATTAACTAGCTGACGAGTAATTCTTGAAGAAAGAGAGATTCGTCTCGTCGGGAAAGTAATGAAAAGGGTGTTGATACGGAGGAATGACAAATAACCCTGTCCGAGCGTCACCAAATTTCCAACCACCCATGATACCTTTGACATGGGCATCAGCAAGAAAGAACTCTCCATAAGCGAACATCGATCGCAGCTCTTTCTCTTTCACTCCCACATTCTCTCTCTCTCTCTCTCTCTCTCTCTCTCTCTCTCTCTCTCTCGTTCTCGCTCGTACACACTCTCAACTGTAGAGACAAAGTCATCTCTCCGCTATGACAAATTATACGGCTTTGTTTCTAGATGGGTGGTAAAAGTTCGCGTCTCATCTTTTATAACTGCTCGGGCTCCCTCCCGCGGAAGGTTCGCGCAACGACAGTGGGTCGTCCAAGAAGGACTATAGGAGATAGGAAGGAAGAAGGAGGGGATGGTTAGTACGGGAAGGCGTTTAATGTAGTTTCGGGCGTTCGAGCGGCAAATCCATCAGGCGGTTGCCTCCGCAGCGCCATTCCCCACGGGGCGGATAAATACTTATTTAACGCGCTTATGCATGCAACCCGCGGTAGCGATACGACCCGTAAATCTGTCCGAAGAAACACAATGCTGCTAATTATATACATTCCCGTGACGCAAGAGAAAGAGAGCGAGAGAGAGAGAGAGAGAGAGAGAGATGGAGAGAAAGAGAACTGGTGAGGGTGGTGAGGAATAAGAGA
>NC_140831.1:3267500-3272500 GCF_050613455.1 Vespa mandarinia
CTACCGTAGATTAGCGAACCGCCCGATCATGATCGGCCTCTAATAAAGAGGTTGCAACGAGAAGACCGTGCGTGATTACTGACGAAAGCAAGAAAAAAGTAAGAAATTCATTCCGTAGCTTTCACGAGCGATCTCTATCGTCAACAATATATCCATCGAACTTTTATTATCGACTTTTAATTGTTTTCAATCTCGTCTCGTTTTGAACGAGAACGAACAGGAGTCTTTGGGAGAGTCTTGAAAAAAAAAAAGAAAAAAAAAAAACAAGAAAGAAAAGATAATGAAAAAAGAAAAGAAACGAAAGAGAAAGAAAAAATTATTTACATGACTCTCGATTTTAATTCTACGATCGATATTATTTGTACGTATTTCGACCGTACGTATCTTCACTTATAGTCATGGTATCGTCGCAAGAACATCTACGCGGATATCGAATTGGGTTACCGCAGGACACGGAGGCACTTAAGCCGTGTCCGCAGACTTCTAAAGCTATGGTCCTTCACGTGCACAGTAAAGTTAAAGCGAGAGAAAGAGAGAGAGAGAGAGAGAGAGAGAGAGAGAGAGAGAACAGAGGATGGAAAAGCTAAGAGAGGTCGAGAAAGAGATGGAAAATTGAGATGGACCATGTGAGAAGAAAGGATCGAGAATAGAGAAAGAGAGACTGCCAGAAGGAAGAGAGGTTTCGTTAAGTCGTGCCGACGTCGTATGTACACGGTCAGGTCGAACCGGACCTATAAATATCGTCGAAACGCGTCAAATAAATCCGAAGCTTTCCCATGTTGCAAGGACAAAAAGGAGCGGGGTGAGTGATGGCCCGATGGCCGCCACAAGGGTGACCCCTATTTATTGCCGAATTAAAGCGCGTCACCATTAATTTGCATAGCACGGTACGCGAACGCAGAGATACGTCAACGTACGTCCGGAATACCATGCCGTTTGACGATACACGAGGATCCTTCTTAATGGTTTATGTCTCCGCGCACGATAATTCGTCGTGACGGTGTTGCTCCTCCATCGTTATGTCCTCCATGCTCGGCCTTCTCTTCTTATTCTCCTTCGAGTCGAAGAAAAAGAGAAAGAAAGAAAAAAAGAAAGAAAGAAAGAAAGAAAGAAAGAAAGAAAGAGTAGAGAGAGAAGATTCCTTTATCGCGTTGCATTATTTATTACGATCTCTTACACCATTCTGTAATAATCGACACTTCAAAATTCTTATACGGTTATCTAGAAAAGAAGATAATTTTTTTTTATTTTTTTTATTTTTGGAAAAGATTATTTTTCCTTGGTACGTATGTACGTGCTCGGATGTTAGTAGCCTAAAGAGAGAGAGAGAAAGAGAGAGAGAGAGAGAGAGAGAGAGAGAGAGAGAGAGAGGAAGAGAAAGGAGAGAGAGATTAGGTTCTCTCTCCGTCCTGGTTTTAAACGAGAACGCTTTTTAGATCGAAATGAGTGCGAGGATATCATCGGGGGTCGAGGGGGTGAGAGAAAGAGATAGAGAGAGACAGAGAGAGAAAGAGAGAGAGAGAGAGAGAAAGAGAGATGAGAATGGATAGGAAGGACATAGAGATGAAGGGAGAACGAGTCGCTCGATTCGCGCCATAAATTAGCAATTATTTAATTTTCGTAGGGCCCGAGGTCCTTAGACGGCTCTAAATCAGTCTCCGTTGCAAAAAGCATAGATAACTATGACGCATGGCCACCGGGAAGGGAAGAAAGGGGTGCGCTCACCGGATTGTGGCGGTGGTGACTCGGCCCCGACGCGCCGAGGACGAGCTCGTGAGAAGGATGAAAAGGGAGTAGGATGAAAAGGGAGAAGAGATTGGTGGTAGGGGGAGGAGAAGGAGGAGGAGGAGGAGGGAAAGAGAGAGAAATCCGCGAGAGTTGGTAGGGTAGTTAGATGGTAGGAAAGAACGGGAAAGAGAAAGGGAGAAAGAAAAAGAGAAAGAGAGAGAGAGAACAGGAGTCAGTAGTAGAAGCAAAAGTAAAAGTAAAAGTAAAAGTAAAAGTAAACGTAAAAGAGGGGGAAGGGGGAAAACTGGCAGGAAGACCAGGATCGTGGGAGGATATCGTTGTCGTCTTCGTCGTCGTCGTCGTCGTCGTCGTTGTCGTTGTTGTTGTCGTCGTCGTCGTCGTCGTCGTGGAGATAGTGGCAGCATCAAGGAGCTCCTGGACGATAGCTGCCTATGGTTTTTAGTCGATGGTGGTGGTAGCAGAAGCGTGCTTCTGTTCCTCGTGACAACGTTGGACCGGCGTCGCTGGTTTGCTGCTGTCGCTGAGCTGGTGGTGGATGAGCTTCGCTGCCACTGTTGCTCCTACCTCCGCTGTGTATGTAAATGTGGACGAGCCGGAGCGAGCGAGCGAACGAGCTCGTTTCGAGGGCGCGGGGCAGAACGAGAAGCTAGAGAGAGAGAGAGAGAGAGAGAGGAGTAGGAAAGGAGAGAGAGAGAGAGAGAGGGGGAGAGAGAGAGGGAGCTGGGCACAATGGCAACTAGTTTTAATTACAAAGTAAGGTGAAGCG
This sequence comes from Vespa mandarinia, assembly GCF_050613455.1. NCBI lineage: Eukaryota > Metazoa > Arthropoda > Insecta > Hymenoptera > Vespidae > Vespa > Vespa mandarinia. The sequence goes on from NC_140831.1 coordinate 3,270,016, forward strand.
ATCAATCATAATGATGTACGTGAGGCAGGCGCGGCCTCTGGGGTGTCGAGGGAGGAAAACGGAGAGGTGGTGGATGAGGCGGACGGCGAAGCGAAGAGAACCAGAAAGAGAGAGAGAGAGAGAGAGAGAGAGGGAGAGAGAGAGAGAGAGAAAGCGAAGTCAGAGGAGGACGAAGAGGAGGAGGGAGATCGTACACTTTGCGTATAATTTACTGGCACTGGATATACCTGAAGTTATGCTATACCGAAGCTGCCGTCTACCCACCGAGTCCTCTTCGTTCTCCTCTCTTTATCTTTCTCTCTTCTTCTCTCTCTTTCTCTTTGCCACTCTTCCTCTCTTTCTCTCTCTCTCTCTTTCTCTCTCTCTCTCTCTCTTTTCTGTTTCTCGTCTCTTCGGTTCTTCGTCTCTGCCACCGTAACGATAGACTTGAGCATTTTCTTCATCTCGGTCTTTCTTCCTCTTCTGCATCTTCTTTATACTCCCCTTACGTCGTCCATCCGATTTCTCTCTTTCTTCGTCGATCTTCCTTCCTTTTCTCCTCGTTCGCGCGTGCTTTCTCGCTGTCTATGACTTTCTGTGCTCCGTCTGGCAGACTGGCCGCCATAACTCTCGGTCTCTCCCTCCGAAATATCTGATGCGCCACGCGATATTTACGATCAGCACGCCCTGGCGAAACTTGCCGCTGAAAGCCTGACGGCGATCCTCCCTTTCCTCCCTGCCCGCATCCTTTTTGTCTCCGTCTTTGTCCCTTTTTCTTATCCATCGTCGACGCTTCTCTCTCTCTCTCTCTCTTTTTCTTTCTCTCTCTTCCTTATCTTTCTCCAACTTCTCTCGTGCGCACGTTTTTAGACTAGGCTAATGGGACGTACGAAAAGTCTCCAAAACAAAAACATATATAAGAAACAACAAAGAAATAAGAAAAAAGAAAAATATCTTTCTGAGATCATTCTGACGGTCAAAATATCAAGAAAATTGTGAAAAGTAAAGAATGGAAAGAAGATGGAATAGAAGAAGGAGACACGTTGTTCTCGCGTGGCCGTATTCTCTCCGTGGTACGCCATGGTCATGAATATTGCGAGCACCGGTATTTTGAGCCAGCGTGACGGGCGTTGATGGGGATCCACCTCGGCTTCTCCTTGTGTGGCTCGCCGCAAGAACTCCAAGCGAGAGTACCTTTTTCAGACTCTTCCGACGACCCTCTCTACTCTCTTTTTCTCTCTCTTTCTCTCTCTCTCTCTCTCTCTCTCTCACTCTCTCTCTCTCTCTCTTTCTCACTCTCTCCGTATACCTACCTTCCTTCGCCACGCTCATGTACATACATATACGTAGATAATGTCCGCTTTCTTCCTTTCTTCCCTTCCTCTTATTTTCCCTTTTATTTTCCCATGGCAAACGAACGTATAAGTTAACGCGGCGGCGGTACACATAAGAATCCACACACAGACCAAATTCCATGTATGTATATATATATATATATATATATATATATATATATATATATATTTGTTCGCTATCGCGAGCGCAGAGAAAGGTCGGAAGCATCGAGCACCGACACCAAGTTCGCGTGACGAGCCGATGTCCATCAGACGGGACTCGAGCCGCCACTGCAACCGCCGCCACCCTGGCCACCGCCGCCTTCGCCACCAAAACAAAACGTAATTATTTCACGTGATTAGTCGACTGAGTTGGCCGCGCGCACGCCTTCACTCTTCCTTTTTATTCTTCTTCTTTTTCTTTCTCAGAGTACATTACGTACAACGCCTTCCTATCCTCCATGTTCTCTTACTCTCTTTTTTGCTCTTTTTCTCTTTCTCTTTTTCTATTCTCATTCCGTCAGACGTGAATCATTAATGTAAATCACTTGTGCGTCGTTCATTGGTCTACGTTTTCACAACGAGCGAGACTTCTTTGACTACGCGTGAAGGAATATAGTAACAGAAAAATAATGAGATATGAAAGAAAACGAAATGGTACTGATAAAACGGGAGTAGTAGAAGCCTCTTTAGATAATTTTCTACGTTAATTCAAATGATCGTTGTGCGTTTCCTCCCATTGGACTTAGTGATGCGATACATACAGATATTCCGATACGTTTGCTCGCGAATACCACGAGCGTGTTACGCAATTAAGCTCTCTCGGAACGATGCTCTTCTTTCTATCTACTCTCTATTATTGCTATATATATATATATATATATATATATATATATATATATATATTAATAATCATATATATGGTATTATAGGTTCGGTTCGTTGGCTTTCCCTCGTTCTTAGTTTATATGATCATACTGAAATGATACTTTCCATTCATAAATTCATAAACTAGGATAAAAATTTTTTCATATATGTTTACTACATGTTAATTACAAAAACTCGATCCGATTTACGAGTTGTATGTTGTGTGAGATAGACGATCGGCGTCGAGATGTCGTAAAAATTATGGGGGAAAAAAAAAAGAAGAAGAGAGAAAAAGAAAAGGTAAT
>NC_140831.1:3277500-3302500 GCF_050613455.1 Vespa mandarinia
TGAGAGAGAGAGAGAGAGAGAAAGAGAACGCGCGGGAAAAAGACGTTTCCTTAGTTCTCTCCAACTTCTCATTTATACGTGATATCTCATATGAATGAGTAAATTTAGTAATGAGATATGCGCGGTGAAAACATAAAATGGGGCACGAAGTATGGATCAGGGGACCGGGAGGAGGGGGATGGGGGCGAGGCGAGGTGGGGGGTGGGAGAAGGACGAAGGGATGTTGAATAAAAAGATAATCTCTGACGTTGTATTTATATATTTATATATTTATAATTTCAATTTAAATGTGATTTGAGGGCTCCGCTCATATCACGATATAAAGATAAGTATGAATATGAAAAAAAATGGCTCCTCTTTTTCTACTCTTTTTTCTTCTCTCTCTTTTTTTTTTTCTTTTTCTTTTTTCTTTTTTCTTTTTTTTTTTATCTTCTCTTTTCAAGCCAAGCCGCAACAGAAGAGAGAGAGATAGTAATTGTGAAACAAGTTGGAGGGTTTAGAAAGAAAAGGGGACGCCACGCGACACGGCTAGGTAACACGGAGAAGTCCGCCGCTCGTCATGGTCGTTGTCGTTGCCATCTGCTTAGGTCGCCTTGCGCATACTGATCGTAATGCACGCGTGCATACATACGTGCGAACGTTATGGACCACCCGTACGCGAGGAGGGACCACCGACGCCCTTTTCCGCCGCATTCCTACCAAAGCGGAGGACAATTTCGACTACTCGTTCCGGACTAACGCGTACGCGAACGTAATGATAATAATAACAACAGTGGAACTCTCCTATGTAACATCTCCTTTTTAAAATAACATTATTCGGTACTTACCGTCGGACGTTATTGCCTTGTTCGTTTCGCATCGTTTTCGCCTCGGCAAAATTCATTCTTAGTTGGTTACCTTTTCTCAAGAGCGCATACTCGACAATCGTCAATCCTTCGTGTATTCATTAAAAATTTTATAAATCATTAATAATTTTTCATTTCTTTCTAATCTAATACCAAAACTAAATCGTTTACGTTATCCTCTATCCATAGGAAGGATACGAGTTCTTACGAGTTTACTCGATCATTGTCATAAAATCGATTAAAACGGAATATTAATGACGATAAATTTTATTATCCTCTTACGATATCCGTCCGTGATAATTCTCCTAGACGAAGTTTGCGCTGTTCGATGGGTTAAAAGGAGAAAAAAAGAAAAAAAAAAAAGAAAAAAAAAGAAGTAAAAAAAAGAAAAGATCTCCCAGTTTGTCAGCGGAATCTTTATCCGCTACGTATATAATGCCTCTCTTCGAAATGGGAATCAACGATAATGCTCGCGTTTAAGTACAATCGCCGGGCAGAACGATCGTGCATTATGCATTCTCTATCGTGGCAAGTTAAACGAGGCGTAGCAAAGCGTGAAACCGGCGTGGAAAAGTATTGCGCTCTCCTTTATCGTTCATGTAAAATCTTATTAGATCGACATTGAACTCTGTTCTTCTGTAAGTAGTAAGTAAGATCGTAAGTAGGATCGGTAGGATATTCATTTGTCGATGATTCAAATGAATGTCGTCGTATATACATAGGTAAGATCGAACCTTCTTACAAAACTATTTCCGTCTAACGTTAATCGATCATTCGATTTCATTTGAAATCGAAAAAAAAAAATCTATATTATTATATCTAAGCTAAGAGCTATAGAATCGAATTCGATCAATTTAGAGTCAGAAAATAAAATTCCATGGGTATTAGCATATACGTTCCAGGATAATTGCATACCTAGGTAAGAAGTGGATACCTTGTAACGTTGTCAATTACATTTTTTTTCTCTCTTTTTTTTCTTTTTTTTTCTTTTTTTTTCTTTTTTTCTTTTTTTTTAACGTACAAAGTGTAATTTTTTTTTTTTCATTTCTCGGCACACATTATCGTTCAAGTGTAACATCAAGCGAAAGGAGCAATACGAAGGACGATTAATTCGAATTACCTTAAAGACGAAGTTCCGGCTAATCACGACAAATCGATCTTGGGAAGTCGATAACCGTAGAGATTAATCGGAACGCAAGGATCAATGAAATTCCTCCTTGTTGGTGTTCCTACGAGTTCGCGATACTGGATAGTATTTGCGAATCCAAAGAGAGAGAGAGAGAGAGAGAGAGAGAGAGAGAAAGAGAGAGAAAGAGAAGGAGAAGGAGAAGGAGAAAGCTACTACATTTCTTCCGCGATACGTCGTATCGGCTCGTGCATCGGGTTTGCATTAAACTGCAGGTTCGATCGGCACGAAGAAAAATCAATCTTCCGATCGCCCCTTATCTCTTCTCTGTGTGTTCATTCGAATCGAACGAAGCCGACTAGAAGAACGTAGCCGCCGCCCCTCCTTTCCGAAAGGCTCCGGAACGCGGTTAAAGAACCGATCGGGAAAAAAATTCGCTTGTGGATTATGCGAAGCGACCAAACTGGAAGGTTCGTACGAAAGATTTCAGTCGTCGAAGGGGAAAGCGAGTGAGAGAAAGAGAGAGAGAGAGAAAGGGAGAGAGAAAGAAAGAAAGAGAGATAAATAGAAGGCGGAGAGGAGGAGGAGGAGGAGGAGGAGGAGGAGGAAGAAGGAGTCGGTCGCATTTGATATGGACCGAAGATAGCCGGTAACGTACGCGCGGGTTCGCTGTCATGCAGGTACGTACCTGGCTCCGTGTGTATATGGCCTCGCCGGTTCGGGCCTACCCATTCTTTCTCTCTCTCTCTCTCTCTCCCTCTCCCTCTCTCTCCGTTGAGAAAATATTCCACGCACACAGAAAGAACCCATCGTTTCGCGATTCTACGTTGACTATTCCCGTAGCTCGGACATAAGCGCGAGAGAGGTACATACGCAAGGATTCACGAGGATTCTAATCCTGAGAATCCAGCCAGAGGATATTATTTATATGGGTGGAGTCGAGTAGTTCATGGGGTGGTGGGTGACGGTTGCAAGCAACAACCGATCTCTCCGGTGGTGGTGACGGTGAGCTCGCTGCCGATGCCGTTCTCTTCTCTCTCTCTCTCTCTCTCTCTCTCTCTCTTTCTCTCTCTGTCTCTCTCTTTCTCTCTCTCTCTTTCTCTCTTTCTACGGATACCGCTGCTGGTGCTTCTGCCCGTGCTCCCGGTCACGACTCGCGAGCTCCCGTATTTGAATACAATGCATTATATTGTCCGCGTCATATCATATATCTCTTGGCTAAATAAACACCGTCTCAATATTTAGACCTCGCGTACGAAAGCCCGGCTTATGTCGTTGCCGCCGGAGAAGTTGGAGGGTGGAAAGAGAGAGAGAGAAAGAGAGAGAGAAAGAGAGAAAGAGAGAAAGAGAAAGAGAGTGTGTAGGTTCGGGGTCGAAGGTAGGAACGAGCTTTCAAATGTGAAAAACGAACAAGTTTTGTGGTATTGGTGGTGATGGTGATGGCGATTGGGAGAGAAGGAAGATACATAGATGGACCTATATCAAAGTGAGAGAAACGCACAGGCGCGTAATTTCGTCGTATTCGATTATCGAGAACTCTCCCCTCGTTCGTTCTTTACGAACGAAGATGGAAGTATTATTATTCTTCAAGGACTCTGATTAATTTCATCTTTCATCCTTCAGAGTACAATCCAAGAAAAAAAAAGAAAACAAAAAAAAGAAAAAGAGGCAGTACGTTCTGTTTATGGCTTTATTAAGTTTTTATTGCTTTGTTAGCCGGCGAAGATTCAATCAATATCGATATACATGGTTTATCTTTCTAAGCTGGTCCGACCGAGAGCGACGATTGGGAGATAAGACTAGTAATACGGGCATAAACTTCTCACGGGGATCGATTTGCAACGCGTGTACTCTCGATAATGGCCACCATATATTTTTGGTATCACGGAGAGAGCTTTACGAAGGTAGTCTCGTTAGAAGCATCTAGCAGTATCGGTCGAAGAAAGATAAGCAAACGCGTACATAATAATCAAAAGGATTTCAAATGACGTTTTCCAATTAAGAAGGCACTTCTCATCGATAAACGTATTTCCTGTTATAAATTTAATACTAACCGTTAGATATTACAAATGCAAATTGATTGATTAGATCTTTCCTCCGTTTTACTTTACTTCATTTGAAAATCCATGTAACTCAGAGGCGGCTAGTAGACAAAGTTTTCTTCTTCTATCTAATTCAATTCGCGAAATAATAAATTTCTTACATTTTTCAATGAAAAATAAGTACAGTAGATATATTGGTTTTGGTCAGTGATTTGTTCTTTTTTTTTTTTTTTTTAATATATATATATAAGATTCAACGACGCGTTCTACAGATTTATGATAAGATCGTAGATGCCGAGTCTTAAGGTGGACTTCGAGCAAAACATTTCTGCCATGCGTCGGAACACTCCTTGTGAACTCGCGAAGTTAGAAAGTTTAGAACTTACGTGATGAATTTTTCAAAGGAACTGAACGGGGATGGTTTTATCGAATCCTTGTTATTTAAACGCAGGGAAGAAACATTTTTTTTTGGGAATATCGTGAAAGCTATTCGATTCATGTGACAAATATATTCACTCGATTGAACTTTTCTTCTACGTATCCTGTGCATTATTGATTGTTCGATTTTAATTAATTTTTAATACTAAAATCATTTCTAAATTCGTCGCAATTTTATTCTCGTCCATCCGGAGAATCGAAATTTCAACGTGTAATGAATTTTTTTCCACGAAGAGGCAAAAAAGAAGAAAGGTAAAAGAAAATTTTTTATTTTCAAATCTATCGTAAAACATTTTGAACGGCCATCGAACGATCGTACGATCGAGGCAATCGCAAAACGCCCACTAATGCTCATACATCTCGTTGCTTTTCGCTCCTAATCGTTAGCGCATGTCTCGTTACTCTTAACGCGTACATTAAAGGCTATTCGTTCTATCCCCTTATTAACTTCGAAGAAAGATCCATCGTAGATCTTTATCCATGCCGTCAATAGAAGATTCGAATACGAGTATCTTCGACGAAGCATTTATTAGTACTCATAGATACCGATCATCCTTTAATCGAGACAATTTCACGGATGCCCAGATGTTCGTTCGATCGTTACTTTTCGTATTCCCAATCAGCGGAGTGATAGTCCACATTCCTTCGTCTTAAAAAAAATAAAAAAAATAAAAGAAAAGAAAAAAAAAAGAAAGAGAAAAGAAAAAGGAAAAAGAAAAAACGTTTATACGCGAGGAAGGAGGAGAAGGCCGAACGAAAAATAATAAGAAAAGCGTGGCTGGTATCCTAGGTCATGTAGGAGAGAAGATATCAAGAGGAACTCTCGTAAAAGCACAGGGCGCGCGCGGCACGGCGTTAACTCGTGATCGAGATGATCTACGGTTATTGAATTCCCTGGAGGCTACGCGATCGGCGCACGTTCCCTCGCGGATACGACTTTCGTAGTAAAAGAAGAAGAAGTAGAAGTAGAAGAAGGAGAAGGAGAAAAAGAAGAAGAAGAAGAAGAAGAAGAAGAAGAAGAAGAAGAAGAAGAAGTAGGAGAAGAAGAAGATGGAGAAGAAAGAGAAGACGAAGAAAAGAAGAAGACTCGAGCCGGTGTAGATCCTAGCCCACGACGTCGACGTTCGAGGATCGGTGGGTGGGTCGTGCCATAAGGTGCGATCTTATCGATAAACGGGGAAGTGACGTGAGCAATCATCGCTTGGTCATCAAGGGCGAACCCAGGCGACCCCATCAGGATTCGATCGCGAGGGACTCTGTTGAACGCTGAGCTTTCTCGTTGAGTTGCCTCAAGGAAGCTGCCGTGTTTCTGTTGCCATTACGAGAGAAACAAGGATGGTACATAGAAAGTAAGAGAAATACAGAGACAAAGAAAGAGAGAGAGAGAGAGAGAGAGAGAGTGTGTGTGTGTGTTCCGATCGTGCCGAGCAAATCTTGCGGAGGCGGTGGCGAATCTCGGCTCTGGGACCGTGTTAGGGAAGTCCTCATTTTCTGCTACGCTGCCTGTAATTGTGCCAATCATGTCCCATTGAGCGAGCAACCTCGCGTACGACGGATATTTACCTGCACCTTTCGTAAAATCCACGTCAACGAGGCATGCGGGATTTCTCCGTCTATACTTTTTTTTTCTTCCTCGTGTACGTGAGCCTCGCTTTTCTCTCTCTCTCTCTATCTATCTCTCTCTCTTTCTTACTATCTTGTGTTCTTTGCCCTCTCACGTGATGGAGACGCTCCTTGGAGTTAGCAGCTCGGCGTCGACGGGACGGATGATGGTGTTACGATGCGAAAGCGCGATGATACGTAATGAAAGGTTATCCAGGAACGTCGTTATCGTTCCACTTAAGACGGCTCCGATCGAATCTGATGTCGATAACTCGCATACCTTTTATCAGGAAGACAACAAGTTGCTTCTTAAATAGCGTACTTCGGACGTATACTATTTCAATTTTCTAATCATCGCTTGGATCATTTTACACTGTTTTGTTCTCTCTCTCTCTCTCTCTCTCTCTTTCTCCCTTTTTTTCTTTTTTTCTTGTGTATTTCTTTTTTTTTTTTTTTTCAATTTTTTATTTTGATTCGATGAAAACGATTTTGACGATAAACGTGTAACGACGTAAATCGTTGATAGAAACGTGAGATAGGTATGTATTAACGAGCCAGCTCGAAAATATTTGCCGAGTCTCTTTCGACATTCTCTCCTCCCCCCTCTCTCTCTCTCTCCCTCTCCCTCCCTCCCTCCTCTCTTCTCTCCCGCTATCTCTTCCCGATTCCCCGTATCATCTCGTGCATTCGTCGTAATCCGATACGTCGGGCCGACGTCAATTGACATTTAACATGCAGTCGTGCACTTGGCGTTATATGGATCTGTTGGCGCAGTGTATCGCCCCGGGTTTATGATCTCATCGGCCGATTGATTTATGTCGGCAATTATAGCATAGCTAGGAGTGACGCACGGCTCCGTGTCCGGAATGAGTTATGGGTGTTAATCTCGGGAAAACCAATGAGGGAAGATCGAAGGAGGAGGATCTCATAGTGGGACCACCTTCTAACTGGCGATCGCTCATCTTACTTTCCCTGCGTTTTGTTCCTTTTTTCTGTATTCCTTTTTTTTTTTTTTTTCTTTCTTTTTCTTTCTATCTGGTTCCTTTATATACACATATATATATATATATATATATATATATATATATATATATATATATATTTATCCTTATCGAGAGAAGGAAGCATCTCGATAGTAAGCGAAGACATCGATAGTCGACGCACGGACGTTCGCATCGCCCTCATAATCTGCCGACACCTGATCGGCCGCGAGGCGCCAACGTCAGGACATTTGGGTGCTCGCCAACTTTGGCCTTGTCATTGAGCAAAATAATAATGTTCCCTTAATGTCCTGTCTTCGAGAATTGCTCTCGTACGTCTCCGTATTAGATATTCCGTATGAGTTTCTTTTTTTTTTTTTTTTTTTTTAGGAAAAATCATTCGACGTTGAATCAAGGATCGTCTAAGTAATTAATTAATTAAGAAAGTACTTACTTAATTACTTACTTACTTATGTAGAATCGTCGATGACAAATTATTTAACTTTGAAAAATGTTATTTCGATCGATTAGAATTTGAAAGAAATGTATTCGCGTTAAATAAATTGAGATTCAAAATGTCGAGGTGGATAATTTAAAGCTCGTTAAAACTTGCCGTTCTAATTAACCTCCTCGAAGCAAACAATTAGTAAGTTCGACTTAATTGACTTCCATTTCTCGATTTCCCTCGGATAAGATAAAGATCGGCGACATATCCCTGAGATCTCGTAAATAGAATCGCCGAACGAACGAATCGAAGAGAACCAGTTTTCAGAGACAAAATACCACCTTCGACCTAAGCTTTCTATACGGTCGTAGATATACATGCATGTCTGCTTTGGATTAGGAAGACCTGTTTAGCATAATTGCTGGCTGTTGCACCGCGACGTCTTCCGTCATAATAACCGACACGTTTACGCTTCGTGCCTCGATATTTTTTTCAAATCATCATAGAGCACGCCTAAACGCGTTAAGTTCGTTAAATGTCTAAACCATTAACGCTTCTACACTTTAATTAGGCCGTCCGTTCGACTCGAAAGCGATTCGATTGGAATCTTTTGTTTTTCATCCGTTCTTTCTGTAAGTTGGCATAAAAACAAAAACAAAAAAAAAAAAAAACAAAAAACAAAAAATCCGTGCGACTTTTCTTTTTTTCGTTTCCTTTTTTTTTGTTTCTGCGCGACACGAACAAAAGTCAGAATAAACCAAAAAAACAAGAGAGAGAGAGAGAGAGAGAGAAAAGAAAAACAAGAAAATATGGACATCTTTTCCATCAACCGTGCAAATTCATTCTCTATTCTTGAGCTTCCTTTTGATATATATATATATGTATATATACATATATATATATGTGTATATATGTTTTTACTATTTCTTTCCTTTTTTCTTTTTCTTCCTTCCCCCTCCCACCCCGACACTCCATCTAGTAACAAGAAGTCGAAAGAAGAGAGAATTTCTATTCAGCCGCAAATATTAATGACGGTCGTGACCGATCGTAGATGAACATTTCTATAAAAAAAAAAAAAAAAAAAAAAAAAAAGCGACATAACGTAGCTTACAGTCTCCCCTTCTTTTTCATTCGTCTTCCCTCCTCCTCCTCCTCCTCCTCCTCCTCCTCCTCCTCCTCCTCCTCCTCCTCCTCCTCCTCCTCCTCCTCCTCCTCCTCCTCCTCTAGATATTTTACCCCGACGTCGAAGGAGCTAAGGAAAATCTCATCGCGTGCATGAATCTGCGGCGTTGTAACCGACAAGAAAGGGAGAGATGCTAAGGTAGTCCTTGGGAGTTATTACACTGTCCCACGTAAAACATAATTAGATGACGCTCGCTCGGAACCGATGCCGCGTCTCTTGCCAACTATTCACTATGTCTCAGTGGTTCTCAAGCAAAACTTCAAAGCAACCGCTTGACCGTACCGTATAACATACGTATGTTATGTACGGTAGCGATCGCTTGTATCGTGAATGTCGTCAAAATTACATTCGACGTTACGAGTTTTAACGGGCGACACCTATGATTTATAGGCAATTAGAAACGATACTAGACTCGGCGAACGTAGGTAAGTATTTACTACAATAAGAAACTAGAAAAAAATACAAGTGGTAACTGACGGGAGTCCGTTTACATGTAAACGCGTTTCTCTTTCTCTCTCTCTCTCTTTCTCTCTCTCTCTCTCTCTCTCTCTCTCTCTCTCTCTCTCTCTCTCTCTCTTTCTCTTTCTCTCTCTTCCCGTCTTTGTCTGTATAGCAAGAAAGCATTTCAAAAGAACAATAAACGAAACACTTACCTCGCGGCCAAATCGCTTCCGTTTCGAGAAGCGAAAAGTTATAACCCGTGCGCTATAATTTCTAAACTCTGCGATCTTGTCACAGCAAACTCGAATTTATAGTTCGCGTAGATGTAAGAGACGACTTATTAATGGTGCGCGGAAGACGCGTGTACACATACATACTTTACTAGTTTCGCGACAAATAATTCGACGAGGAATTTATTCGGTCGTGTGAGTCAGTCGTTTTAACTCGGCAACAACCAACAATGATAAGTGAAAATCAAGGTACGAACGCTTTGTTAAACGATAAATTTGACTGTTTAGAGAATCGACGATCGTTTAATATCCTCCTTTCCCTTCTTCCCGTCATCATTGGCCCAGCCTTTGTAAACTTTCTGTTTCCAACGCAATAAGCAAAACGAGAAGAGAATAAACGAAATAGCGTCGTTTCGCTTTAAGTAAGTCTCGTATAGAAAAAGGTCATGTTTCGTCATACGTTATATATATGAATACCTTAAAATTTCCTTACTCTCGTAGATAAATAAATAAATAAATAAATAAATAAATAAATAATAAGGAAGTACGTAAGAAGTGAATCCCCAGCGACAAATAGAGACGACAACGACAACGACAACGACGACGACGACGACGACGACGTTCGTATTATGTAACTAAACTTTCTTATCGCTAAAAGGACGAACGAAGTCGCGCAAGCGCGATATATTGTCAATAAGACACGAACAATAGAACGCGTTGTTGTTCAGGTATCACGAAATTTGTCTTACTCAACGATGTCTGTCTCTACGAGAGTTATACCAGTTGGCGAAGGTCGGGGTCGTAGTCACCTGTCCTGTTCTCGTACGACGTTATATTCTCGACGGCAAATGAAACGGCGACCATTTTAGCGTCACTTTTCGCAACGAGATACGCGCACGTGCAATATATCGTCAATAAAACGCAAACAAGCGTGGACAAAGCGTTGTTGTTCACAGATCCTCTTAAAAATTGTTCACATTCAACGATGTCCTTTCCCAACGAAATAGATACGTATATATATATATATATATATATATAGTTGGCGAACGAACGACGGGTTTGGGCCACCTGTTCGTCTCCCTTCCCCCTCCTCCCCCACGGTCTTCCCTCGTCCATGCAGCTGTCTCTTCGAATTTTCTTTAATATAGCCGAACGATGATGTCATTATTTCGAAACGTAGGACAATGGTACGCATTCACGTCTCGATTCGAAACTACAACTTATCCCTCACGTACAACTTGTTCTCTTCATATTCTTTAAAGTAAACATACTAGTTCCAGGAGTTCGTTTAGAAGCACGTATGTATATATGTATGTATGTATGTTTGTATGTATGTATGTATGTATGTATGTATGTATGTATGTATGTATGAAGGAAGAAGCATCGGATACTTGACGTTATTTGAATGCGCGCGAGTTACCGAATTCCTACTCTGTCTCTTTCTCTATCTACCTCTCTCTCTCTCTCTCTCTCTCTGTTTCTTTCTTTTTCTCTCTCGCTTTCTCCCTTAGTATCTATCCTTCTCTTTTCTTAAGATCTGGCCCCGTCGCAGAGCCATCTCTCGCAACAAACTTTGAATTTATATCGCTAAGGCGATACGAGCATCACAAATCATTGTTATAATAAAGCGCACGTACGGAAGACACGTTGAATGTTTCCTCCTCCACCAACACTGCCAGTATCTAACCGTGTAAAGAGTTCTTCCTCACCCCGCGGATGCCCACTCACACGAAGCACAAGGAGAAGAAGTAGAGAAAGGAGAAGAAGAGGTGACTCGAAGCGAGTCAAAAGAGAAACGTTAAATCACGCTGCGTCCCCGGCAGCAGACGAAACGTTACTTCTATCTCCTTCCCTCTCTCTCTCTCTCTCTCTCTCTCTTATACGCTCACACTCACTCACTCGCTCACTCACTCATTCACTCTTTCTTTCTTTCTCTTTTTCTCTGTCTCGCCCTCCCGCGGAGGGTGCCGAGATTGTTGGCTGGTCCAGCAGAGAGATACTTTGGCGGGAGGTGGGCGGTAGGGTAGAGATGGAAATAGAAGAAGAAGAAGAAGAAGAAGAAGAAGAAGAAGAAGAAGAAGAAGAAGAAGAAGAAGAAGAAGAGGAAGAAGAAGAAGAAACAGCAGTAGCAGAAGAAGAAGAAGAAGAAGAAGAAGAATCAGCAGCAACAACAGCAGTAGAAGAAGAAGAAGAAGAAGAAGAAGAAGAATGAGAAAGAGATAGAGAAGAAAGGGGAAGGAGAGAGGAAAGAGGATGAGGGAAGGCGAGAGGGGTATTTACATTGCTAATGTATCGCCGGCCTAACTTCTAATTAAACAAATTCGCACAACTCAGCGCGGCGCGCGGTGGTTGCCGCGCGGAATTGCTTCGAGGATAAAGAAAGAAGCTAATGTGTGTGTGAGAGAGAGAGAGAGAGAGAGAGAGAGAGAGGGAGAGAGAGTGAGTAAAAGGAGAAGGGAAAAGAGAAACGTCGAGGGGTTGGCCAGAGCTTCATTCTCTATCTCTTTCTACCTTATGACGTTTCTCCGTTCCTCCTCTTGTTGCTCGACCTCGTCCTCGTCCTCATCCTTGTCGTCTTCGAAGATAGAGGAGCGGAAGGACGAGGAGGATCTTCCTTCTCCCTTCTCTCCTTCCTCTTTTGCTTCAAGGGGTCGCTCGTTAGCGCTCTTAACGCGACTTACCGCCTGGAGCGCGAGACTCGAGCCCCCTGATTCATCGGGAAGAAGGAATGAATATTTATAAGAAACTGCGAAATAGTCGTGTCTCTTTCTCTTTCTCTCTCTCTCTCTCTCTCTCTCTCTCTCTCTCTCTCTCTCTCTCTCGCACGTTTTTCCCTTACCCAACTGCTACTCCTCGCACCTTTTCCTTCTAACCGTCTACCCTTTCTTTTACTGACCTCCTCTTCTCTCTCTCTCTCTCTCTCTCTTTCTATTACTTTCTATCCTTCTCTTTCTCCTTCTCTTTCTCTCTTTCTCTGTCTTTCTCTCTCTCTCTCCCTTTCTCTCTCTTTCTCCCTTTCTCTCTTATGTTCGAGCTTGCGTGTAAACGCTTACGTAATTAGAAGGTTGTTTGGATGTCTCGGGGCAAAGCTTCGATGTATACGTGATATCGTCGTATCCGGTGGATACTGTCTAAATTAACAAAGCTTCTGCCTTTCTGCTTAATGATTTATGAATACGTTTAATATAAACAACCCTTTCTTTTACCTTGCAACTTTATTTCTCCTCCGTTATTCTAGATTTACCTCGAAATATACTTGAAATATCGATCGTTTACCTTATTGCTTACTAATTTACAATGAATATGATGTACTCGATAAAATATTCTCGAATGCCAATGACGATCAATCGTCGTTTATTCTCTCTCTCTCTCTCTCTCTCTCTTTCTCTCTTTTTCGCGCAAAAGAACGTCCATCATTGTTACGTCAAAAATCATTTGTATTTTCACATCTCGTAAAATTTCTAATGACGAATGAAACGATTCAATATTATAAACTAGGATATGATATAACGAGTACTGTTTCGATATGCATAAATTATATTAATACGTCTACATGTAGATATCTTATATTCTACTAAGGCATGAGAAGGAGGAGAGGGGCTAAGAGGAAAGAGAAAAAAAGAAAAGAAACGAAAGAGAAAAAGAAATGAGAAAAGAAAAGGAAAGAAAAGAAAAAAAAAAACAGAACGAATATCGTCGTATATTATATTTATACGATTATTATAGATCTCCGTCTAACGGTGCCGCCGCTGCCGTTTTATATCGTATCAATTAATCCTAAGAACTCGTCGAACGTCCAAGATCCGTCTGGTTTCGGTATATCGAATTCAGTAGCGTTATCCCGTAATTGATTTAATCGCTCGGATTAATATCGAGTGCGTGCGTGTCTATTAAATGTAAATGGAGAATACCCACGCGTTCTTGGGTAAAAGATATCAATATGTATACGGGCAACTTATCTTTCACGATAAGTTCGATACGATGGATGAATATCATGTCCGTTTTTCTTCTACCTCTTTATCTCTCTCTCTCTCTCTCTCTCTCTCTCTCTCTCTCTCTCTCTCTCGCTCTCTTTATCTCTCTATCTATCTTTTTCTCTTTTTTTTCTCTTTCGATCTTTTTTTATTTTTCTCTCTTTCTCTTAAATTCTGCTTTGCAATAATTAGCGCGGATCTACGTAAGACGTGGTGAGACATAAACACGTATTTCCTCATGTACTATTTTTAACGGGACGAGATCGCACCCACATTCCTTTGAACGTCGTTGAAGATTAAATGGACCACTTACAACAATATTACGTCTTAGCAGTAGTATGAATCTGTATATCGAAATATAAGTCGTCGTGGATGGAGGAAAAGAGATGAAAGAGAGAGATAGATAGAGAGAGAGAGAGAGAGAGAGAGAGCGAATTAACGGTTACTCCGTTTCTCTTTATATTTATTTCCTCTCTCTCTTTCTCTTTTTTTTTTTTAATATCGATCGCAACGAAACCATCGATCCGAGTCATGAACGAACGATGAAATTGCTTCTTGGTGAAAAAAGGAAACGGATGAAAACTCTTATCTTTTAACGCATAAAAATCCATTCCTTTTAAAGAGAGAGAGAGAGAGAGAGAAAGAGAGAAAAGTCGTCGCGATGCTCACACCTAAACGACCGTTTCCTGGCTCCTCTTGCCACTTCTACTATCTACTGCCACTTCCGGCGTCTACGTTGGCTCGATTTCGCCGCAATAAAACACCTCGTCTTGACACCTGCGGGTCCAACGTGACTCGCCGTCGTCTGTCTCCTTTCCTTTTTCCTTTTTATTTTTTTCCTTTCTTTTGTCTCCCCCCCTTTTCTTCTTCCTCTTCTTTCTTTCTTTTATTTTTATTTATTCTTTTTCTTTTTTCTTTTTTTTATTTTTTATTTTTTGATAACAAGACGACCACAATACCGCCTCTATATTTTCACACGTATGCACGTTAATAAGTAAGCTTGTGTGCGTGTTTACGTTTACGAACGACGACGACAATACAACGTTTGGAAGGTCGAAGAGCACTTTACTACATGCATAGAACTCGCTTCTAACGTGTCTGTCCCTCGTAGTAATATAACTTTCGACCGTCCTGTAAGTGTGCTTTAATTACGTAGGGATAGATATAATGAAATAAAGAAAGAACAAAAGAAAAGGAAAAAGAAAAGTAAAGGAGATGGAGGAAGAATGGAAAAAAAAGTAACAAAAGGTGTTTCTATTCGAATAAACGAGTAAAATATACGACCGACCGGAGACGTGTCTTATGGATAGCCTAGACTGGACAAAGGAACGATAATCGTTACTTTGACGGGTTCGAGAACGTACATACATATATTTCTGTTATGTCCTTGAGGTATGCTCATCGTTTGTTGTGTGTTCGTTGCTCGAATAGATCGCGGCGTTAACTGGCGAATTCGTGTACGCGAGTTAATTAAGTATGCACGGTGTGGTTGCGTTCGCGCGCCATGCATCGAAATAACCCGCTAAAGCGGGAAAGAATGAGAATACCATTTAAACGAAAATGTCGGTAAAAAGGGAGCCACGCGAGCGTGACGACCGATACATTATTTATACTGACACGTACCACCACTGGACATTATCTATTATGATTCTCATTAACTCTATCCAGGGATTTACGCGAAGTTTACTGTTCTTACACGAATTCGAATTTGCGAAACAAATTCGTACTCGGGATAATAGATTTGTCTTGGTCGAATCATTTTTTTCTCTTTTTTTTTTTTTTTTTCTTTTTTTTTAATAAGCGTCGATCGTTTTCTTATCTTTTTTTTTTCTTCTCTCTTTTCTTTTTCTCCCCTATCTACCTCCCTCCTTTCCTCCCTTCTCGCTCCACACACCCCTTTCAACTCTACAAACGAACGTTCCTAGGTGCGCCATTATCGTGGTCTTTCTCCACCGTGGTAAAAATTCAGGGTCGAAGTCACTTTGATAAGCATAAACGCCGTCGTTTAGCTTGGCTCCCGCGCTAGCTTATCATTTCTGTGTGGCAACCGGTAAACTCGGTTAAACACACTCCGAGCAATCAGTAGCTTCTTCGGAGGGTACCCAACATGAAAAAGAAAAAAAAAAAAAAGAAAAAAAAAAAAGAAATAACTACAAAGAAAGCCGACGCTTGCGCAATATAATAGACGCGCCAAACGGACGCGCGCACCTTCCTGTTGTCGTTATTCTTTATTTATTTTATTAATTTATGTATGTCGTAACGTACACGCGAACTCGTCTCGTTGGGAAAACGATCCTGTTTTGCATTTATCCCCCATCGTAACGACTATCCTTCGTGATTCGTCCTTTTGATTGATTTTCCTTTTGATAAATCCTTCTTAAACTTAAATAGAAATTATACGTATAACATAACATTTTGATTTTAATTAAAAGCACAAACATTCGAGAATTGTTTTTCTTGTATATAGGTACGACGAAAAACAAAGGGAATAGGATTAGATTTTTTGACAACGCGTTCTTTTTTAATTCCAAAAAGGATCAAAGAGTCAGTTTAATGACGGAAAGAGGTCGCCCAAAGTTTTGAATAATGGGATTGGCGAGGTGATAGCAAGACGTGTTTATAAGCGTTCGCGTACGCCGTTTGAACGATGCCGTTTACTTTACGTTCGCATAAGCGAAGAGAGAGAGAGAGAGAGAGAGAGAGAGAGAGAGAGAGAGAGAGAGAGAATGAGAGAAAGAGAGAAAAAGAGTGAGAGAGAGAAAAAGAGTGAGAGAAAGAGAGAGAGAGAGAGGAAAAGAGAAAGAGAGTGAACAAGCTAGGTGTACATAAGCGAGCAGAGCGGCACTTTGTGGGGTCGTAAAACAGCGGCAGCCTTGTAAATCTGTAGCCGAGTGTGGCAGCCTTGACAGATTCTCGCCCCTCCGCGCTTATCCTTTGGCTTCATGCGGTACCAACTGCCCTACCAACGCGACGACACCTCCACTTCCACCTCCACCTCCATCTCTTCCCTTCCCTTCTCTTCCTTTCCCTTCCTTTCCCTTCCCTTCCCTTTTGTTTCTCTGACACCCACACAAGAGGAGCGATCTCGCGTAATGAGGTCGTAGCGAACTCGCCCGTCGCGACCTTCGTTGCGAAATTGCACCAGTTTCGGGCCACTTCGACCTTAACGTAGATTCGCGGATTTATCGATGCATCCTCGTCATCGTCATCGTCGTCGTCGTCGTCGTCGTCGTCGTCGTCGTCGTCGTCGTCGTCGTCGTCGACGACAAGGTTGCGAACGAGAACGATTTCTATCTTTCTCGACTCGTACACACCTTCTCGAATTCGCACTGCTCTTGTTGGAAAATATTATAGTGCGAACCAATCGATTTTCATTCAATCGACTCGAAATAGTACTGTGCGCTCGCGGAGCTTGCTTTGTATAGCAGGAAAAAAAAATAAATAAATAAAAAAAAAAAAAAAAAAATAAAAAATAAAAATAATAAAAAGTAAAAAATAAAAAAAATTGTCTCTCCTTCCCTCTATTCTGGCCTCCCTCTCAACCGACGAATGAATTCGCCGCGGTAAACGCACGGCTTGTCTGTCTTCGTGCGTATTGATTTTTAATGCGTTTATGGGTTTGTAATCAGGACTTTTATACGTCGATTGAATCGCTCGAAGCGCTTTTATGGAGAGCGCCTTTTTGATTTGAAATTATTTACATATTATATAAAGCAACGGTAAAGGAAGGGAAGGGAAGGGCGAGGCGAGGGGTTTTGCGTCAGGTGAAACAAACATATCCGCAGATTTAAATCGTTTAAATATCGGACTAAAGCGAGCCCGTTCTTTAAACGGCGGTCTGCCTGGCTGTGTTGCGCGTATGTAATTTTAATTGTATCGAACCTATAATTTCATTTCGTTTCGTGCACCTCCGCGCCGTTTATTTTTACAAGGGAATTAAAAGATTACCGGACCGGAGTACAAATCTGTACAAATCTGTAAAAGCTCCGCTCCGAATAAAATAAAATTCCCGTCGTTGTCATAGTATTAACGTTTCATAACGGAGTTCGCCGCTTGAGGATATACGATTAACGATATTGAAATTCGTCTTTCGATCTATCGCGATGTTATTCTCGTTTTTCACTCTCTTCAGAGAGAAGAGAATTTGGTAGGGATAAAAACAAGGAGAGAAAAGAACGAGGAGAGAGCGAGCGAACGAGCGAACGAGCGAGCGAGCGAGCGAGCGAAAGAGAAAGAGAGAGAGAGAGACGAAACGAGACGGACGAGAAGGATATTTATTTATGCCAATCTCCTGCTAATTTTCGAGTTCTCGATTGACACGGAAAACGTGTAATCGCAACGGATATCGTGGCCAAGCGAGAAGAAGTCGAGCTCGCCGAGTGGAACGCCTTCCACGATGTACTTTACGATGTTATGCTAACCCGAATATCTGACGAGGCGACGCACTGACAGACGTAAAGCATCGTTAATCACTGCCCACGGAATAGTTTCGTTTCGTTTTTTTTATTTTCTTCTTCTTCCTTTTTTTCTTTTTCTATTTTCTTTTTACTTCTTTATCTTTTTTTTTTTTGTTTTTCTTTTTTTTTTTTTTTATATCTTCCTCTGCCAACGCGATGATTCCAGTGCGATATTCTCCTAACGCGTTTAACAAAGAAATCTTCCTCGTTAATTCCTATGTTCTCGGATACTTAAAGATCGAAGGGATTCATTCGCGAATGTGTTATAATTTAAAACGCGATAAATTCAAAATGTTCAGACATTTTCTAATAAAGAAGGGGAGTTTAAAAATACTTCATGTTTCCGGTCGCGATCATATCGCTCATATCGACGTTCTCAATCTGTCTCTCTCTCTCTTTCTCTTTCTCTCTCTCTCTTGCTCTCTCTGTCTCTCTCTATCTCTCTCTCTTTCTCTTTTTTTCTCCTTGATAAAGCTACGTTAAGATAGTACAGTAAGAATGAACGAGAGATGTAATCGTTGAATTCGCTAATCTCAAATGTAAATTACGCCTTTGTAAGATTTCGCTTTGGTCGCGCGTACGAAGAGGTACGATTTAAAGGTGGTTGTTAAAGAAGGAGGCGAAATAGGAGGCGAAGGTGGAGGATGAGCCAAAGTTGGAGGATGAGAAGGGAGTGAAGAATTTTTATTATTGCGATGCGAGCTTAAGCCTGTTGTTCATGGTAGACGCGGCTCGTGTAAAGTGAAGAACAAATGTAACGAGGCAGTCGCGTCTTACTCAGATAGTAGCTTACCTGATCAGGCGCGCCTTCTTACCCTTAAGCGCGAACTTTTTTCTTTGCGGCTGCCTTTTAGTATGCACGTGCGACCGTCGTAAAGTAGATGTACAGATCGCGCGTATCTTACGAAACTAAATTGGAACGAGACGAGAAGGGAACGAAAAGCAAAAAAGATGGAACGGTTGAGAAGAGGAAAGAGGAAAGAGATGAGAGTGAGAGAGAAAGAGAGAGAGAGAGAGAGAGAGAGAGAGATGGAGAAAAGGAGAGAGAAGAAGAGAAAGGGAAAGAAACTTGGTGCGGAGAACGCACGACGAGAGTGCGAACACCCACCGGCCAGGCGCGGCATATCCAGCTGGCTCTCCCACGCGTTCTCGGCCAACTGACATCTTCATCATCCGCTGCCGGAGTCACGTAGTAACAGGATTAAAATCCTCCAAGAGAGAGAGAAAGAGAGAGAGAGAGAGAGAGAGAGAAAGAGAGCCGAATGGCCTCGAGGAGACGTTTCTGCCTAAAAATCACGCCTAAAAATCGGCTCGCGGTCGTCGAACGTCTCTAAGGCGAACGACTTACCAGTTTATTTTTTTCTTTTATTTTCCTTCTTTTTCTTTTCCTCTCGTTTCTTTTTTCTTCTCTTTTCTTTCCTTTCTTTCTTTCTTTCTTTCTTTCTTTCTTTCTTTCTTTCTTTTTAATTCCTTATCTCGTTTCGCTTTCTACGTGGCCTTTACGAAAAGGAAAGCACCGGTCAATAATCTCTGTCGTTTGTCATGATATAAGATAATAAAAATAATTTCATGTGTATATGTACATTAGATTTTCGAGATATTACATTCGTATGAAATCGATATCACGCGTGATGTTAAAGAAGAAAAAAAAAGACAAAAAAAAAAAGAAAAGAAAAACCAAAGGAGAAATAAAAGTAATATCGTAAAAAAATAATTATTATACGCAGGATGAAC
Organism: Vespa mandarinia; assembly: GCF_050613455.1. NCBI lineage: Eukaryota > Metazoa > Arthropoda > Insecta > Hymenoptera > Vespidae > Vespa > Vespa mandarinia. The sequence goes on from NC_140831.1 coordinate 3,296,998, forward strand.
AATGTCGATGTTAAAGAGACGAGATGGAATAGACGAGAGGAGGAGGAGCGGTTCGTCTTCGTACGAACGTAAGCGCGTATTACAACGGTAAGCCCTCGGTGTGGATTAAGGCCCGATGTCATCGACGTGACCGGGCATGAAGTGGGTACGGAACGATCCTTCGTAGGGACAAGCGGCTGGCTGGTTATCGGCTGGCCACGACCACTACAAATCTTCTGGCTATCGTCGAATCTCTCCTGCTTTTTGGTGGCTCTCTAATGCCTCCTCCGTCTCGTTCTCGGTCTCCCTCTCGAACGGCTGAACCAGAGAGGAACGGCTGACACACGGCGAGTGCGAGCGCGAGAATGGAACATGGAATAAGGTGGGACGAGGAAAGAAGACAGAGAAAGAAAAAGAGAGAGATAGAGAGACAGAGAGAGAGAGAGAGAGCCAAGGGAGAGAATCGTTGGATTCCGCTAGTTAGACCGTTGTCCATATATACCCATCGTTTAATGGTACGAGAGAGAAGAGAGAGAGAGAGAGAGAGAGAGAGATAAAAAGACAGAAATTCCTAGCACACCACCCTCTCTCTCTCTCTCTCTCTCTCTCTCTCTCTCTCTCTCTCTCTTTTATGGTACAGATAGTAACTAGGGATCCCCCATAGTTCTTAGAGCGGTGCACATAAAGAACAGAAATGTCAGGACTCGTTCAAGACGAACTGCGTTAACACGGAGACACGAATTGCATCCTTCCTGAATGGTACTTTTGCAAGAGAAAATCGGAGAGATAGTTTTGGTAGGAGGATCCATCGGTCGAAAAGGAAGAAACCCTAACCGGCTCGAATCCTTTGGAATGAGAGACAAACGACGAGAGAGAAGGGTGGAGTGGGGTTTAAGGGGGGGGGGAGAGGTTAGAGCAGCGAGAGCGACGGAAAGAAGGTCGACGGAGAAAGAGAGATTTGCGCCTGGTAGGTTCATCGAGGAGGAGGAAGGGGGATGTGGGGCGAGGGGCAAAGGAAGGGGCCAATCGTCGAAGAATTACGGATTTCGATAGGGCACCGATGTCGTCAACACCGGACTCCCTGGATCCGCGCCAGCGACTCTCAAACTTCTTTTCCTTTATCTTTGACGTGGGCTCTTAAAGAGAGGCGAGAGACCTATCTCTTATCTGGACAAGACGGTTACGGATTTTTAAGGTTCTTTACTCCTTAAAATATGTCATTGAATTTATGTCAATTCTAATGATTTACTTACACATATAACTGTCGTATTATTCCGACAGTTTTTTCTCTTTTTTTCTTTTTTTTTTTCTTTTTTTCTTTTTTTTTTTCTTTTTCACTTTTTTTTTCCTCTTTTTTGTTCCTCGTCAAATCAATTGAAAAATCAAAATTAATAATCCGATGGATATGAATTCTGAAATGTGAAAATACTCGTGAAATTTATAAGCACATCCATTAGTATGTATGTATGTATGTATCTATGTAATTGTAATCGATTCGTTTTCGACAATAAAATCATTTTTGGATTCATAAGAAGCAAAAGATTATCACTTTTACTCCTTTGGTATATCCATTCATCAACCAAAAAAAAATGTATATATATATATATATATATATATTTTTTTATCTCGTCCTTTTTTTCATTTTCCCTTTTTGTTAAGCCTCCACTATAGCGAAGTAAGAAAACTTCTCATCGATGTCGGTGTGTATCGACGAGAGCGAGAGCGTTTAAATACCGTGGGCGGGCGGAGAGGGATGAGGGCTCGTTCCTTTAAAGCGAGGGTTAGTTTAAGGGCCGTTCGAGAATCGGTAGCCTCTCTGCCGATGTTTTATTTTATCCTCTCTGCTCCATAAGATCGCATTCTTTACGACCCATTAGACGAATTCATTACCGGCCCCGGGCAATAGAGTAGGTGAGGTTCGTAAGCCCTCTTTTCTTCCTCCTTGCCCTCTTCTCTCTCTCTCTTTCTCTCTCTTCGTCTTCTTCTTCTTCTATCTCATACAATCTTCTTTACCTACCTCTCTTCTCGGCATTCTCTCTCTCTCTCTCTCTCTCTCTCTCTCTCTCTCTCTCTCTTTCTCGTCTTTTAAGTTTCTCGACTTCTCGCGTTCACCGTTTGTGCACTTTCCCAGTGTAAATCTATGTATACTTACATACTTGTACACGAATAGGAATATATAACCACTGCATCATCATTTCTGTCTCGAATCGTCGAGTTTTAGTTTTCGTCGTTTTATTTCTGAAAACGAATGCGAATTTGAAAAAAACAGACGCTCAATAATTATTAACCATTGAGTCTACACGATTGAACGAGACTAGCTGATAGTAGTTTCGCGCTTTTATATATCGTTTACGATAATAACGATAGTCGCGCGAAAGGATGCGATCGGTAAAGACTATTGGTGGCCTTCCTCGACATAGAATGTATCTAACCTATTTACATATACATACATATGCATGTACGGTACGTGAGTGCGTGACGATTTAGACGAACAGAACGAATCTAATTAGACGTCGGCGCCGATAATTACGCTTGCTATGTTAACCATTCGAAAACCATGCTGCCGGTCTTTCATTAATTGTTTTCATAAATACACCGAGCCCAAATGGAATGTCTTAAAACACGTTCGATACTCGTTGATATTTCGATAAACATTATTAGCGAGACTAATCGAAACGCCGTCAAAGAAGAAAGTTAAGGAGATATCGCGTTCGAAGAAATTTGTCGTCCTCGAAACGATTTTCCTCTTGTGTATATATATATATATATATATATACAAACTGGTTATCGTTCTTTTCTCTGTCGTCTACGATTACAGTGAAAAAGAAAAAAGAAAAGAAAAAAAAGAAAAAGAAATGACAGAAATGTCCGTAATTTAAATATTCCCGTCTAATTCATATCGATAATTATATCGTTATCGTCGCGAAACCAACGAATTCGTTTCACCGTCGATACTCGATATATCAGAATTTAGATTATAGACGGCTTGTTCTGCCGTCTATAACAATACGGTCTTACGTTTTCCTTTCTTATACTTCTTTCTCTTTTCTCCTTTAATTACATTTAAAAACGTAATAATAAGTTATGTGAAAAAATTAAAAAGAAATAAAATAATTAAAAAAAGAATAATAATAATAACAATAATAATAATAATAATAATAATAATAATAATAATAACAACAACAACAACAACAACAACAACAACAACAATTACAACAACGTAATAATTCGTTACCAAAATGCGTTTTGTCGTCCTTCGTACATTTGATGTTTCCCATCAATGCGCGTTATAATATTCCACGAAAGCAATTAACGAAAAACGCTTGACAAATTACAGTACTACGGCGTCACTTTTTTGCGAACCGGGCTTAATGAATGCGACGTAGATCGCGAGCGTCCTTTTTTAATCAATTACATGTAACTGCCCGTGATTACGACGAGCGTCATGTATCAAGTCGAGAGGCCCACCTACCATCTAAATCAGTTGCAGGAGCCCTTAATAGCCCGACTCCGTAGAAGCGAGAGAGCCTTATCGAGGATTTACCGGCCGCTCGCTTAGATAGTACAAGATTTAAATTCTTTATCGTTACCGTTATCCATCCGTCTTCCCTCTTTTTCGGAGCTCACCGAGTGGATCCCCCCTCCCCTCCCTACACCTCCTACCATCCCGTCCCCGACCCTCCGCACCTTCTTCCTCTCCACCTTCTCATCGTCGTAGTCTCGAAAGCTTTTTCTTCTTTCTCCTTGCCCTTCATAAATCCTTCTTACGTCTCCCTAGCGTAAGCGTAGCTCTAGGAACTTTTACCGAGAAAGGTCCTTCGCTATCAAAATCATCCAAGTGGTAGGGGGTAGTTCTTTACTTAATGGCCAAAAGGGGAAAAGCGATCGTAATTTCGTTTGATTTTTAGAAATGATTCCTACTATTTCCATCTTGGGTTTGTTATCGATAAAACGATGGGGAGAGGGAAAAGGGAGAAAGGAAGAAAAGAAAAAAAGAAAAAAAGCGTAATTATCTTTTACTTCGTTGGATTCCCTTTGATAGCGATCGTAAAAACGATGTTAGATGTAAATTGTAACGTACAAGTTCTTTGCGTATATATATATATATATATATATATATATATATATATAATACATATATGTATGTATATATATATATATATATATATATATATATATACATATATGTACATATATGCACATACATGCATATATATATATATGTTGTAGGACCGCAACAAAGATGGAGTTAACGCGTTGGGAACGAAGTTAACCAGCGATATTCTCGATGCATTCTCGAATTTCGAATACGCGTAAAGTATGCGCCGGATCCATCCCCGGTGGTTCTCCGTGAGGATTCCGGACGTAGTAGGCGAGAGGGGACTAAAAGAAGAAGAAGAAGAAGAAGAAGAAGAAGAAGAAGAAGAAGAAGAAAGAAGGTGGTAGTAGTGGCGAAGGAGAAGAAGAAGAAAGAGGAGAAGACGGAGGAGGTGGAGGAGGAGGAGGAGGAGGAGGAGGAGGAGGAGGAGGAGGAGGTTGATCGAGCTCGCTCGTAGAAGAGAGCAGCAAAGAGGGAGCTTCTCGATGCTGTATCAATTCATTAGCGCATTACGGTTAAAATAAAAGTATTCGCGTATCTGCGGCATGCGGCGTATCTCTTATGAAGAGGACGAGTGGTCGACCGGTTTTCTGCGACTCCTCTCTCCCCCCTTCATCTTCCCCCCTCGATTCCTCCTTCTTTCTCTTTGCCTTCCTTCTCTAGCTCGTTCACCGGGTCGACCTTCATCGTGATTTGCTGGCTGGAGCCTGGCGTCCACCGACTCGAAGTCGTCATTATGCACCGAGAATGGTTGAAAAAGAAGAGAAACGCCGACGCGCGCGAGCGCGAAACCGACGCTGAGGGTGAAGAAGAGAAAGAGAGAAAGAAAGAAAGAAAGAAAGAAAGAAAGAAAGAAAGAAAAATAGAAAGAAGAAAACAGGGACACAACAACGAAAGGTTCTTCTCGAAGGAAACCGACGGCCTTCAGGCAGATCTTATCTACACGTTGAACGTCTTCGGTCCCTGATAAGCAAAATTGTCCGCTCGTAATATGCTTTACAGAGTTCCCCCCCCTCCTCCCGGTTTATCTAGTTTATCCACCGGTCGTGTCTATTCCTTTAAATGCGAACACGCGCGCGCACTCACTCGTACGCCTCTCAGAAGAAGAGAAGAGGGTAGTACCGGCCACGTAAGAAGGGTTGTATCTGTTTCTCATTGCGCGATGGCGTGCACACATTCGATGTGATACTCTATGATACCGAATTAGCGATCGTACGAGACCCCAACGTGCACAACTTCAAGATCGTGTCTATTAAGTATTCGAACGCTCGACGTCCTCGTGCATAAATTCGAATGCCTCCGTAGAGCGCGCAGATAAGGTACGTGTGCACTCGCGCTCGCGCTCTCGCGTTCTTCGCGCGGACACGTAGCACGATCACGTAGAAACGTATACCGGTATTTCTAATTAATGCGAAAGCTAAGTTG
>NC_140831.1:3307500-3317500 GCF_050613455.1 Vespa mandarinia
CTTGTTCAACTTGGCTGGTCGATCTAGGTGTTGGTGGATTCATGCGAGGCGATGGAACTTCTCTACCCTCTTCAGCCGTCTCGTGAAGACTGCTTCGTCGATGATTATACGAACCTTGCTCTTCGTCCTCTCTACAATCGTCCACGATTTCCTTCTTAACGAATACCTCTCTCGACGATTGCGCCTGTTGTTCCTCCTCGTTCGTTCCTCTTTCGTCCGTTTCTTCGTCCCTGGGTTCCTTCTTGACAACCACCGAGCTAGGCTCCTCGTCACCGGACTCTTCCGTACCCAGATGATGACGTGCTGGTAATGGCGTAGTAGCTTGTTTATCCGGAGTGACACGATGATGATGAGAATGGCCGGTAGAATGCCTCTCGTGGCCAACAGTTGTCAGATCCATACGTCTTTCCGGTGTCATCGTGTCCGTTCTACCGCTTCCCCTTTCCGATATGGAACTGGACTCGCTGCCGCTTCGCTCTCTCCTCGCGGCTGCGCTCGCATTATAATGCTGCTGCTGCTGTTGTTGCTGATAAGATCGAAGAAGATTCATCGTTTGCGGATCCACCAAAGGCTTCGTATAATCAACGCTCTCGTCTATGCCCAATCTTTTTAGAATGCTAGTGCCCATAGGTGCGCCTGGTTGAGCGTGATGCAAACCTGCCGTGCCATGTCTTACACGAGAATCGAAGCTCTTCTCGATCAATTTCTCGATGGCATTTAAGACGGAAGGCGAGGACGTGCCGGTAGTTTCGTTCGTTGTCGGCGTTGGTGTGTCCTTACCTGGCGTGGTAGCATCGCTAGCCGAAGAAGGCGATCGGTGGTGCCTCGACGATACCGACGAGGCGTCCTCGTTCACGCTTTTACGACCGCTTTCGCTCGACGGTGGCAAAGTCGCTGGCAAATGATTCGACATGAGTGCGTTCTTCAAGAAGTTACGTTGATTTACACCGACCGTTCCGGCTCCTATGCACTGACGTATGTGCTCGACAAAAATGGTTGTCTCGATCTTCTCGCCGCATTTCTCGCAGGTGATCCTACCGGCGTGCTTTCCAAGGCTGTGACTCAGACCGGTCGCAGCGTCGCCGTTCTTAAACTCGTTTTGCGCGCGTTCCAACTCCAATAGCTTTCTCACAGGCAATGATTTTTTTCGCTTCTCGCGCGTTTGTCTCCGACGACCGCCGCTCTCGGTGATCGAGCGCATAATATGTTCTTTATAGTGCGAATTCTTGACCATATGATTGCTCAACTCCTTCAATGAACTAAAGGCCTGATCGCAAACTTTGCAAGTTAATACGGCGCTGACATGACTGCTGGTTGCTCCGGCCCCGGGACCGCCACCGGCGTTACCTCCGTGTGGACCGGTTCCGGCACCAGGCGGTACTCCACCCGTATTTCCTCCGCTTCCGACTCCACCTCCGCTGCTACCGCTGCCACCACCACCGCCGCCCTTGCTCTCATCGGAAGACTTCCAAGAAATGATTTGCTCTTGGGAGATAATGTTGGTATAATGTTGCGTTTGTTGCATGTGCGAGGTCATTTCTGCGAGGGAACGGAAGCTCTGGCCGCACCACATACATTTGAGAATCTGTCTGGTCTGTTCAGCACCTTTCCCGAGCCAAACGTCTTGACCTCTGACCAGCTTTCTCGGTAATGGCATGGTTTCCTTTATGAGAAGGTTCAACTCCGATGGACTTTGTTTGTTAGTTGGAGCGGCGGAGTTGTTGCTACCGGGATTGCTTGTCGAAGTTTGCGGCTGGTGCGATTGTTGCGGCGGCGGTATCGTTGGCATCGTCGTTTGTTGGGGATGTAAAGCAGCGGCCGGGGGTGGTACGGGCATATTAACGCCGCAATGCTTCGCTTCCTTCATATGCGTTGTCATAGCGGCGAGCGTCGGGAAGCTTTGTTTACACCATACGCATTTGAGAACATCTTTGGCCTGATCCGCTCCTTTGTTCAGCCAATGAGATTGCCAAGCACTGTGACGACTACTCGACGTCGTGGACGGCGTGCTGCCTATGGACGTTCCACCGCTACTGCCGCTGCACGAGGACGACCTGAAAAGATCCTCACCACCTAGTTTGCTCAGCTCGCTCATTTTTTCCAAGGCCTTCGTCGCTTCGCTAGGTTGATACGATTTCTCGAGCGCGGCTGGTGGCTTCATTTTGCCGTTCCAAAGTTGATGATGATCTACGACACCGCCAGTACTTTTCGGGGACAATTGCTGCTGACTAGTAGCCGCTGCCGCTACGGCTGCGGCAAAGTATGGAAAGTGCGAGGCCACGACCGGCGACGTCCACGGTGACACTACCGGCGGCCTACCGAACGTGGACGGTGAGCTGGCTGCTGCCGTTGCATCTTGATGACTCGTGGGAGCCGTACCGGCCAATCTCGAGGATTTACGCGGTGGTGGAGGCGAGGAATCCTCGGGACCCGGTCGTTTTCTACTAGGCACCGACAGATCCAACGGGCCGTTGTTCGTTTCCGTCGAAGAGGACGGCGTTGGCGGTTTACTGAGATTCAGAATATGCTCTTCCTCCTCCTCTTCTGTCGAGGAAGCTTTTCTTGTGCTAAAGTCCAGAACGGCTGGCAATGGGGTTGCCGAGGGTGATACCTCACCGACGCTGCTTGGCGAGACCAAGAGACCTGGAGTCGCGGCTGGTGGTGAACAAGAGGACGATACCAACGGCGATACCGAGCCTCGTGATAAAGGCGAATGTCCGAGGAGGAGTCGTTGATGTGTTTGTTGAAGATACGCTGCCATCATTGCCGCCGAATGCGGTGGAAGGAGAGGATGAGTCCCAAGGGGTAGAGGCACGATACTACTCGGACTAACTGGACTCGCGCTGCTCCTCGTCGCTAAGGGTGGGGGACTTCCGGTCGCTGGACCGGAGGATTCCCGAGAATCTCTCGAGGGACAGCGTGGACTCATTTGTTCCCTGAAAGAGTAACAAAAAGGGCTACTAAAAAAGGATGGCCTTTGATATTCCCTTCGATTAGCCTGTCACGTTCGACTCATTGCTGATTTCTCGATTCACCTACTCTCTCTCTCTCTCTCTCTCTCTCTCTCTCTCTCTCTCTCTCTCTTTCTCCTATTTTTACCTATCTATTTCTCTCATCTGCGACTTTCCCTCCCCCACCCACCGATCTCTACAAAGCGCGTTCGATGCCACGAATCGTTCGTACCGGAACTCTCGACCGGACAGGCATCATTAATCATGATAACCGAGCGATAAATTTCTTGTAACTGATCCGCGAATGCCGGCACAACGCAGGTGACGCCGTGACGTTAATATTTCATAACCGGCCGCCATGAGAATTACTACGTAAACAGCTTTCGCTGTTGCTGTACGATGGAAACGACGAATACCCGGAATCGGTGATGAATATAAGTAGAAAAAAAAAAGTCTCGCGTGATAGATAGAGCCTCTCTTGACGCTGGCATGTTTCGCGACGCGAACAGCGATGGATAATTCACGCTTGAAAACGCCTGTCGTTCTTAACTCCTCGTATCTACGAGTATATGCATGCGAATAAAAATACAGAAGTGCAACGGGAAAAGAGATGATTCGCGTTAGCCTTACTGTGGCGCGTCGGTTCGTTGCACGCGTAAAATGCGACTGGGTCCACGACATATATAATATTGATTTTTCTTTTTTTTTTTGTTTTTTTTTTCGAAAATACGAAAATACATAAAAGTCCAAGTCGACCAGAGATGTTCCCTCGAGTAAAGTTCCATTAGCATGTATCACATTAACGCACACGCACATGCGAGAGAGAGAGAGAGAGAGAGAGAGAGAGAGAGAACATGAGAAACGTATGATCTAATAATTCTCAAACACCATGAGGAAGAGAAATAAGAAAAAAAAAAAAAAGAAAAGAAAGAAAAAAAGAAAAAAGAAAAAAAGAAAAAAAAAAGGAAAAGAAAAAGAAAGGAAAGAAGAAAAGAAAAAAAGAAATATTAGATACCTTAAGGAACGTCATCCAAGTATAGGAGAACGATCTATCTCGAGAAGCAAGCACGGACAGTAGAAGCACGTGGTCGAAGCGTTTCGCGCGCGCGCGGGCGCGCGCGTATGTTCTCTCTCTCTCTCTCTTTTTCACACTTGACGACGAGGTGTTCTCGACGCGGAACGGAAGGGACACAGTAGAGCTGTCGACGGCTCGCTCGTAACTGACTCCTCCTGACTGAATGCCGAATGCGTGCCGCGAGATGAAAGGGGACCACCGCCACGCATGCAGGGGAAGTTTTTGGGGGCTGGCGGTTCGAGGGGAGGGGACGAACGACACCTCCGCCCTCCGTCCCGTCCCTAGTTTAGTGAGAGAAGCTAGAGGTGGAGGTGGTGATGGAGGTGGAGGTGGAGGTGGAGGAGGCGTTAGCGGAGCACTGGGTGCCTCTAACGGGTGCCGCTAGCGGGCTCCTGTGCAGGGCGGCGGCGTAGGACGCTCTCCGTAACACGTGCCTATCTCTATTAGCCGTGCGACGTTGCGCGGCAGCCACCGATATCAGCTCTGACACCAGCTTATTTATCCCTCTGCCTCCATCCTACTCTTCTCTCTCTCTCTCTCTCTCTCCCACTTTCTCCTTCTCTCTCTTTTTCTCTCTCTCTCTCTCTCTCTCTCTCTCTTTCTCTCTCTCGCTTAACCTGCCAGTACAGCGCACACGACGAGACCAGCTCTATGACGATTTGTTGCGTTCAAACAAGGAACAGAACGTAAAACACACACATATGCGCGCACTTGCACACACATATGCGCGCGCTTCCACACACACACACACACACACACACACATATACAACAAACAAACACAGATGCTTGCACACACAGAAGAGGGAGCCAACGACGGCAACATCAAAGTGCAAAAGCAGCGTATGGCTTCCCCGATGATTTAGGTGCTTTATTATCTAGTCTACGGATAAAGCACCGACTAATGAGTTTGAAACGCCACAATGTTGATCGTCCTCTCTCTCTCTCTCTCTCTCTCTCTCTCCCTCTCTCTCTCTCTCTCTCTCTCTCTCTCTCTCTCTCTCTCTCTCTCTCTCTCTCTCTCTCTCCCTTTCTCTTTGTGTGCCGCATCTCGTCATACATGCAATCGTCTAATTGTAAGTGTGGCTTTGTTACGCGATTCCGTTTTAAAGACTTAATTTTATAACAACGCGTGACTATTTGCTTTCCCATGTAATTGACTAATATTTTATATGGGCTAATAATGTTTGATAAATCCTCTTTCTTTTGCTCGTAATGTTGATAATAGTACTAAAGGAGTAACTACGTATGTACGTGCGTACATTGAAAAAACATTTTGTTCCTTGTGTGATCAAGATTTCTCGAAGAGAATGTCATCACGTGTATCATTTTCTTTCGATAAAGTTGGACGATACGTTATTCTTTTTTCGATACAATGACGTATTAGAGAAAAGTATTTACACACTAATTTCTCGTAGTAGACTTGTTCGGCCAAGTGTTTATTTTAAGCTCCTTCGGCTAAGAAGGTTGAAGCTTTGATATCGACGCGAGGCTCGAATGAGCTTCGCTGATAGCCTTTTGTAAATACCGTACCGCGCATTAAGGCTAGCCGTGCATTGGTAACTTTTACGATGGTCGATTAAATGAGTTTGATCACTTAAAAGTTACTTTTATCTTTTGATACGCGCCCACTGAACGAACGACGACTAAATACTTGCTAAAGAGTTTCAATACGAAACGGATTTCATATAAGTCGCATGTGTTTATGATCAATACTGTTTGATTTGTATTCCACAAAGCCTATTACTCCGGCTACTTTACGACTAGCTGAAAGCAACTGAAAAGTCATCTAATGTGCGTTAACAGACTTTAATATGCACGATCTATTGTCACCGTTCAACTATTCCTTTATCTTTGGTAGGAGATATAGAGCGTGATGTAATTTTTTAATTTTGCTTTAATTAAAATATCACGAGTGCGCGGGTTTCTATGTTAAAAAAGAAAAAAAAAAAGAAAAAAAAGAAATGAAAAAAACTATTTGCTTTGAAAGAGAATTGCCAATACGTGACAGACATTAGAATATATATATATATATATATATATTCTATATATATATATATATATATATATATATATCGATCAAAGGAGCAGTCGATATAAATCAAGCGCGTGTCAAAGATCTATAGTATCAGTCAAACTAACGTAATACTTTATTAAATTTCATTCTTAATTGGATATCTTTGTAAATTCGACGAAGTATATTCATCATTTCATTATATCCCTTAAATATTACTAGATAATATTAGAAAAAAAAATAATTATTCGATTTGATTCGAATCGCGTCAGATGATATAATGACCAACTTGAATACCTGTCAGGTGGTCCTGTATCCCTCAAGATGGTAGGGTTCAATCTCGCGGAAGCAGAAGCGGGTGGTGGCGTGGGAGGCGATGCTTCCTCGTCATCCTCCTCGTCGCTCGCCTCGCCATCTTCGTCTTCTTTGGCCGCAGGTGCGCAACCTCTCTCGCTAGGGCTAACGGGGCCATCCTCGTCGACGCAATCGCCCTCTTCGCCCTGGAGGTCCGTGCCAGGCCCTGAGCCTTCGACGCCGTCCTCCCCTGTGAAAAAAATAACAAATTTGCTTTTTGATTATCTCGTTTTTTTTTTTTTGTTAAACATTACGGCTCTCGAACATAAATATTTTCTAATATCATTTAAATCGCATTCATTAATCCTAAAGTAATTAATTCATCGTATTTATTTAACAGGTAATTTGCGTTTAAAAGCAAAGCCCAAAGAACGAATGAAAATGATTTTAGAAAATGTCAGAATTTCTATTTCGAATCGTCGGGAAGAAAGTCTACCTTTTTTTTTTCCTTCTTTTCTTTCTTTTTTCCCTTTTTTTTTCTTTTTTTTCTTTTCTTTTCTTTTCTTTTTTATCAATTACCGTCGTAGGATTGGCAGAGAAATCGTTTCAGGTTTTGATAATTTATAGAATATATATCCGCAGGCTGAAATCTTCGATATCGCGGTTCCATCGACTGCAGCCATCCGTGACAGAAACGCCGTTGGAAACAGTGAAGTAGGACTTTCTATCATCTAAAGCATCGGGCACGAGGTGATTAAGTACGATAGAAGGAGAAAGGAGGGGGCAGAGAGCATGCGACCCGGTAGAGAGAAGACGCTCAGAAATGACGGAGCTAAGTACCCAGGAGTGATATAAAGGTGCAGATGGCGAGTAACACAATGGCACTATCGGTTCATTTATCAGCCTTTCGCGACGGCGCCGCTGCCAACGACGACTACGAAGGCGACAGCGATGGCGTCGTCGACATCTACGATGAGAACGTTGGATACGTCGTCGACTATGACACTGTACCATTGTGAATCCGGGAGAGAGAACTTCCGTCATTTGCATTATGAGTTTTAATCAAATCATTTCCTTTTAGAAGAGAATCGACGAATCTTAGAAAGCCGTCGAATGGTGGCCCACAAACTCGTACAATTTCATTCAAGCTCATTTCTTTCCCCGATATTAATCGTGATTAACATTCGATTCGTTGGATAACGAAATATTGTCGAAATAGCGAACGCTTTTCATCGGTTTTATATTCAAAATGGAGGTAACTTTGGAGTATACATAGTACATAGAAGCGGCAATGGAGCATCGAATACGAGACGAACGACGAACGAAGATGTGGTCTTGAAGCTCTTTCCTTTTCTCTCTCTCTCTCTCTCTCCCTCTCTATCTCTTTCTCTTTATCGGTAGAACCCTCGGAAGACCGCCATCTTGAGAACGGCGTGTCCACCTCCAGGAAGGGAGTGTCGTCGGTGGCGATCTCTTCTGGTACTCGTACGAGAGCGTAAGAGAAGAAGAAGAAGAAGAAGAAGAAGAAGAAGAAGCAGAAGAAGAAGAAGAAGCAGAAGAAGAAGAAGAAGCAGAAGAAGAAGAAGAAGAAGAGGAAGAGAAGGAGGATGAGTAGAGAGAGGTACGGGGAGGCGGAAGATAGTCAACGGCAGCACACCTCCTCAATGTAGAGAAAGAGAGAGAAAGAAAGAGGGGGTGGGGACAAACCAGGAGCACCGTCCTACTTTGCCGACTGACCAACCAAACGATCGTTTGTTCGCGGATGGGCCACGGAAGAGGGAGAAGAAAGGAGATCGCACATTGATCCGTAGGAGCATCGGCAACTAATTACGCAGATTTATGTCCCCATTGTCCATTGTCTCTCTCCCAGAGCGGCCCTTCGAGAGAAGGCAACGCGACCGAGGACGATTCTTGCTCGTGGAAGCACCGCACGGTTTCAAGATCCTACTCGTGAGAGTGAGAGAAACGAACGGGGGGTACAAAAAAAAGGAGAGAGAGAGAGAGAGAGAGAGAGAGAGAGAGAGAGAGAAGACAAGCACGACGACAACGACGAGGACGACGAAGAAGACGAGGACGACGACGAGAAGAGATAAAAGGAGGACCCTGAGGATCGCTCGGATTCAAGCATGTTGCGGGGAGGGGAATGCGAGAACTTGCAAGAGAGTGAAAGAGAGAAAGAGAGAGAACGAGCGGGCGGACCACCGGCAGGCAGGCAGCCCCGCCCGCTTCGAATATCGTCTCTTCTTTTACCCTTTCGACTTGCCTCGCTCGTACACTCTACCTTTCTTCTTTCCTTCCTCGCTTCTTCTCTTTTCTTCCTTCCTCCTCTTCTCTTTATTTCTTCTTTATTCTTTTCCTTTCATCAACATTTTTCCCCATTAATATTTCGACGCAGCATCATCCGCATCATTTCTTTTCTTTTCTTTTCTTTTCTTTTCTATATCTCTCGATCATAGTCAAACTCAAATCTTTCCATTTGTTTCGGACGAAAGAGATTTCAACGAAATAATCAATCATTTATTAAATATTCTCTTCATGCGAGAGATATTGACGAATACTTGATCGTCTTGTTGTAACATTTATTTAATTTATCGCTATGAAAAATTGTTTATCAATAAATAATTTTTACGAAATCTTTCGGTTACATTTATTTTACTTGGACGATCGCACAAATATATATATATATATATATATATATATATATATATATATATATATATCCAGTTATGGTCAAGGTCACGGCAACTACCGAGAAGAGGATGCAAATGTTGGCCGCACGAAGTAACGTCGTGCGGTTCCTATTGGCAGGCCGCTAACAAGGTGCACGGGGGGTTGCATATACTGGTGCAGTGCAAGGAAAGATACGACGGGTAGGTACGTGGCGTACCGAGTTTAAAAGCGACCAGAGTCCTGACACTCGAGGAGATGTTGCCGTACGATATCCGTTCCTCCTGTCCTCGCGGCTACTTGAGCTGCTGGTACCTCGCTGCTAGCTAGTACTTACATTAGTACATACGTATGAAGCTTTAAACTTTTTCTTTTCTTCTTTCGTTCTTTAAAGTTTCGTCTCCCTTTTTCTCTTCTTTCATCCATCATTCTTCTACAGAAGATCTTTTAATCTATGTCAACGTCATACAAGTTCTTTTTTAAATCGAACACGGATTTACATTAAAAACTATAAGAAACAATAATTGGTCTTATCAGTTATGCTCGTTGCCCTTTTCGCTGTTGAATTTTTTTCCTTTTATCTTTTTCAATTTTTCTTTTTCTTGTTCCATTTTATTTGCTTGAACGCTTGATACATTATATATATCTCTTCCTTCCTTCCTTCCTTCCTTTTTCGCCTATCGCCTTTACAAGCTAGTTTCTCCATCTTATTCGCTCCTCATAGCGTCACGCAAACCTTGCTGCTTCTCGTAGCTGTCCTCTCTCCGTCCGCCTCCTTTTATTTTCACTATTCCTCTCGTAAGCCTTTTCCTCTGTCCATCTTCCATAGGAACATGTGCTACGAACTCGGTTACACAGATAGCCAGAGTAGCTACATACGTAGCGTGCAACACATGTTGCTATGTGAAACTGGTTAACTGCTTACCCGGTTGAATATCCATGGTGTTCGCGATACCGCGATCTAACTCTCTTCGCCGCGAGTTCTCGGCAACCGACGATA
>NC_140831.1:3322500-3360000 GCF_050613455.1 Vespa mandarinia
TATTTTTCTTCGGTGTTACGTTATAACGCGTTAGCGCATTCGCTCGTATCGAGAGGGATATTCTCGATTCTCGAGAGAATTCGAACGTCACGATTAATTTCGTAGATGTAGTACGGTGGGACGTGCGGGATTGAAAATTTTAAAATAACTCATGCACAAGCGAAAGCGTGTACTTTATACCTGCCGCGCGTCGTTTCAGAGCAACGAGGACGAAGACTACGATTACTACAACGACGACGACGACAACGGCGACGACGACGACGACGACACGTTTCCGTTTGCGGCTCTCTACCGTAATTCGTTGTTTATTACGGTAATAAATATTCGGACTACGTTTGTCGTTCCTAGTTCGAAGAGGGATGGACGAGTGAGAACGGCGTATCCATCTTCCAATTTTATTTTCGTATTTTTGGCACGAACAATGTCGGACTTTGCGACTTAACGATTCTCGTTAAACTACAACAATGACGAAATAACGAAAAAATATTCCTCGATCGATTCGTAATATCCTCGTTATATTAGTCATAGACTCCAAGTTATAATTCCTTTTATAATAAACGAATTCAAATTGTCACTATCTATTAATATTTGCGTTTTACTCGGATAACGCGTTTAGCGGGTTAGCCGTTTAGCGCGTTCCCCTTAATGCGTTCTACGCTTTAATAACTAGCTAATACGTTTAGATATATGGCGGGAATTATAAATCGATGCATTAGGCGGAGCGTGCAACGAAAAAAAAAAAAAGCAAAAAAGAAAAGGAAAAAAAAAAAGAAAGAAAGAAAGAAAGAAAGAAAAAAAACACGTGACGCTTTAACGACGCTCTTAATGTCTTTGCCTCACAATGTAAAGACGGCTTATCCCCTTCTCGTAGATGCTTTAGGACGTCGTAAATAAGAGCGTACTGCGCGCAGATCGCGAACCAAAGAAGAATAATTATTCCGTTATCCGATGATTGCGATAAAAAAAAAAAAAAAAAAAAAAAAAAAAAAAAAAAAAAAAAAAAAAAGAAGAAAAAAAGTAAATTTTCTTTCGGAGGAGGAAAAGAAAAAGTAAAAAAATCAAGAACGGATAGCAAAGAATACATTTTATATATCTCTCATCGTGTCACTCATTTTTTCTCGAAGTACAATTCCTCTCGGTCGGTTATATTCGACATAAAAGTATCATTCGAAACGTGCCAAAAGAATGTTTCACGTCGTCGGTCGCAAGATCCACGTCGCTTAATAATCCACCTCTATGTCTGTTTCGTAGCCTTTCGCATTTCGTGAGAAGAGGTATAATTAACTATACGGCATCATCGGGTTGCGGAGAGGAATGAAAAGTAAGAAAGATAAAGAAAGAACAAAACGAGGGAGAGAGAGAGGGAGGGAGGGGGAGAGAGAAAGGGAGAGAGAGAGAGAGAGAGAGAGTGAGTGAATGAGTATATAAGTGTGAGAAAGACAGAGAGAGAGAGAGAGAGAGAGAGAGACGGAAGCGCGGTATCTCTTTGGTGATTGGGTGGTAAGGAGTGAGAGGTATATAGAAGGCAATCGGGTTAATAGTCTCGCGCGTTCTTCGTCGAATGGTATTAATGCACACAACGTGCACATACAGCACTTATACACATAAGCAAGCCGCGAAGATGCAAGCAGCCGATGCGAAAGACCGATGCAGGTACGACGACTGGATGATGGATGGATGGTACACGTCCGGTAAGACCGTCCGTCCGTCCATCCGTCCATTCGTCTGGTGCGTCCGTGGGTCCGTCTATCCGCATTCGTCTGTTCGTCCGTCGGTCAGATCGCGCAACAGGCGACAGTGATGATCGATGCGGGACTGCCGTCGTTCCTGCTCCTGGCTCCTGCTGCCACTACCGAGCATGGTTCTCGGTCCCTGATATTGATGCTGATGCCTTCGTTGCTCCTTAAGAAGGCAAAATCCGCAAAACTCGTTTCTCTCTTAAGTTAACTGTCTACTTGTTTCTAATGATTCTTACGGAAGTTGACGCGGACGCGATCAATGATATATTTTGATTAATGAGAACATTCGTTTTAAATTAAGATATGAAGGAAGGATCTTTGATATACATATATCTATATATACATATATACAATTATTAATAATAAATAAACATACATATACACACACACACACACACACATATATATATATATATAATTTTTATGAACGTAAAATAAAAAGGAATTATATCAGAGGAGATAAATCAATACTTACGACGTATGGTCATGGAATTTAACAAAGTTTATGTACGTAGACGGATGAAAGGGAAAGAAGATGAGGGAGCTCTTCTCGGATTTGTCTATTCTCGAAGAGGGGAAGAACGATCTCGCGATAGACGAGACGTCAACAGTACCTCACGCTTCCCCTCGTTCTTTGGTAGCCGTTTGGCTTTGGAACGTTCGACGAACGTCCCGAACCGGACGCGGCACCGAACGAGAGAAGCCGTAGAAGCGTGGATGGCACCGTGAGGGACAGAAAGAGAGAGGAGGTGACAGGAGGACGCCTTCATCACGATATCCGTCACTCCACTCCTCTCTCTCTTTCTCTCTGTCTCGTGCTTTCTTCAGTTCCTCTTTCTCTTCATCCTTCTCCTCCACCTCTTCTTCCTCCTCCTCCTCCTCCTCCTTCTCCTCCTCCTCCTTGTCCTCCTTCCACAGCTCTTTCTTGCACTTTCCGTCACGCTGCCTTTCGAAGTGTCAGTCCTGTTACAGACTGCTGGTGCACGGCCCGTGACAACAATAATTGTCAGCGAAGTAACGTCTCTCAAGTCGAGAAAGAGCGAGGAGAAAGGGTGAAATGTCCGACGAGAGAGGAAGAGAGAGAGCCGACAAACGCTGCTGTTTGCCCGCGCGCGCGGGTACGCGAACGGGCGCGAAAGAGAGAAAGAAAGAGAAAGAGAGAGAGAGAGAGAGAAAAAGAGAGAGAGAGAGAGAGACAGAGCAGTACGCTCTATTTATAGAACCGACAACAAACACGGAGCAGCTGGTGTCGATCCGTCCGGTTATCGTTGCGTTTACACTGACTGTGTCATATTCGCTTTCTCTCTCTCTCTTTCTCTCTCTTTCTCTCTTACTCTTTACTCCCTTCCTTCCTCTCTCTTTCTCTTCTTTCTTTCTTTCTCTCTTCTCTTTTCTCCCTCTCTCTCTCTCTCTCTCTCTCTCTCTTTCTCGCGCGAAGCCGCACAGAAGTTAAGAATCTTTCGCCTTCCTGTATGCCCGTCCATCACATAAGTGTTTCCTTAATACGCGAACGTCTGTGCCAATGTACAATTTCTTACCAACCCTCTTCCTCCTCCACCTCATCTTCATCCTCATCTTCATCCTCATCCTCATCCTCATTCACTTCGCCCTTCCACCTTACCCGCCGCCACACCCCACGTCGATCTCTACCCCTCCTCTCTAATAATACAAACTTAGAGAGAAGAAAGAAAACAGAAAAAAGTGAAATGAAAAATCGTACACGTACACGTCGACTTCCTTTTTAGAGTGATCCGCCTTAGAGGAGAAAGAAAGAGAGTTGAGAGAGAGAGAGAGAGAGTTGAGAGAGAGAGATTTGAGAGAGAGAGAGAGAGAGAGAAAGAGAGAGATCGTTCTTACGGACGTTTCGATCCGTTCCGCGCGAAATACTTTAACACACAGAAGAGAACGAGACGGAGGTGGAAAAGAAGAAAGGGGAGGAGGGAAAGAAGGAGGATACTTCGCGGCTGGCCGCTCGCGGTGTGACGGACGTAGAGAAAATAAGGCGCGTGACCGGTCCGCGTCTTAATCCCGTCTTCTCTCGAATGGATGTCTCTCGAAAAGAGCTGGCCGTCCGTCGCTCCTGCACATCCTCTTTTCGTTTCGTTCGAGAAGAAGAAGAAGAAGAAGAAGAAGAAGAAGAAGAAGAAGAAGAAGAAGAAGAAGAAGAAGAAGAAGAAGAAGAAGAAGAAGAAGAACGAGGAGGAAGAAGAAGAAGAAGAAGGAGGAGGAGGAGGAAGAAGAAGAAGAAGAAGAAGGAGGAGGAGGAGGAGAAGGAAGAAAAAGAAGATAAAGAAGAAGAGGAAGATCCCGAAATAGGCCGACGTGTTCGCGAGCGCGAATGAGCGAACGGCCGGCTCACCGATCCGTCCTAATAAATATTGTGTCAACGTAAATAAATGCTTTGCCACGTGGTACACTCGAGTGGCTAGACTAAGAAGCAGTAGTAGTGAGAAAGAGAGAAAGAAAGAGAGAGAGAGAGAGAGAGAGAGAGAGAGAAAGAGTATAGAGGGAGAATATGGCGGCAAGCTCGATCCGTCCTCCGGATGACGGACGGTTGATGTACAGAAGGACAGGTGCACTTTTCGATCTTCTCTCTCCGACATTCAGACTCTTCTCGGCCCTGAGGCAACCACTCTTATACCACGTTTCTTCCATCGTCGTCGTCGTCGTCGTCATCTTTGTCTTCTCGACTTCGTTTTCGTTTCGATATCGTCCTCTTACTTCCGTCTTACCCTTTTTATTCTCGCGATTCGTTCCGTTTTGCTTACTCTTGACATTCCTTCGAGTCCAAAGATCTCTATTGATTCTTACTGTATCATTCTCCCTCTCTCTCTCTCTCTCTCTCTCTCTCTCTCTCTCTCTCTCTCTCTCTCTCTCTCTGTTTCCTTATGTATAATATATACTTACAATATGCCATATGCATCTGCTACATCTAAATATATTTTGTAGTTGCGGAAACGATTTATTCGAATCGATATTATAAAAGCTTTTATCGAATAGATAATGATCAAAAGCTCGTGTATTACCAACTCGTAAACTCGTCGGTACATAGTCGGTAAAAATCGAATATCTCTCTCCTATTCGTTGGCCAAGCGTATAAAGTATTTGCTACGTACGTATGTACGTACGTACGTACGTCCGGCAGATTAGCGTGAATAGGGATTAGAAACATCGACTTGTCGTTGAAGTAACGGATGGGTGATGCGGTGGACAGGTGCACCACTCAATCTTCCTCTCTCACGCCGTTCTCCTCTAATTTGCCTGTCTCTGCGGGCTTCGATCCGCCATCCTGTCTGTATAAAGTGCGTCACGGATGCGCCGGTTAACTTTGTGCAAAAGTCTAAACCGATTTCTATGTCCGTTACTATTATTTTTCTTCCATAACCTCTTCCGTAATTATTTCCACTCTCGAGAAATGTATTCGGTTTGTCTTAGCGACCTGTAATGGCGTCGGATTCACTGGGAATGAAGAGCTCGTGTCGTTCTAAAATTACTTGAAAAGCAACCGTCAATGAATTTAATATACTCGGACGTTTCGAAAGATCTTTCCGTCGGTTTAATTCTCGTAATATTTCCTCTCTCCTTCGTCGTTACGGAAGTCCATTAAATATCTCTTCATCGGTGGACAGCCGCCTAAAAATAGTCATGCTAATGCGGTACATGACAAGATTTACGAGCCACCCGTATCTGTTACTTCGACGCACTTTCATCGATCAACGGACGGCTAATTAAAAATCCAATCTTACGCGTTATACGAGCTTTAAAAATTCTTTTTTTTTTTCTTTTTTTTTTTTTTTTTTTATATAAAATTTACTATAAACGTACCGGAATTATGTTCGAATAAAGAAAATTCGGATACGTGGAATTGGAGAAAAATTATGATCTGTCCTGTCGTTGGTGGCCTTTGTCCTTTTCACGGCTTGAAATACGCGTATAAAAAACAAGAAAATGAATAAGAAGATAAAGAAGAAAAAGAGGATAAAGAAGATAAAAGAAGAAGAAGCGCGACGAAAGGAACGCGCTGACGATCGTTTTGGAAAAAGTTGTGTTCTGGAAGAAGCATAGGACGAAGGAAGGCAACGGCGAGGGGTGGGGTCGAGAGGTGGCAGTCAGTCAGTCACTCGACTTGCCGTCGCTCGAAGCCAGAGCAGTTCCAGCGTAGTCGTAAGGGGGCCGGGACAGAGCTTGGAACAGATTTATGCGACACACATGCGGCAAGGCGTATAACTCACTCGCTCGCCCATAATATCCTCCCTCTGAAGCCCCCCTGACCGCCCCATCGCTCGCCGCTCCTGGCCCCCAAAGGCATCGGGATGAGAGACAGACACACCAATACTCTCGAACGAGACCCAAGCGCACTGATATTTATTACGTATTGGGATTATGTTATGCAGTGGTGCTTCCCACTATGATTTCTCCTTATGCACGAATAGCCTAGTGTCGTTATTATACCACTATCAACATTTTTTTAATTTTCCTCGAATCGATTGCAATTATCTTTTTTCTAAATACAACATTAAATTATTTCATTTAACGATAGTCGTTAAATGTTATTTCTTTATTTCATTGTTCCTACATTATTCTCATTTTTGTGCATCAAATCTGTCTGCATTCTTAGACACTTTATTAGCCCGTTTAACTGGAATTTAATGCTTTTCATGTCATCGGGTTAATCGCGTTCAAGTAGCGAATAAAATGATATTATTTGAAAAGCAGGTCGTCGAATCGGTAATCGTATCGTGCCTGATACAAGAGACTATAAGCAACGCTATTGAAAATATTCTACGTTGTTTCAAGAGTTGTTTACATTGCTATAATAAAACGCCCGCTGGTACGCCACCGCTGCTGCATAGCAGGGTTCGGCATCAGTCAACGTGATTTACAGTAGAATGTGTCATACTCGCGGCCAGTCACCGGGAGCCAAAAAAAACAAAGTGGAAATTCCAATTTGTAAATCGTCAAATATTGGAGAAGAAATTTAGAAGTAACTACAAACTAGGTATATAATTCTTCGCATCGCGTAACGATTTCGTAACTTCGATTGCAAGCTGCTGTGTTTTACTGTATCGTGATAAAATGCTGTCGGTTGGTTCGCACTATCTCTTCTGTTCACGCGATATATATATATATATATATATATATATATATACATATATATATATATGTGTATGCATATATGTATGTATGTACGTACTGGAGGTAAAAATCGTATATAACAGGTGCCGAATAGAAGAGAAACCGTCGATATAAATCAACGCGATTATTGATGTTTCGAATGACTAGGTTCCATCGTGACCACTCGATTATCGTGTCCGAGTAAATAACCGTATCTACTTACGGAACAAATAATGAGGCCGATACTCGTAAAGTGCTAAGCAAGAATGGATTAACAGTATATCCATGGATTCGATATAATCGGATGGTTCCTTTCGTTACGTTGCATTTAAAAAGTAAACGTATAACGCATAAATACAGAAATAATTTCAATGAGTTTCGATATCGGAGAAATAAAAACGACAAAGAAACGACATGCAAATGTCTCGGGTCTAACATGCTTTAGTAAGTAAATAAGTACTTGATCCATTTAAACGGATATAACATCTGGATATTCGTCATTAATAAGATATTCTTTTCGTCGTCGTCGTCGTCGTCGTCGTCGTCGTCGTCGTCGTCGTCATCGTCGTCGTCGTTGTTGTTCTCGTTATTATCGTCTTTTATTGACAATTCACATGAAATATGTACGGTGTTTATGCGAAACAAGTATTCAAAACGAAATATGCGAAGGAAGCGAAATCGATTAGTCCCGTCGCGAATCGTCAACGCCGCGCCGCTTGGAAAGGCAAAGAGTTTTTTCGCGGCATCAGGAATGCCACCGTAAATCGTCCTGTCTCCTCGCTTTCGCCCAACGGCTTAACGTATATTCCCATAACGCGAATAAAAACGGGAAACGAAGCGGGCAACGGGGCGGTACGAAGAGGAAAGTAAAGAGGAAGAGGAGAGAGAGAGAGAGTATACGATGTGGTTAGAAGAGTTCGTAAATCGAGTAAGTCTTGTTTGTGTGTGCTCTGTAGCGTTACACACCAGCTTGGAGTTCTACTACGTAGAATAGAAGAAGAAGAAGAAGAAGAAGAAGAAGAAGAAGAAGAAGAAGAAGAAGACGAAGAAGAGGAGAAGTAGGAGGAAGAGAAAGAGGAGAGTCGATGGTGGTGACGAGTAAGCCGGTGAAAGATAGAAAGAGAGCAAAGATGCGAAGAGAAAGAGGAAACTCTCTGTATATACGAGGGGGTTCAGCTTGCCCATACAGAGCCTAGTTAGCTTGGGATCGTACCACCTTTGTTTGTCCGCCCCACCTCCGCCATTCTCGCGATCGTAGCGTGTCGTGTGTGCGCGCGCGCTCATGTTCACTCTCTCGCTCGCTCGCTTGTTCGTTCGTTCGTTTGTTCGTTCCGTCGTTCATTCGTTCGTTCGTTCGTCGTTCGTTCGTTCGTTCGTTCGTTCGTTCGTTCGGCCACACGCACACAACCACATCAGGGCGAGCGACGCACGTGTACAAACCTCTTCGTTACGCACACCACGAACCCACCGGTAGCCGTAGCATTATATCGTGAGCACAGAAGTAATTTATAGTTGCAATAATTTATTGGGTACCATGGGGTTTATACTTGCCTGACGTGTAGCCATCCGTCACCGTCAGTGACGTCACCTCCCTCCACATAATGACTACCTACGTCCCTGACTCTTCCCCTGTCCCGCCAATAGCTCTCTCTCACTCACTCTTTCTCTCTCTCTCTCTCTCTCTCTCTCACTCGCTCTGTACTAACGGTCTCACCATTTACCCCGCACCTCCCCCGCTTACACCCCTTGCACCCTTCTGCGCGTAACTAACCCCGCTCTTCTCATTTCTACTAGACCATTCGTCTAGTTATACTATGCAGCGTCGCTTAACGACGTGCGACGTCCGCCGTAATAATCGTGTGAATCTGCCTCAGATGGAAAAACTATGATCGAGAATGTTATTAACTGGGAACGATCGGATTCCTTATTTCTTAGGTTTAAATTATATAAGGCGTCATTTGTCGAGTTAAATGAAAACCTCCCGTGTTCCTGGTCCGTGTATAACTTACATTTTATGTCATTTAGAAATCGAGCCATGTCAGAAGGAACATAGTCGGTTTAGACGACCGGTTCAAAGAGGTTCAAAGAGAACAAGAGGTCAACGTCACCGTAGCCTTTGTCGCCGTACTCGTGGCATGGGAGCGAACGAGCTAGCGATAACGATTTTTTATGAAGTCGAGAAGCGAGGAGAAGGAGCTCGTATATTCTCAACGCGGCAGAAGTTCGTTTGCCTGACGGACAGCGTCGCGTAAGACAGGATGACGTGAGACCGCGATACGTCATGTCTGGCCTCCTACCTTACCTCCTCTACCTTCTACACCTCCCATCTTCACATCCTCCCACCCGATGCTTCTTCAAGTTGATGCTACCTTCCCTGGCATCAACCTCCGATCCTCGGTCGTCTCTTCGCACTTCCTTCAATTCCATGTATACAGTAGAAAGTATTAGAGTATATGTCTGTATGTGAGAGAGAGAAAGAGAGAGAGAGAGAGAGAAAGAGAGAGAACGAATATGTCGGCATCGATGTTAGATGGTGGTGTATAGCAGTCACCAGAGGCGCCTCACGATGGCTGCTAGAGATGACGAGTCGGTCCAGAGCTAGATATGCTCGTCACGTCCCTCGCTCGCCTTCTCCCATGAGAGAGAAGAGTAAGAAGGATGGGGACAAACGGAGAAGGAAGAAGGAGCAATGCTAGGTGAAGGCGGAGGAGAAGGAAGGTGCTGGTATTGCTACCGTTGGCGACGTTGTTAGTAGTAGTAGTTGTAGTAGTAGTGTAGTAGTGGTAGTAACAGTAGTCGTAGAAGTAATAGTAGTAGTAGTAGTAGAGGTGGTAGTAACTGTGGTGGTGTTGGTGTCACTGGAGGAGAACAAGTAGGGTGGTGCTGCGAGTGGAAGTGACGTTGACGGGCGTTTGTCACTGTCCTCGGCAAATAATATCCAGCACTGCTCGGTATAACCACCCCCATCTCTCCCACTCCCGTCTTTCCCTCTACGAGCTTCTCCTTCTCTTCCTCCTCGTCCTCTTCCTCTTCCACCACATCCTCCTCCTCCTCCTTCTCCTCCTCCTCCTCCTCATCTCCTCCAACTCGAGACTCTCCCGCGGACAACGCACACCGTGAAAGTTCAAATGTATGTGAGAGAGCTGCTTGTTCGTGTCTTCTCTCTCGTCAAGGCATACGTATGTATGTATGTATGTACATGTGTGCAAGCATCCGTACGGATCTATAACCACTTGTGCCATGAGCTATGAGGGATGGCCGTCCCGTTGTACATTTTCTCCTTCGCCGCGTTCTAACACCTTGTCTATGCCTTCGTATCTGCTCGCTCTCTCTCTCTCTCTCTCTCTCTCTCTCTCTCTCTCTCTCTCTCTCTCTCTGTCTCTGTCTCTCTCTCTCTCTCTGTCTCTGTCTCTCTCTCTCTCTCTCTCTGTCTCTGTCTCTCTCTCTTCTTTCTCTTTTCTTTCTTTGATAATTTTCTATAGATCAATGATCCTAGACGAACGCAATAGAACATTTGTTTTCCATATGTCGTGCGTATCTAATGTATCGTCCACGTGACGCGGCGTTAATAGAGTGGAACAGGTAAAAAAGATAATGAATCGTGAATTAGCACGAGGGAGTTGAAATACGGCTAATGGTTCTGTCCCCTCCATTCCACAAGGGAATCCCCTCCTTTGGTATATCGAACGAACGAGGATAATTAGGGGGAACTTATTCGTGCCGTCGGAAAAGGAAGACAAGATCCACGTCGTTGAAGACGACGAGAATTGATCGAAGCAGAGTGGGCGCTGGTGCGAAGTGGCAAGGGTGGAGTGTCTTGGCGACAGCCGTCAATCGATTGTCAAGCAGGTCAGCCAACCAACCTAACCCAAATCCTTCAAGTTCTTCTCTCTTCCTCTTTCACTCTCTGTCCCTCTGTCCGCCGGTTACCTTGAAAAGGGGATGACTCTTGAGACTGTCGACGGTTAATAATTACTAAAATCGAAACTACTCTAGAAGTCTACCGACAAGGCTAATAATTATCGCCCTCTATTCGAGAACGTACCACCGAATATCATCGAATGGAAACGTGATTCTTGGGACTCGTAATAAACTCGTTCGCTCATTTAGACGACGACGTCTCGAATTAGGTTGATTCGTAATTACAGACGATCAAGAGCAAAACTCGGAGCTTAATTTGATGTTATACTTTAAATTTGGCTCGTGGTAAAGCCAGATCCCAGGGACCGCTTTACAATTTGTTGGGCTTACCGTAATGACGATCTCGTCGAGAGAGAAATAAAGAAAGAAAGAAATAGAGAGAAAGAGACAGACAGAAAGAAAGAGAGAGAGAGAGAGAGAGAGAGAGAGAGAGAAAGAGAGTTCGTGGAATTCTGTCTGCGACCATAAACTCCGAGGCTGTCATTAAGAGCCGCTTCATCGACGATCACTTGGCAAAAGGTTTTTGTTTTCTAGATGGTCTTCGACAAAGCTTAAGCCTTTTCCCCTCCTTCGACGTATTTACAAAAAATAAAAGAAAATCGATCTTCTACATTTTACATCGAATCCTAAATATGTTTAAGTACATACTTAACCAATGTTGAAAAGTATCTGTTCCTTGTTCAAAGCAAAATAGGGACGTTGTTAGGAGAAAGGGTTTAAACGTCAAAAGGGGATTTAATCGAGCGTCGAAAACTGCGGTGTGTTCAATTTCCCTCGATTAACGTCTCGTCGGTGCGGAGGTAGGCTTGGGGGCTAACTCATTCGTCTAGTCAAGAGGGAGAGATAGGGAAACCGACATAGAAAGAGAAAGAGAAAGAGAAAGAGAAAGAGAAAGAGGAGGAAGGTTAGGGAGAGCTTTCGGGAAGGAGGAAAGGAGAAGAAAACTTTCATCGAGGAGGAGGAGGAGGAGGAGGAGAACCAAAGGGAAGAAAAGAGAAGGGATGTAATGAGTCGAAGGTTGTGGTGACGACTGACGAGTCGTCTGCTAAAGTGACGCTTCGACTTGACCGTTCTACGTTCTCCCCTACCTATTCCCTATACCTCTTCCAACCATCAATGTGAACTTTGATTATCTAACTGCTATCTCTCTCTTTCTCACGCTCGCGCTTGACATCGCCAGATACGAAATAAACCAGTACGACGATATATATATATATATATATATATATATATATATATACATATATATATATATATACCTAGAACCCTGTCCGGTGAGTAAATGGAAGGGGTAAAGGAAGGAGTAGATACCCTCCTAGCCGGTTTCTGGACTCCCACCTTCACCACCGCCATCGCCACCACCACCATTCTCCCCCTTTTCCCCCTATCGATATCAAGACTACCGTCCGACAGATCAATGCCGTGAACGGCGACGACGCCTGGGCGTCCACCGACGTCTCTTTGGACAGACGGCTCTGAGCATCGACGGACCTTCGAATAGGACCATTCGGCTTTAGAAGACCTAACCTACATTGCTTTCGAAAAACTACTATTGTGTTCGCTGCCGACTCATTCGTCCAAGACTCCCACCGGGATCGCCTTGCCAAAACTGATTAACCTCGGGCATTGTTGCACGCGATGTCCGATCGTCGTAAACCTCAAAGTTTTTCTTTTTTTGATCGTTTTGAAATATTTGGAGAAAAAAAAAAAAAAAAGAAAAAAGAAAAAGAAAAATAATTAAAAGATAATGGTTTACGTAATAAAGAAAGGAAAGAAAGAAAAAAAGATAAACGTTTGACTTTTGTCGAAACTATATAAAAGAAAAAGATTTACTTGGCTTTCACTGGTATACTGTCAGCGGTATTCCAATAATCTCAATCGCATTGACGTAGGCCGACTAACCTTGGAAAGAAAGGGCTGTCTCTTGGTGCTACGGAAGACAGGACAATTCTGAGCGAATAACGTGACGGACGGACAGACGGCGTTGGAAATCAGACTCGTAGACTTCATTGCATATTCAGCGAGCGGAGACAAAGTAGGAGGGAGTTTTGTCTTGAACTCCGAAAGAGAAAGAGGAACGGAGGAGGCGAAGGAAGACGACGAAAGTGGCGGTTGTCGGGAAACCGAAAAGTAACAGTCGGTTGGACTTTCACGAGGATATCGCGCGCTACGGCGCTTTATTGGTTTCTCTTTTTTTGCTCCCTCCCTCCCTCCAACCCTCTCTCTCTCTCTCTCTCTCTCTCTCTCTTACTCTCTTTCTTTTCTTTCGGATACCCGAGTCCTTTCGAGAAAAAGCTAGAAGACGCGAGAAAGACAGACGTGGACGTGCAGAAGGGGGACGAATAGGGGGTGGGTTGAGAGGAGGGGTGGAAGAGATGAGGGTGCGATTACCGAGCGACCAGTGATATATCTTGACGCGAGTTATTTCAGAGTGGAATAGAAAAAAAAAAAAAAAGAAAAAAAGAAAAAGAAGGAATGAGGAAGATTCATTCGAAGTTGGTAAACGTAAGTATGTAGTCCCGTTCTTTTTATCTATCCATCTTTCTTTCTTTCTTTCTTTCTCTCTATCTATTTTTCCATCTTTTTTCTTTTCTTTTCTTTTCTTTTCTCTCTTACTTTCTTTTTTTTATACTATCTACGACACAAATTCAAAAGGACGACTACTATTTAAGAATATATGTATATGAAAATTCCTTGTAGGATATTTTTTAAAGATTTCCATTATATTTCATCGTGAGTATATTAGATATAAGAATAAAATATAATCATATATATTCCCTGTAAGATATTTTCGAAAGATCTCTATTAAGTTTCATGGTGAGTATATTAGATATCAGAATATAATATCAAACAAGCACTGTCTCTCTCTTATATCATGTATATCCTTAATTGAGTGGAACGGAAACGCGTTTGGATTTAATAAATTCCTACGAACTAAAAGAGAGAAAAAAGAAGAAGAAGAAGAAGAAGAAGAAGAAGGAGAAGAAGAAGAAGTAGTAGTGGAGAAGGAAGGTTGAGGAGAGTAGATTTGGATTGAACAAGCGCGAACAAAGCCAGCACTAACTTTAGCTCGCGAAATCAAGGCGATTTCTCGACCAGTGTGTCTCGTTGAACCAACGGGTTTGCTTCACCGTCGGTCGTCCCTAATGACGCATTTTGACGGACGAGAACAGAAATCTGTTTGTAGAAAATGCATGGTAATTGCTATCACGCATGAGGCTGTTAATTTGAAGCCAACGCGTGGGATGCCGTCTGACAGCATTGAAAAGAGCAATAAGCATTTGAAGTTTTCGCATGGCGAAGACGTTTCTTGGCATCATTAACCTCGCAATATCCGAATTAAATACACACCTACCTAAATGTTTTTGGTCGCTAAAGAGAAAGTAACGTGCGAATATCGAATATAAAAGATTTCTTTATATCAAAGAAATTTTATTTAAAGATAATTTGCAATTGAAACGGTAGAATAATATTTCATAACGATTGATTCCTGTTACCGACAGCACACCGTGGGAGAGTAATGAGAACGGGATACGAAATGGGATTTGAAGGACAGCTTAAAGGATGGATTAAACCGTCCACGGAAGACAGTGTCGAGACTGTCCAGAGGTTTCGGTCCGAGAGTTTGAAGGAAGTTGGAGCCTTCGACAGCGACCCAAAGGTTTGTGTGGTGTAGTACGTGAAGGGTGAACGTGAGCTTGCAGTAACGAAAGAGAGAAAGCTCCTGTGTTCCGTTCTACGTGTATGTGCAAGTGATAGAGAGAGAGAGAGAGAGAGAGAGAGAGAGAGAGAGACGAGAGAGAGAGAGAGAGAGAGAGAGAAAGACGCATGTATTCGACAGTAGAAGAGAAGGAGGGAGAGATCTAGAACGAAAGAGAGAGATAGAGATAGATAGATAGATAGATAGATAGAGAGAGGGAGAGAGAGAAAGAGAAAGCAAGAGCAAGAGAGAGATGGAGGGTGGCTGTTTCATCTGTCACCTGCAGACGCCGCCTTCCTTTCCGTCATCGTCCCTCTCACCCGGCCGGCAGCCACCCCCGGCGACCCCCTTTAATAATAACAACAATAGAGCTGGACTAGTGGCGGTCGGTCGCCGTCGTGGAACGCGGCTCGGGGGTGGATGTCGGTGAGGAGAGAGAGAAAGAGAGAGAGAGAGCGAGAGAGAGAGAGAGAGAGACGTGGAAGGAGTAGTGTCGGTGGGACGGTACGGGTCACAAGACGGCCGTGTCACGTCCGCTTCCAGCCTCAGTTCTACCCCCCTCGACAGGTCCACCCCACGTGTCAACCTCTTCCAGGGACGTACTAACTTATCTTCGACAGCGGTAGCATTTTTTTCGATCGCTCTTTTCACCGATGACAATGACTCTCTTTCTTTCTTTTTTTTTTGCTTTTCCTCTGTTTCTTTTTTTTCCAGTTTTATCAATTACTCCAATCTTTCTTTTTATTTTCACTTATTTTCCAAAGGATAATTCCTTGCTAATAAGTTCTTGAGGATTCCATCAAGAATGGTATATATAACTATCTCTAAACAAGTTTTGTATCTTGAAGGAAGAATAAGACGTTCGAGTCATATGTACATATGTATGTATATACGTATGTATATATAAACGTACATACGTTTATATATATATAGATATATATATAAACGTACATACGTTTATATATATAGATATATATGTATGTATGTACGTAGGTAAGAACAAAAAGTCGTAGAATCATGAGATTTTCAGATGGTACGGAGACCAACGTCTCCAGAAGGTAGGACGAAGATCCGTCCCTGATATCATCCAGTTTCTCCTTTTACCAACGTTCGTTCGTTCATTCGTCCGTCCGTCCGTTCATCCGTTCGTCCGTCCGTCCGTCCGTCCGTCCGTCCGTCTCGTTTCTCGTGACCCTTATTACACGTCGCGGCTCAACTTCATCAGGGGGATGTCGCACCACTCACGAGTACGAGCATTAACCTACACGCGTATTGGTACGGACTTGCTCGGTCCTATATGTGTAAGCTACTACCGTTATGCTAATGTCCATGGACATATCTGTGAGGGTAGAGAGATGCATCTGCAGTATTTTGCGATAATGGTTAGTCGGTGTTAGTAGTAGTGATGGGCTAAGGTTGTAACATCTCGTGTGTTAAGACCTAAGATAATGTGATAATATAATCCCGCTAAAGAAAAAAAAATATATATATATATTATAGAAAAATTTTCAATTCGATATATCTTTCAAAATTTATTCCACGCCGATCATTTCAGCACACTTTTACTTTGTCAAACTTTGTGAACGATCGCCTCGATGAACATCGCTCCGGACGAGATAAACGTTCGATCGAAGTTATATTCGGTTTTCTCTCTCTCTCTCTCTCTCTCTTTCTCTCACTCTCTCTTGGGCACTCTATAACCCCCGGTCTCTCTTTCATTCAACTCTCACATATCCAATCGATATGTTATTCTGCGAACTGTTCCGGATTACGAGTTGTGTCGTAACCGTGCATCGCTACTCGCTAATTAGAATTGTACAAGTTATTTATATTGGTAGTGGTATGTCGTCCGAGTAAAATAAACTCGTCGCTTACTATAAATCGTGACGCAAGCTCTCGAGCGTGCGGTTTTATGCGCTCGGATGCGTTCTCTCTCTCTCTCTCTCTCTCTCTCTCACTCTCTCACTCTCTCTCTCTCTCTCTCTCTCTTGCTATACGCGAACTAGTGAGATTCTAAACTCGTATTTCAGGAAATTCCAATAGATCGTAAAGTATCGGAGAAATTAATTTACAAACTTGCCGACTCGATCGAGGATCGTCTTCGAGAGGTTAACAATATTTCTGCAACATTTCTATATTTATCAGAGTATGATATAGTCATGAGAGGGGGTTTATGAATATCTATACTCACGTACAAGCTTCGAATTTACGCTCAAACGGAAAGCAACGCTTAAGTTTTCATATTCCAATGTGGTACG
The DNA here is from genome assembly GCF_050613455.1 of Vespa mandarinia. Classification (NCBI taxonomy): domain Eukaryota; kingdom Metazoa; phylum Arthropoda; class Insecta; order Hymenoptera; family Vespidae; genus Vespa; species Vespa mandarinia. The sequence goes on from NC_140831.1 coordinate 3,339,234, forward strand.
ATTTTTTTTCGATAACCCCATTGTATACTGCACAGTGAAAAAAGAGTAAAAGGGAGAGAGAGAGAGAGAGAGAGAGAGAGAGAGAGAGAGAGAGAGAGAGAGAGAGAGAAAGACAAAAGTGAAAGAGAAGAGGACACACGTTTATTAAATCGTATGAATATTTTTCGCGTCGCATTGCGTTCAATCGCGGAAATGCGCTCTCTGTTTTTAGGTAATCGCGTATTATTTTTCTGTACGCGCACGTAATATACAACGCATATGTATTGTCCATAGAGAAAGATCGAAACGGGAGCTCAATACTTTTTGTCGGGAACTTCGTGATTTCGCGCGTGACCTCCGAACGCGTTCGGACCATTAATCGTTCGTAATTTCGTTCGATTTAATTACCTGGTCGACGCGTCCGAACCGAACGAGGCATTAACCGTCCGTACAGAACGAAATGTTTGCATTTTAATACGCGTCGCCGATGTTTCCTCTAGCTCTTTCCTCCTCGTCCTCATCCCCATCTCGTCCTCCTTCTCCCTCGCCACCCAGTCCCACCATTCTTCCTCACCCCTCATCCTTCTTTCTCTTTACCCCGGTCAATCCTTCGCAATATCCCTACGGCTCACTACCAATCCATATATTATACTTTTGCTTTACCTACCTAATAATAGACACGTAACGAGTGCATCGCTGCATCAATTAACGCCTGATAATAATTAGGGAGCGAGGAGCTCATTGCGTGTAAATCCGACCTGCATTTTTCAATGTCGCACGAGCGAATACTCACGGAACCATTAAGTTACAGCGTATCTACTATTATGCCGAGATTCCCATAGACTTTCGTGATCCTTACCTGAAACAGAAAAGAAATGTGATTTCGTTAGTATACTAATTGGTCGGAAGTTACTTAACGTATCTACCTATAGATGCATAGATATCTATATAGATACAAGCATGTAAACATATATATATATATGTATATATATATATACACATGAACTATAGTAATAGGTTCGAGCAATTAAGAGCAGCTTGCTGATTGATGTCGATGAACTATGAATCGATAGGTTACGTTACTGGTAACTAAGCGTAACATAGCGAACTGCTTTTGAGTACGTTAACTTCTGCGCATAGATAAACACGTAAATACACACACACACACACATACACATACACACACATATATATATACATAGATATACACATTCATATATACATACGTCCATATGTTACACGTACAGAGAAACATTCAACTAGTGAGTGACAGACACAAATTCGCTAATCATTCAACTGAGAGAATATATATATATATATATATATATATATATATATATTTATACACATATTTATATATATATAGATAAAAAATAAAAAAAAAACAAAAGAAATTTTTACGAAGCTTATCGTCGAAAGGAAAAAAGATCAAATTATCATTTTATACGTGGGCACCGGGGATGGGTATTAGGGATGGGAGAAAGGGATAAGAGCGACAGCATTGTTTGTTTATATGCAAAAAGATAAAAACGAAGAAAAGAAGAAGGAAAGAAAGAAGAAAATAAATAAAAATAAAGATGATAGAGCGAGATAGTAAGCGCAAGAATCTTGCTGGATATTGCCGTTCTCGTCGATCGATGAGTTCGATACCGAAGTAATTCGATGAATGCACGGACGCGTGTGCGTAATGGCAATCCCACACTACGCTCTCTCCGGAGTTTCGTTCGTCGCCACCGCTTTTAACATTTTTTTTTCTTTTTTTTTCCTTTTTTTTCCCCATTTTTTCCCCCTTTTTTCTTCATTTTTATTTATTTATTTTTTTTTTTTTTTTTTTTTTATCATTCGAAAGGTAATCCAATCGAGAACGATGATTGAATTATTAATTGAATGACGCGCATGGTCGGGGTCACACGCACGTTCCCGTGTATCCGCCGTCTCTCTCTCTCTCTCTCTCTCTCTCTCTCTCTCTCTCTCTCTCTCTCTCTCTCTCTCTGGCAACAGTGAGACGGTTTCTCATCGTGAATAATTCGCTCTGCCTATATAACCGTTGCCTTTTAATGCGCCTCGAAAAATGTATTGACAATCTATAAACCAAACTGAAATAAAATTGCACACATTTTCGGTAACTTTTATCGCGACCTTATCACGCGTACGCTAGATAACGTCACGTAGATAAGTACATTTTATTTTGGTTATATCGCGATAACGATTGAATAATTAGGATGTATCGGATTAAAGTTTCATTATGTTTATAACAGTTGTATAACTATTGTATAAACAATGCGAATTATTAATGAGAGACTCTTTGATTGTGTCAAAGATCCTAGATAATTCGTATTATATTTTTGTTTTGTTTTTCTGTTTTCTTTTCCTGTTTTTTTTTGTTTTTTTTCTGTTTTTTTCTCTATTTTTTTCTTTCTTTTTTTTTAATTTCCTAAGCAAACAACGAATATCCTATTTTCACATGAGAATTGAAAAAAAAATTCATTCCTTTTTCATTGGTTCCTTGGTCTCTCTATCTCTCTCTCTTTCTCTCTCTAACGCGTATAGCATTATATATTAATGTTTTTCGTCCCCCTTTTTTTGGCCTTCCTTTATTTCTTTTCTTATTCTTCCTTTACTTTCGATCGAGGACTATCAATTAACGTTCAGATCAAATTCGTGGTGTGAAAATCGTGTCGATCCTTAAAGGATAAAAACGGCAACGCACAAAAGAGCAAAAATACGTTCGACTGCGGTTACTGTAAACAGATCTGAGCTCTTCTTGATGTTGAACGAAGCGTAGCCATCGTATCGAATTAAATCGACTTAAAAAGAACGGAAGAAGAAGGAAGTGAGAAGAGCAGATACGGATGAGATGGAGCAAAGGAGAGAGAAAAAAAAGAGAAAGAGAGAGAGAGAAAGAGAGAGGAGAGTTCTTCTTCCGTCCCGAGCTCCCTAGAAAATTAATAGGAGACGGTAGTGAATCCGAAGTGAAGAAGAGAATAGAAAGAGAAGAGAATTGAAGAAGAGAAAGATAGAGAAGAAGAGAGGCGAGATAAAAGGGAGTAAAAGATTCCATGTGAAATCGTTGGCTACGTGTGCTGATGGTGATGATCATGATGGTGATGGTAGTGGTGGTGGTGGTGATGGTATACTCTACGAAAGAAGGCTTTGTCTCGATCTCGTCGACGTCCTTGAATAATCTCGTCCTCGGAAATTTGATCGACACCGGTCAAACGGGTCGACCGGACTTCAAACGCACACGTGTAAGCTCTTCTCAAGTAGGCGGACATTGGGGAGTTGCTTAAGTCGATAGAGAGGAGATGACAACGAGGATGAAGAACGAAGGTAGAAAGGAAGAGAAGAGGAAGCAACGATCTCGTCTTTTTGGATAGATCGAAAGAGAAAGAGAGAGAGAGAGAGAGAGGAAGGTAGGGAGGGAGGGAGAAGGAGAGAGAGAGAGAGAGAAGAGAGAACGAAAGAACATCGTCGAGGAGGCAACACATGGCTGGAATAACTCGGAAAGTGTCAGAACGATAATCTGACGCCGGCAACGTGATGGACAGGATGGACAGTCCACTTCGCTCTCTCGTCTCTGTCCGTCTGTTTATCTCTCTCTCTCTCTCTCTCTCTCTCCCTCTTTCTATCTCTTTTGCTTCTTTGCCCTTGATCCAGCCATCCTCTTCTTCGTCTAGATCTTTTCGCATGCCACATAACAGCACCATTGAAAACGTTTCGAAGTCATCATTGGTCAACGTTGAAATTGCAATAGGAATTTTCTCTCGATACGTTTCTCCTGAGAAAATTCAAAGTCGTTCAAATATGCTTTTAAAATGCAAGAAGAAAGGATTTTCAAATAAGGGAGGATAGAATAAAGAGGTAAGAGTAGTGAAAGCTTCGGATGATATCGCGCCTATCTCAGAAAGTTGTAGTATGCGCGACCCCACAAAGGAACGACGATCAATAATACTCTTTTTACAAAATGAACAGCGTGCGACTTAAAAGAGAATTTAGACATTGATTTAAGCACGTACGTAACATGATTTATCGTAACCAGCTGTTAGCGCAATGCGCGACCCGTAACATTTATTGTTCTCCTCAAAGTACCTATACGACTCTCGTTGCGTTGGTTTTTTTTTAGTATTTTTTTTTTTTTGCATTTTTTAATTCTCCTTTATTCTTTTTTTCTGCGAATTGCAAAATGATTTCGACGCGTTTGGGGTTGAGGAGAAGAATGTGAAGGAAATAGACGAAATCTCAGTTTCTTGGAAAGTTGTGAAGAAAAAAATTAAAATATAAAAAAAGAGGGAGAGAGAGAGAGAGAGAGAGCCTTTTAGCGTTTTACATCGATCGGCCGGCTGTCGCAATAGAGATCAGAATTTATTCCTCGATGGAAGAACACTCTTTACGTAGTTCCATTGCAAATAATTTCAACGTGAAAGAGCGAAACGGAAAGAGAAAGAAAGAGAGAGGGAGAGAGAAAGAGAAAGAGAGAGAAAGGCTTCGGAAACGAGGCTGAATGCGTACGGAATACCTACAACGAATAGTATTGCGGTACCGGGAATAATTATTAACAGCGACTAACAATAGAGGAGCATGTATCGAAAGGAACGATCGTTCGTTGCTCGACGTTTTACCGATCGTTTCGAAACGGTGTTCTCTCTAATATCTAAGAAGAAAATCCGATTGTAATATTTAGTGTGGTTCGAATCTGATCTGAATAAAATCGCTTTGAGATAGGTAAGTGGTTGGTCAGGTATATAAGTAAGTATTTGCATTTGCGTTATTCAATCAGGTGTTCACAATGCATTTCAACGCGTCCGACAAATGAGGTGTTTAGATCGTTTTGAAATGATAAAGACGAGAATAAACAAAGACGAAAAATCTGTATGCATCCTGTACCTATCTTATTATTCGATGATAGAAAGAAAGGAAAGAAGGGAAAGAAAAGAAACGGGGGAAAAAAAAGAAAAGGATAAAGATAGAAGAGGATTCGTTTTAAAAGGAAAAGAAAATTTGAAAATTCGAACGAATCTCGATTGATCTCGTTTTCCGAATATTAATTTCAGTCTCGTCATTCGGAGCTTCTCTGGTGCGAGACGAAAGCCAGGTGCACGGAGACGGATCGAGGTCGTCGCGACGAGGATATTAATTGCTATGTGACACGTATGAGAGAGGAGGGAAAGCGAGGTCTCTTCGATGGCTTCTTCTTACCTCCTACTTCGCCATGGCGATTGATTCCGACAGGCTTTAGCCAGACTGCATATAATCACAATAATTGACGACGATGGTAACGTATAGGACGACGGCGATCAAGACCGCAACGAACTGGCTTTCGATTTTACCTCTCCCTCCTATATCTCACCATATTTATATGCCAAATTTTTGCAAAAACATATACCGTATATATTGAAAGTTTCGCAAGATATCGACGTCCTTTACATACGTATCGGTACGTATCGCGGATTCGCGACGGAGTTTCTCGTCATCAAACAAGACGATTAATTATTTCGTATATCGCCCGTCATATTGCTTGAAAGGACGAAAGGATATTATTCGTGGTAACAAATAAAAAAAAAAAAAAAGAAAGAAAATATAAAAGAAAAGATAAGCAAAAGAGAAACAAGTTTCATCTACCATGACATGTCTCATTATTATTCTTTAAACATATAATAATAATAAGCGACAATTAGTATTAAACGAATTTAATATGAGGGGAATAGGCTAATCGTTCATCAGTACAATTTATCTTGGTCAATCCTGTGTCTCAAATAATGTCGTTAGATTCGTTTCTGTGCGTCTGAAATTAATCGATCACGATTCGATGTAAGTGGGCGCGCTCTCTTATCGACGATCCGTTCCAACTTAGACAAAAAAGAAAGGAAGAAAAAAAAAAAGAAATAATAATAATAATAATAATAATAAAAAAGAAAAAAAACATGACGTAGCACGAAAGGGGCCCGACGAACCGAGGACAATTAATAGATCACAGAAATCGTGCGCAATGAGTTTGACTTTACGTTGCGCTTTACACGGTAATGATCGATGTCGGGCGTTAATGTTCAACGCGCGATACCGCGACGCGGGTATATATCTTACATCGGAGTGACACGTGCACGAGGAAAATCGCATTACTTTCGAAAGAAACAGGTTTGTGACAGGGTATCAACCAGAGACACCCGATGTTAATCGTTCGAGCGTCGAACGTATATTTGCTCGACGTAAGAGATTCCGATCGATCGAGAAATCGAAAAATCATCGACGCTCGTCGATGCATTTGTATATTACTCGTAACGGGATAAAGGGGAAAAAAACAAAAAAAAGAAAAAGAGAAAGAAGAAAGAAAAAGAATTCTTTAAACTACAAAGAGAAAACTATGAATGATCGGGCCTAATCGATATCGCTTTGTTGTCGAAAAATTTCCCATCGAGCCTAACTGTGATGTAAGCTCTTACGAAATGAAAGCTGACGAAGAGGAAAAATAAAAGAGAAAAAAAAAGAGAGAAAAAAAAAAAGAAAAAAAATAAAAAACAAAAAGGAACGAATCGAAAAAATCTTCTTTCACTCGCTGCTTTTGGTACACCTGCCAGATAATTGATGTAAATTGAAACTATTTCGTAAATATGTCCGATAGATCCAAAACGATATCGATCGTACAGAATCATCGATCGATGGATCGATGTCACGCGATTTCACTAACTTGGAGAAATATTACAAAGAACCGTGGATAAAAGTCTCCTCGTATTTGAGAATTAAAGATTATCTTGAGATCGGGAATAACGGTTGGGAGAAGAGAATGAAAGTTCGTCGTAAAAAAAAAGAAAGAAAGAAAAAAAAATAGAAAAAGAAAAAGAAAAAAAAAAAAGAAAGAAAGGAAGGAAGGGAAGAACGAATGAATGAACGAAGGAATGAAGGAAGGAAAGAAGTATAGAAGTAAAGAAGGAAAGGAGAAATGAATTCTATTCGCGCGTTATTCCGCGTAAGCAGCTGGACGCGGGTGAAACTCCGTGCGGGTGCAAGGACCCCGTCGTGCGACTTCCATTTCAATGGGAAGGCTCACCTGGAATCACCGTTGCCGCGGTGTAGATAAGATCTAACGAAATCGGTTGTCCAACGAGAGCCCTGGGGGGAATTAAAAATGAGAGGAAGGGTCGCCTGCTGGCAGGTGAAGAAGGAGAAGGACCGCATTATTCGGCCCTTGTCCTTATCACGCTCGTTCTCCTATAAATCTAGCGGACAGACACGCGAATTCCGCTTCTTACTGCGTGTGTATATATATATATGTATGTATATATGTATGTATGAGAACCGAGATAAAATAGCGATTAACGTTATGTACTTTAATCTTATATTCTTATATTATATTATGTGATTAACCTTATATTAATCATTTTATTATTACTAGTTTATTTAAGTTAAAAACTTTTTCATTATTTTCTACGAGCATTGAATAAATCAAACCGACGAATTTGTTGTCTTCTCGTAGAAAGAAGAAACTCGCTCGTTATTAACCCAAGCGTCCGGTGGAACGAACTGGCATCGCTCAGCGACTCCTAAGGACCTAAGACCTCGCATGAGCTACTCTAAACATCCTTCGTCACTCCTGTCTGTTCTACTCTAACTAACGAGTACATAAACTCGCAAGAAAAGGATCTGCGTCGATTTATTTTCTCTTTCCTTTTTTCGTCTTTTTTCTTCTTCTTCTTTTTTTTTTTTTTTTTTTCTCTCTAACACGTCGACCAACGAAAAATATCGTCGGTCAATTTTCTCAACAAGTACGACGATACAATGATAAATTAATTATTATCATACTAATTAATACGATCGATAGGAAATAAGATAAAGAGCGATTAATTTCAAGTACGTGCGAACGATATTCGTCCGTCTTCTTAAATCACAATAGAATTCTTTGTCTAAGTCTTTTGTCGAAGTTGATCGTAAAAGAATGTACGTAAAAAAAAAAAAAAAAAAAAAAAAAAAAGAAAAAAAAAAGAAAAAAAAAGGAAAAAAAAGAAAAAAAATAAACGAAAGAAAGAAAAAAAGAAATGTTTCAAGTCACGAAGAGTATTGTCGTTCGAGACGTTTAACAGTCAAATTCTTATCTTACTTTCACGCGAAGAGCGCGGGGAGAGTTCACTTGATCCACCTACGGTCGTCGACGGAAATAGGCGATACACAACGCGGTAATAAATATCACGGTATTATAATTAAGCTGCTTGCACAAAGCGTGGGATACGAGATGCAACTAGAGACATAGTTGAACCCAAAGAGAATAAGAAAAAGAGAAACGTTCGTTGAAAAGCAAAAGAAAAAAACGAGAGAAAGAGAGGGAGAGAGAGAGAGAGAGAGAGATAGAGAGAGATAGAGAGAGAAAAGAAAAACCGTACTTTTAAAATACCAATAGTACCTATCGCAGGATGCCAATATTGTGAATGGACACGAGTAGGAAAGGAGAATGGAAGGAAGATTGGTAGTAGGGGAAAAAAAAAAAAAGCAAAAATCGAGCAGCACTTGGCAACGGAGATCGGCCGTATGAGAACGTGAATGCGTGTACATCAACATCGTTCGTTCGATTGACGATCGTTTTACGATCGTACGCGGCCTTGTGTCGGCTTCTCCGCAAGTCCGTGGCTCCTTGAGTGGCATCGACTCATTCCGATCGCATTCGGATCGTTGGCAGCTTCACTATTCTCGACGGATGAGGCCGACCAAAGCGGATGCGATAGAAATGAGACGAACACGAGAGAAACGCGAATACGAACGGTACAGCGTATCTATCCTCTTTCTCTTTCTCTCTCTCTCTCTCTCTCTCTCTCTCTCTCTCTCTCTCTCTCTTTCTCTCTCTTTCACTTAACCTCTTGAGATTCGTACTTTTCATTTATGCATCCGTGTCATCTCGTAATCAAGCAACGCCAACGAAAAATATATTTCGATGATCGCGTTCTTTCACAGACGAATACCGCTGACGCCGTTTGATACCAACCTTGGATGGTATTCAACAGATCAAAACGAATCGAAATGTACGTCGAAATTTATTTATGATATCTCACGCTGCAAATATCTTATACGTAGTTTTCAGCGTGTGACTTAGATTTACGTTGCCTTCATAATCCATGTGATATAACCGTGTTCCGCAAAGAAAGTTAACACATCGTAGTACGTGAATATAACTGTATTAGCATATACATATGTATATACATATATACATATATACATATATACATATATACATATGTATGTATATATGTATATACATATGTATATATGTATATACATAGTATATATATATATATATATATATATATATATATGTATATACGTTTCAAGCTCGGAACCAATTGGTCTTTAAGTATTTCACAATGTATCTTGTGCGCGTGCGCGTATGAATTATATATCTTTAGAAGAAGAAAACAGAAAAAAGGAAAAGAAAGAAAGAGAACAAAACAAAACAAAACAAGACAAAAAAGGAAAGAAAAAAAAAGGCGAGAACGCGAGATCGACGAAAAACGTAATATAAATGATAAATTTAATCGTAAATAAAAATTCTCAATTATTCTGAGAAAAGGTGACTCCTTAACGAAAGACAACCGAGAAACGTCGGGGCCGGTTTTCCCATCGTACGCATATCCGATGTGGCCTTGTTGGTTCGTCAGTGCGACGTCGACTATGGCTTCTTGAGTGGCAGCGATTCTATTCTGTTCGCGATAGTAAAGCTTTCCAGACGATTCGATGAAAGGTATATACATATACGCATACACATGGTAGATAGATACGTACTTACATACATACACCTACATACACACGCGGTACACATACACATACACACACACACACACACACACACATACACATATATATATATATATATATATAAATATATTAGATGCCACGTCGGCGTATATACGTAACTCAACTCGCGAATATGTTTCTTAGATTTCGCTAGATTTTAATGTTAAAGATATTGTAATAATTATACGTTGATCAATCTTTAAAATTAACAAAAAATATAAGTACGTATATATGTATATATATATATATATATATATGTATATTTTAATTACTCTGCCAAGTTACTTTGGAATGTTTTATTAACGACTAGCCGCGAATGCAACGAAGACACGGGATTATCGATGATTCTCGTACACATCGTTTCGGTTTGTACATCGCATTGGCTGAAAGTGGCATAAATCATGATTTTCCCATCGTTCGTTACTATCATTCCTAGTACAGACAACGACGCATTCGATGCGTATTCGTTCGAGCGTAACGAACAACACGTTTGTCAGTGGTTAATCCTTTCGATATTCAACTTTTTCCTCCAACCCTGTCCCCCTCCCTCTCTTACCCCTCTCCTTTTGCGTCGACCATTATCCATCGATCGATCCTTTTTGACGTAATTCAACAAACGGATCTCTACAAAGACAATGTAAGTGTTCTATCATAAAAAGATCAATAAAATGAATGAAATTATTATTATTTTTCTTTTTCATCGTGACTCCTTTCTTTATTCTTCTCTCTCTCTCTCTCTCTCTCTCTCTCTCTCTCTCTCTTTCTCTAAATCTGTCACTTTTTCTTTCTCTCTCTTTTTTTCGATAAGACAAAAACAACCATGAAATATTTGACTGGGAGAAGTCGTGGCCTAATTATTCGTCCTGTCGGCGAATGTTGAGAGAGAAAGAGAGAGAGAGAGAGAGAGAGAGAGAGAGAGAGAGAGAAAGAGAGAAAGAGAGAAAGAGAGAGAAAGAGAAGCGCAGAGGGAAGGACGAAAATCAAGTGCGGTCGAGAGGACGTCACTCCTCCGTAGGGGCTTCAACATCTCCAGCTCGGCCAGCAGCAGCCTCACCGGCAACAGCAACGAAGCTGCTGCCGACTAATATCTCGTTCTTTTGTTGCGTTTCGCAGCAATTCGCCTGCCTCCGCAGCTCGCAACGAATTTCGGGCTGATTATTCGGAGCTTCGGAGTGACGTCGGTCGGGTGGATTAAAATGCTCCTAGTAGGGCTACCGGAGTCGGAGAACGGAGAGACACGAGTAAATGGGAAAGGGGTGGGGGAAAAAGAGAGAGAGAGAGAGAGAGAGAGAAAGAGAGAAAGGAAAAAAGAGAGAAGACTTCAACGTCGGAGATGTCACCCCCGAGGGGTCCGTACTACAACCGGTCCATGCACAGCCTCTGGTCTTTTCGTTCGTTCATTCGTTCGTTTCTTCCTTCCTTCCTTCCTTCCTTCCTTCCTTCCTTCCTTCCTTCCTTCCTTCCTTCCTTCCTTCCTTCCTTCCTTCCTTCCTTTCTTCCTTCCTACCTTTCTTCCTCCTTCTTTCCGGTTTTCCTTTTTGAATAGCACGTATCAGGCAACTACATCGAAGCGGTCTATCTATCGCGCATACAAAAAAAAAAAAAAAGAAAAAGAAAAAAATGGAAACTTGTCCATGCGGAAAAATTCGTATTGTTTATGCATTGAAAAAATTTCATCCTTTTAAAAGATCTTTAAAACGATATTAGCAACGTTACTAGAGTTTCTCGTGAATCAGATAGAAACGTTAATCCCTCGCGTCTATTGGATCCAGCAACAGGTCACTCTAAATTCACCCACGGCATATGACTTGTTTTAAATAATAGAAAAAAAGAGGTGAGAGGCGAGGGAAGGAACGAGAAAAAAAAATAATGAAAAAAGAAAGAAAAAGATATTTCACGGATACTTTAAATTTCACCTTGAAACTAAAAAAGAAAGGGAAAAAAAAATATCCCCCACCCCCCCCTCAAAAAATCACCATTCGGATAACAGAGAGAATGAGACACTTTTTCTAATGCGCCGACATCGCACAACACGCAGAACATGAACACGTATGAGGTGTGTGCGCGTTTCAAATTGTCGAGAGAGTGGAAAGAGTACTCGTCGTTCGTTCATTCGGTCGTTCGGTAGGTCGGTTGATCGGTCGGTCGGTCGATTGGTCGGTCGGTCGGTCGGTCGGTCGGTCGGTAATAATAATAAAAATTCATACACCATTTTACGGCTATCATAAAAAGCGGAAAATCCGTAGAGAGAAAGATTGTCGACGATATCGAAAAGAGCGAGCGAGAAAGAGAGAATAAAAGAGAACGTTCTCACATGCAAAGGAGTGAACGAGAATATTAACCAAACAGAAAAGTCCAAACTTCATAGGCTACAATAGTAATGTAATCCATTCTAATGTTATGCGAATTCATCATTATCATATATTATTAGTTTCCCGTTGATTTTCATTACGTAAAATTGCATTTCATTGTACAAAGTTGATTTTTAAAAAACGCAAATCATTTTGATTATGAAATAGGAGAACGATGGCGAACATAATTCTATGAACACAATTTGATGAACGATTTCATATATTCAATATTCTTTCACCCTATTGACTTTTGTCGTTCGAAGTTAAGACGATGAAACTAGCTCAAATAATTTCTGTCGTGCTCAAATAAGTCCCGACGTTTCGTAAATGAACATTTTACTGATTTAAAATCCAAAAGATTTCTTCTTTTTCTTCTTCAAAATAAAGAGAGAGAGAGAGAGAGAGCTCAATATTTTCAATTTTATTCGTGTATACGTGCGTATGGATGTATATACGTAAGCATATATGTACTGATACATAGATATGTATATATAGCTCACTCAACCACTCCGTTATTACACTTTCCATCGAGAACTGGTATCCCGTGTAACGATCCACCTACAATTCGCACTATCTATACCATTTTCTCGGCATTTTATCAGAGGACAAACTGTAGAGAAGAATAAAGTAAGTATGTACGTCTAGCTAGATATCTACATAGAAAGGTATCCTTGACTGTTACTTGAAGTCGATGATAAAACCAAAGATATTCCTCCTACACAAAAACACACGGCTGACGTCCTCGAAAAATCTCTTACGGACTATCAAAAGCTAAACGTAATCGTAACGTGCGATCGTAAAGTAACAACGCATTAGTACGAAATACCTACTATGTTGCGCGTATAAAGTCGACACACACAATGTCGGACATACATAAAGTGGACACTGACGTCATCCGACAGAAGGACAGAGCGGCGAAGGAAGGAAGGAAGGAAGGATGAAAGGAAGGAAGGAAGGAAGGAAGGAAGGAAGGAAGGACGACCGGTCCTTCCCGGTCTCACGATAAAGATGCTAGTCCGCGACGTCGTTGAACGCTTCATGGAACTAAAGAGGTAGATAGAACCACTGTGTGGTGGCAGGGCAAGGCAAGACCTTGGAGTGGGGGGGGGGAGGGAGAAGGAGGGCGTAAGAACACCCTCCGGCTCGTGAAGAGTCTGACGAGAGTCGGCCGTTAGCCGCGTTTTACGGCGGCATTAAGCTTCTCTTAAATGACGCACGCAAAGTGCTCCTTCCTTCCTTCTTCCTCTCCTTCCCCTGTCCCTATCTCTAGCCCACCGTCAACCCCCCTTTTCCCATTTCATTCCACCCTTTACACAAAATCGTCCTCTCATTTCCAACCAACCACCATTCGCTCATCCTCAGCCAGTCAGATTAATTTCCTTTTTTAATCCTATCGTGACGAGTACATGTATCTATCTATTATTAATAGACAAAGCTACGTTCCTTTATCCAATTCTATTCACGTAAAGGCATCTTCGATTTTAGTATGTATCTAAATGCATCGGCGGTCTGTCCGTTACGAATGTTACGAATTTACGGTTAACGCATATTCGATAGGTCGCGTGTAATAAATGAAATCTCGATGGTAGATAGGGCGGAGGAGGAGGTTAAAGGAAGGGTCGATAGTACTCGGATACGTATCTACTACATATAGTATGTGGATAGGTATGTACGTACATACGTATATACGTGTATGTGTATGTGTGTGTGTGTGTATATGAATGTATATATGTATATCTGTAATAAAAAGGATAAGCTACGTAAGCTGCGCCGGACAGTGAGACGAGAGAAAGAGAAAGAGAAAGCATCGAGAATCGAGGAAAAGAGAGGTAATACGTACGGAGATGACGGGACGAGTACAAAGGTGAATCGAAAATACCTGTACGACAGAGATCAGACGTCCGTAAGCGTGGTTGTGCGGTATAGGAGTATCGCACTGGTGAAGAGAGAATGCTGGAGGGAGAGAGAGAGAGAGAGAGAGAAAGAGAGATAGAGAGAGAAAAAGAATGAGAGAAAAGGCTAGTACGACGACGACGACGACGACGATGGAGAACCGACGGGACCTCCGCTTCTCTCTCTGGAGTACCGGAGGACCGGTGGTGAGCAACGGAGGGCACGTAAGTCCGCCCCCGGCCCCGACGACAGCCCTCGTTGGATTCGAGTATTGACAGATATTTAAATGAATATTCCTCGGCTGTTAGGGATCCTCTCTCTTTCTCTCTTTGAAATCAAAGCAGAAGGTATAACGGTTCATTTAGACGTGCACCGATAGCTCTCGTTGCGCATGAGTATATATATATACATATATATATATATATATATATATATATGTGTGTCTACTACCTATCTAGCGCAAAGTGCACACATAGAAAAATACAAGGAAAAAGTGGTTATCTATATATGTGTGTATATATATGTATGTATACATATATATATATATATATATACATATACATATATATATATATATATGTATATATATGTATGTATATCCGCGGATACAGGTTTTCACTTGTCACGTCATCCATGGGTTATCACCGAGCGAGACGACGATTACTAATACGGGGGACGAGAGCAGCTGGAGCAGTGGAGAGTCAAAGTCACCTCTTGACGACCCTGTTTGTCGGGCACACGCGGCCCTCGCGCATTTACTCTCGACCATCACTCCCCACCATTACTAACGTCATCGTCGTCGCATCCCTTTTCTCGATCTTTCCTTTCTATGATTTTCCAAGAACCCTACGTATTATATTATACACATCGATAAACGAATCCCTCGGATACTCCTTTAGACGATCATTTAATACATTAAATCTCGTAATTTCCAAGTTGATTTCAAATTGGGAGGGAACTTGAAAATTAGCAGGATAAAGAGAGAAAGAGAGAGAGAGAGAGAGAAAGAGAGAGAGAAAGAGAGATCTCTCGTAACTAGACGAGGCGGCTTTTTTTTCTCTTCTCTTTTTCCTCATAAAAAGGTACGAGCTATGAGAGCGTGTGACGATAAATCACGAAGAATGACTCTAATTTTCACGAGCGTGCCATAGACGACGTTCCTGTACAATACTCATACCCAACTCTATTCTCAGCGTATGTACCTAGGTAGGTTATATACAAGATAACAACCGGTTGTTACACCTGCATCGTTCAAGATCAGTGAAGAAACGGAAACGACGAATGCAGAATTATCACGTACGTAACTATCTCTTCCAAAAAAAAAAAAAAAAGAAAAAAAAAATAGGTGGAACCGGAACACACACACACACAAACAGACATACACATATACACATACACATATATATAATCTTTTCGAATACGCCTGCTCGCACGTTCTTGTAACTTTTATCGCGACAGATCCGATGACACGCGCCGAAGCAAATTTATTACCCTTACTTGAATCGATGCATCACGTTTGTCTGACGCGTAACAAGTTCGACTGATACTTTCAGGTATCCCAAAATTATTGCCACCACATTTTCGCGAGCGAGGAACGTCCGCACCAAGAGACACATATACGAAATATCTTTGTACGTGCTATTTCAAAATGAAGAGTTCGAGATTTATTCTTAACCCCGTCTTCATTCTGGACATTTTAAACTTTACGATCGAAAATAATAATTTAAACAGTTGAAAAAGATCTTAAATAGAACAAAATATATCTATTTATGCGTGAAAACTTAACAATTAATTTACTTCCTTACTTGATGACGACTGGAGAGATATTTACGATTTCGATCTTAAAGAAAAAAAAGAAATAGAAAAAAAAAAAAAAAAAAAAGAAGAAAGACAAAAAGAGGAAGAAAAAAGTTAAATAAAGCTTATTGTAAAAGCAATTAAATTAGGTTATCATCGAGAATTATACGTCCGTACGACGTACGAAACGATCGGAGAGCTTTTAAGGACGACTTCTTCTCACCCTCTTCCTCTCGCCCTCTCTATCTCTCTCTCTCTCTCTCTCTCTCTCTCTCTCTCTCTCTCTCTCTCTCTCTTTCTCTCTCTCTCTTGTCATCTTCTCTGTTCAGTCTCAAAGACGATCGTTCGCTGTGAAATCGAGGTTGATTGCACATTTTACGGACAGGCAAAGCAGATCGAGAAAAGTCGCTCGGTTATCGCTTTTACGACACCGTTTCGTGTCTTTACTTCGAAACGTTGGGATCGAGACGACGAGGATCGAGATGACGATCGAGACCGAGCGACACCGCGAGCTTGAGCTCAGAGTCGATCTCGTCGGGTTTGTTTCGTTATCCTCGCCGCTTGATTGCGCCGCTATATTAACGTCCGTCCGTGAGAGCCCAATAAAAAGTTTTATTTAAATGACCGCAATTTTGTATGTTGGACTCGGCGGGACTCGCTCATTACCATAAAGCATTATGTTATCTGAAAATAGGTCGAACTACCTTTATAATGGATCTCATAATTATCGACGATCCTCTTTGCCTCCGTCCCTCTACGTATAACAACGAACGATGGACAGGAGTATATAGGAGTGTGAGAGAAAGGGAGAGAAATCGATATGAATTAAAATGCTCCTCGTATCTTTCATCCTAGATGTTTCAAATTTTCATCGTTATAATTGTTTATTAGAACTTATTCGTATTATATTCGAACGAACAGGAAAGGGAGCTACGTTAACTTGGATTTACGCGACAAATAATTACGGCAAACACTGACGATATGAAATATTAATTCAATTTGTTCATTAATTGATTGGATATAAGTGTACGCCGTTAATTGTATCGCTTAACTCTCAAAATCTATTTATTATTTATTTTGAAAAAAAAAAAAAAAAAAAAAAGAAAAAAAAATCGATCGAATTTCTATTTATACGAGCAAGTATTTTTTTTTTTTCTTTTTTTTTTTTTATTGAAAATCGTTCTCCGTTGTTTTACGATTTCATACGATCGCAATAAAAAAACATTAATATCGAAACGAAAAGAGAAAAGAAATGAAAGAAAGGGGAAAGAATGAAAATTTTAAATAAAAAGAAAGAGAGAGAAAAAAGAAAGAAAGAGAGAAAGGGAAAAACCACAAACGAAGAGGGAACTATAATTTCATTATTATACTTTCAATCGATCGCGATTCGTGTCACGCGATATAGAAAGAAAACGTCAAACCTTCTTTTCGATAATATTAAAGTTTTTAAGTATAAACCGGGATGTGGATCGAGTCAATGACCGTTTAAAATATCAAAAGGGAAATACTGTGAAGCAATTAAAATAACGACGTTCGAATATATCGTAAAACTTCAAAAGTATTATAGAATGTATCCCGTCGGAGTGACACCTGTGCAAACCTCATCACGGGTACCTGCCGCCTGTCTGATCGAAGGTAGAGAGGAGATCGTACTACCTGCGCCCACCTATAGATCGCCATAACGTCGTCGTATCGGTCATGTTTCTTCGGCCACAGCTTTGCCTTATACACCGCTTTACATTACCGATTTACGAGGCACTCCGTTGAGAACAAGGATGACGGCAAATGCTAATGAATGGCAATTTCTGAACGTGAGAAAAGTATGAACGTCGTTAGTTGCAATTTCGTTGGGACGATTTATTTATTACACGATACATTGACATATTGTACCGTGTTACCACAAAGAATCGGCAAATTAACAATAATATCTGTGATACGCGATGGGATAACACTTTTTTAAAATGACTTTCACACGAATCGTCACACATACATACATACATACATACATACATACATACATACATACATATATATATACATACATACATACATACATACATACATACATACATATATATATCGTAAGTACTTTTTTGATTCTTTTTTCTTCCGTTGCCGTCGCCATTTAAATCGAGAAATGGTGCTGCTTAAGTGTGCGTATATACTACATGTGCGTGCATAAATAAGTGCTGTAAGTGTTTGGAGAAAGATAAGAAAAATAAAGGATTTTCTTTTCTTTCCCTTTGCAAAGTGCAAAACTTAATATAAATCTGAGTGAAGAAATAGGGATATAATAACATGCGTGCGATTTCAAATACGATTTTTGTTACACTTGTCATATTTACCGGTTAGATTATCGCCGCGCTGCTGCGGCCACCGGAAGGAAGGCCTCGGCTGTTGCTTGCTTCGCATATCTTCCGTCCGGTGCGGCGGTTTCGGGCCGCTCGCTTTGCAAACGATCGGAGACCACTACTTACCTGAAATAGAAAAATGCACTCGGGTCAGAATTTTAAATGATCCTAATAATTACGAGTTCTATGAAATATTCGAAAATTAATTCGAGAACGATTTTCACAATGAGAATCGATCATTTTTGTTAATAAACTTTTTGATAAATAGTTACGTAAAAAAGAAAAGAAATCCTTCAGAAAGAACGTGTGCTTCTAAAAAGACATGAATGAAAAGAAAGAGATACAAGTAAAAGAAAAAAAAAAAAAAGAAAAAAAAGAAAAAGAAAAAAGACGTCACCAAAATCTATGAGAACTCAACTATTAAAAATTCACATATTTAAATTCCGCAATATCTTTCGAGGAGTAGTCCTTTGGTAAGATTTTTTTTTTTGCAACAACGCTGAAATTTTCGCATTAGAGCTCTCGGGGGGATAGTGAGGGGCTTCAACATGGCTAACACGTTTTTACATAGAAGTACCAACGTATCCACCTCATTTTCCTCTATTTCCTTCTCCTTCTCCAACGACTCTCTACTCCTTCCTACTGTAACCCTCCTACCGAAAACGAGCGAGCGAGCAAGCGAAACTCCCTTATCCACCCGGTGCCAAGCATCGTAACCAGTCGTATATCTTTCTGGCGTACGCCCTCGAAAGCGGCCGCCTTTGTTTCAGATATTTATGAGGCGTTTTAATTCGCGCACAGCGTCACCCGGTCGGTGGGGGGTGCCGAATAGGTGTTGGTGAAAAGAGAAGAGACTAGTACCTACTACTAGGGATGGTGGTGGTAGTGATGGTGATAGTGATGGTGGTAGCAATGGTGGTAGCGATGGTGGACAGAACGAGGCTAGGAGAGATACGAGAAAGAAGGAAGGAAGGAAGGGAGTGAGGGAGGGAGGGTGGGAGGGAGGAGGGGATGGGTGTAATAGGCATAAGGGTGCCTCGATAAAACGGCAGCCACCTCTCAGTCCTCCAACTCCGCCGTCCGGCCCTTCCTCCCTTCCTACTCCAGGCGTAGGCCATAAGCGCAAACAAACTCTCGCTCGTATATCTCACCTCAATGGTTTCTACGTCGGTACGTTCTACGGGGGCTCGGGTACTGTGTATCGCGTCGACATCGTCGACCCTTCCCCGGAATCCTTCTTCCCTCTCACTCCTCTACCACTCTCTCATTTCCTCTCCCCTTCTCTCTCTCTCTCTCTCTCTCTTTCATTCCAGAAGGATCTACAAAACTTTGAGTCCTTTCGGTCGCAACAACTTAACGAATATTCTGAACATATATACATTCGACCGGACGTATCCCTTTTAGTATATCCTTAATGCGTATCGATTTACGACAAAGTTTCTTTTCCTTTACGATAAAGGGAATACCTATAAATACCCAAGATTTAATTCAAGATCTTTAACTTCGTAATATTTTCTAATAGTACACGATCAATCTTTCTACGCTTTTTCCATTCGACGAAAGACCATATTACGATTCTATACGATTTCGAACGTATACATTATTCCTACGAAGAATTTTTACTCCGCCATAAATTCCTCTAATAATGGACTTCCTAAATACGATCGAGTTAATTAGCTTTTTTATAGCGAAGGGGAGACAGCTCTCTTTCTCGCGTGAAATACAATACGTCGGTATGACTGATTCACGAATGAACTATACTGCGACCCCTTTCGTAAAGATTACCATAAGGAAAAGAGAGAGAGAGAGAGAGAGACGGGTCCGTCCATAGTTGTGGACTTTCACCGCTAACCACTTCTACGTTTTACCTCTATATGTCTCTCCCTCTCTCTCTCTCTCTCTCTCTCTCTCTCTCTCTCTCTTTCTCTCCCTCTCTTCGTATGGCTCACGACACACTAGAGAGGTAGCCGCACTCCTGCTCATGCTCTTCTTTACGCGCAGCCGAGTTTAACAGTAACAGTACGTCACCCTGTCGCTCTCGCTCGTTTCTATCTTTCTCTCTCTCTCTCTCTCTCTCTTTCTTTCTCTTTCTCTCTCTCTTTCACTAAAGCGCTCCTACGAGAAGGCATCTGTTCTCCGTTCCTCTTTCTCCTTCTCTCTCTCTCTCTCTCTTTCTCTCTCTTTCTCTCTCTATCACTCTATTCTCTTGCACACGCTCGCCTCTTCTTCTACCTTCCCCTTACCGATCTCTCTCAACACCCTCTCTCCCATTCTCTATTTCTTCTGTTCTCTCTCTCTCTCTCTCTTTCTACCTATCTTTTTCCTTGTCTCTCTCGTGCGCTCCTTAACAGCCTTCACTCTCTAAAAGCCTGGGTGTGATCTATGGCGGGACGTTGCGTCACTCGGGGAACAGATGCAGGGCTCGTATATTACTCGGCCATATCTGCGAGAAAGACGGAGAAAGCACGATGGAGGAGGGCTCTAGGGGAAGCGAGAAAAGAGAGAGAGAGAGAGAGCGAGAGAGAAAGAGAGAGGGGGAGAGGGAAAGTAGAGGGAGAAATCCTTGCCGCACGGTCAAAAGAATGGCAAACGACACAAATCACTCGGCCTTTGTGTCACCCACCC
>NC_140831.1:3362500-3387500 GCF_050613455.1 Vespa mandarinia
TCCAATACGAATCGACTCTCTTTTCCTATATAACCAACCAACCAACCAACCAACCAACCAACCAACCAACCAACCAACCAACCAACCAACCAACCAACCAACCAACCAACCAACCTACCTACCTACCTATCTACCTACCTACCTACCCACCTAGCTACCTAGCTAGCTACCTATCTACCACCATTTCTATCTTCGTCCGGGAGAAATCACACTGTCGCGTCGTTGATCATCGACCGAGAAAATTTCGTTGCTATATAAAATGAAATACGTATATCAACGCTGGCGGTCGATTATCGAAAGTCACAAATCGATCGAATGAAAAAACGAAAATGACATCGCGCGCGATTCGGTCAAATATTAACCCCCACCCCCATATATTTCTTTCCCCTTTATTTCTACGTCCTATATATCATTCCTCCCATATAAGACCGAATTAGAAATATAGATCCGACTACAGTATTAAAAATGGACAATCCGCATATCTCTCTCTCTCTCTCTCTCTCTCTCTTTCTTTTTCTAGAGAAATAAGTTCAATCGTTACGCCGGAATTTGTTTCAATCGTACAAATAAAACATTTTATCGATCGTTGGTAATCGTAGCAATGAGAAATACGGATAAACATTTTGGGAATGGTTTTAAAAGCACGAAGAGTATATCATCACCAATCATTAAACTCCGAAGGAGTTATACTACTCATTCGAACCACTTGATTTTAGATGGAACCACTGCCTCGGGCACTTGGCCAAAGACAAACAGACAGAATGAGAGAGAGAGAGAGAGAGAGAGAGAGAGAGAAAAGATAGAGAGTGAGAGAGAACAAAATGGATCTATGCCTTTTGATGAAAAGACATGGTTGTATTCGGTTGCAGATAATTATATTTGCGCTAGTAATTGTTTATTCTACTAGATCAATGGAATTATAAGAAGAAAGAAGAAAGAAGAAAGAAGAAAGAAGAAAGAACGAATTTCCATGTACGAGAGAAACGTAGAGAGATAGTTTGGGGATAGTTAGGTCTTAAGGAGGGGTGGGGGGGGAGGGAGGATAGTAAGGAGTAAGGATGAAACGGGCTCGCACTAACCGGGTCCTAAATAGGTCCGTCGCGTTTCGCAGGCGAAGGTGTAGCGAAGATAAGGCGCTCGTTGCTTTGAAGCGTCCCTGGGTGGCCGTCCCGAAGCGTCCTGACGACTCTCCGACTCTTTTCCTCCTTCCAGAACTTCTCCTCTTTCTCCTATGTAGGACTCGTAACGACCGATTCCCTTCGGTTCCTCTCTTCGTCCCTAACCTAGCGAGTACTCTAGACTCCCGTGTAATATCGCGCCCTACCTCTTCACTCCCTCTCGTTATCCATGAGTTTCCCTGTGTCTTCCTTCTCGTTTTCTCTCTCTCTCTCTCTCTCTCTCTCTCTCTTTCTCTATCTATCTCTATCTCTATCTCTTTCTCTCTTTCTCTTTCTCTCGATGCCTGCACATTCGGAGAGACCTCGCGTATATAGACACATACATACGTAGAAAAGGGCAGTTCCATGGACGAGAAAGCAAGAAGATACAAGCGACGTTGGGCATGGAAGCTCGACTGGAAGCCCCTTTAATACTTGCCCCGATAGCGAAGTGTTTCGAGTAATTGGGAAGTAAAACAGCCTTCCGACATGCAGCCAGTCTAGTCTCTTTCTCTTTCTCTCTCTTTCTCTCTTTATCTCTTGCTTGCTCTTTACCCTTACCTTTACCATCTCTCCTTCTCGTCATTTCGTTCTCTTCCTTTCTTCCTCGCGAGACTGCCAAGGAGAAAGGTTCTTTCTCTGAGTTTCCTTCCAAGAGGCAATATAATAGTAACAGAGGAAGAAGGAAAAAGAGATGGGAGAAACGTTAATTAAAGAAGCCGAACCCCGAAGTTTTTGGGTTTCCCGATGTAACGGAGGATCAAGTTCCTGAAAGATTCTTTTTACACGATTTTCGAAAAAAAAAAAAAAAAGAAAAAGTAACATCTTTTTAACAAATTTTTTCAGATGTATTTTATGTAGATCGCTCGAATTACGTTAAGAATTAAAGCGTATAATATTTTTTAAACGTTTCGTTTTAACCTTTTCTACAATGAGGAAGAGTGGAAAAGAAATAAAGAGAGAGAGAGAGAGAGAGAGAGAGAGAAAAAGATGTATAAAAAGAAAGAAAGAAAGAGAGAGAAAAACGAAAAGGCGCCAACGTGTCGGCTAATTGCAACTAATGCGCAACGAAACCTTGATTCGAACTCGAACTCGAGAATTACTATGATCGTTTCTTTAGAATGGAATTACCCGATGAGTGGTGCTAATAATACACGTATGAGTAAGAGAGAGAAAGAGAGAGAGAGAGAGAGAGAGAGAGAGAGAGAGAGAGGAAGGGAGGGAGAACGAAAGCAAGAATGAGAATGATAGAGAAGTTGGAAGGAGGAGGAATAGGAGAAAGTAGAATAGTAGGAGAAGAAGGAAGAAGGATTCGAGTCGGGATTTGAGTGATTGTAGACTCTCGCGGTTAGGGTATGTCCTAATCGTCGCAGATGTGAGTTGGAATAAGGCTACCCTCTCGACCTTATTATTACCAGTTGGTTCCGCTATGAGCGCGTGTCCATTACGCGGACGATTATTTGACTGGTCGGTGGTGGCCATGGCAAGAGCCTCTGGGAGAGAGGTCAGTAAAGGCGAAGAAATCGAGCTGGTAGAAGGAAGGAAGAGGAACGTGAGGGAAGAGGATAGCAAAAGAAAGAACGAGAGAGTAAGAAAGAGAGAGAGAGAGAGAGAGAGAGAGAGAAAGAGAAAGAGAGAGAGATAGAGACAGGAGCAAGGTAAGTAGGTATAAAGGAGTCTGACTGGACGCGAACGTATACGCGCGCGTTCAATACGCGGCCCTCGAGCACAGCTGT
This sequence comes from Vespa mandarinia, assembly GCF_050613455.1. NCBI lineage: Eukaryota > Metazoa > Arthropoda > Insecta > Hymenoptera > Vespidae > Vespa > Vespa mandarinia. The sequence continues at coordinate 3,365,394 of NC_140831.1, forward strand.
CACTGACATCGCCGCAATTCGAAACTGACCACGACAGCTAACCTCGGTACCGGCGGACCACAACGGCGGAAACTTATACCCGCCTTCCGATTGATCCGTCCCGGCCACTCACCATACGCCGAGGGGGACGGATTAGTCGGCCGATGCCAGACTTACCCTGCCGAGGATCAACGAAACGAAAATCAACTACGAGAAGCGGCCAAGCACCTTCGAGAACCTCTTCGAATTAACTTCGCCCGGTCTGATATTCAAGAGAGTGAGAGAGAGAGAGAGGGAGGGAGGGAGGAAGAAGGATTCCTCCTTTTGTTTTCTTGAGGGTTACGGGAAAATGAGAAGAAAATTGGACCTCCTTCATTCTTTCCTTCTAAACGGGGACATGGAAAGAGGGAAACAGCTATCCTGTATATTAATAAATATCCTTCCTCTTCGATACTTCATTATATCTTTCAACGATCGTTCAAAATTAATCAGATCTATTAAAATCAACGATGTTACAAATCTATACGTGACCGACATTTCTTAATTCAGTAAAAGTAACGTAAACAAAAATTCAGATATTTCTGATAATTCGTATATGTCGAAATTACGGTTGATTAAATTGGAATGATCGGATTTCTTTATTTAAATGTTAGAAGTCAATAGAATAAAATCAGATTAACCGATGAAGATTGTGATAGATAGGTTACCATACGTATCTCTCTCTTTCTCTCTTTCCTTCTCTTTCTTTCTCTCGCTCTCTCTCTCTCTCTCTTTCTCTCTCTTTGTCTCGATGATCGTGAAGATCTCAACTCCATTATCTCGTGTTTCAACTTCGATCGCGATACCTATCCCGGCCTAGTTTCCAAAGTTCTACTCGATGGGGCTTACAAAGAATCAGCAGGTAGGCGACGTCTTTTCGTTTTAACGAAAGGCGAACATTAAGGCCAAGGTACCAGGAGTTGAAAGACTCGGAAAGGGAAATCGATCGGTGGTAAGAATGAATCCCGTAGGTTCAGAATTAGGAAGCATAACGCAACGCAGTTGCCGGCGATTCAGTAGATCCGACTTCTTAATAGGAGAACGCCAAATAAGAGGATTCGGGAAGAGCAAAGTCATCGTCGGTCTCTCATCGTCGAGGGAAGAAAGTCGAAGCCAGGGGGGGAGACGAGGGGAGGGACGAGGAAGGGCGAAAGAAGGGCAAGGGTCCTTCTTCCTTGCTGAACGCATCGAGGAGGAAGGTGAAAGGAAGCTGGGTAATAAGAACGAGTGCGATAATGGCGTAGCCAACACAAAACGACTTGGACGAGGGAAGAAGGGAAAAGAGAAGGGAAAAAGGAAAGTCCAAGGGAGGAAGTTGAGGGGGCGGGGTAAGACCGTCGGTCAATCCTTCGTTCACGAGAAAGAGAGAGAGAGAAAGAGAGAGAGAGAGAGAGAGAGAGATGTGTATGTATATACGTATGTGTATATATGTGTGTGTGTGTGTGAGAGAGAGAGAAAGAGACAGAAAGCAACCAAAGGTGATTGATGGATCGTCAGTCATGGTGCAGCTATCAATCTCCCCTTTATTATTTATTATTCTTTCCGCGGTGGGTACTCCTCTTCGAATACTCTCTCGTTTCGGCCTTCGGCGAAGTCTAAAAGGCTGGCGGTGACGAAGCAACGGCTCAGGTATTAAGGCCTCGTATATAGGGTGACGCGTTACGTTCGTTCTGCGAAAAGTGCTTGAGGAGAAAGAATGACTGACCGGAGAAACGAAGCGACAGCAGGATCTATTGATCGTTAAAAAAACTTTTCCTCTATTTTTCGACATACGTATGTCTCTCTGCCTTTGCGTGTATATGTGTATAAATGTACGTACATACATATATACGTATATATATATATATATATATATATATATATATATATAAACGAACAATTACGCGATTGGGAGATAACGAAACTTTTCCCCCATGTGTTCATCAAGAAATTTTTCTTGATTGCTGTACAACGAAAAATCGAAAAAGTCGACACTCTGACTATTTAGCCGCCTAACGAAAATCATAGCGTCACGTTTCGTTCTCGGATACGACAAAGGAACGCATGGTTGGCGCACATCGACGATCCTATTCTTCGTAACTACATTGAACGCGCGTACCGACCAAACGACCAAACGAACGAACGAACGAACGAACGAACGAGAGAGCGAGCGAGCGAGCGAACCATCCACTCGCCCCTGCTGCGTCACGAAACAAATGCGCGTTCGGCCAATCATCGTCGAACCGACAATGACGATGACGAAGTGGAGGATGACTCTTTGCAGCTGTCAATCCTCGAGAATCGCGGGTACGTCACGACCCTGGCTGATCTTCGAACCGTCAGAGCCAGAACGAGAATTTTCTCTCTTTCTCTCTCTCTCTCTCTCTCTCTCTCTCTCTCTCTCTCTTTCTCTATCACCGACGAATCATCGCTCGTAAATCGATAATGTTTCCTTCACTATGCGTCAAATTTCCGACAAGGTTTTACGATGAGAAACTTTTTGAAAATTTATTATCGTCTCGGAGAAACGAATGTATAACCCATTACAGAGTTTAACAGAACGTACATAGTTCTTCTTTCCTCGTAACTCCAAACAAAAAGAATTTATCGACTTGCCTTTAGAATCGAAGTCGGATGAAACCACCACTCCCCGTCCCTCTCTTTCTCAAAGACGTCAAGTAAATACATAATTACTATAGTTATACGAGAAGAAGACACTCTTGAGAGACTGGCCGTTGAAGAGGAGCAACTTCGTCCTTCGGACAATATTACGAAGAGTCCTAAACAGAAATTGCACGTGCATCATTTATCTCGTAATACGACAAAAGAAAAAGGAACGACTCTAACCCACCCATTCGCATTCGTATCGCATTCATTCAATTGCGAATAAACGAGAAATTCATTAGTTTCTAATTGAACCCTTCTTGCCTTTCTAATTCAACCTTTCCAATCGGGTAACAATCTTAACATTTGATTAATGATATTCTGAAAATATATCGGAAGCCATTGTCCATGTTAAAAGTAGAAAGAGAGAGAGAGAGAGAGAGAGAGAGAGAGAGATGGAGGGTGGGAGAAGGGGTGAGGGGGAGGGAGGAGGGGGACCATCCCGGCGTAATTAGAAAGTAATAATTTATGCGATGTCTAATTACTTAAAACGATGTTTAATCACTTTCTTTTCAAATCGGCATAGGAAAGAGAGAGAGAGAGAGAGAGAGAGAGAGTGAGAGAGAGAGAGAAAGAGAGAGAGAGAGAATAAAAAAAAAATTAAACAAAACAAGAAAAGGAAGAGGAAAAAGAGAGACCGAGAGTGGTCGAGAGGAAATGGAAGAAAGAAATAAAGAGACAGAGAGAGAAAGAGAGAGAGGCAGTAAAACGTTCTTGACCTTCCGTTGATGAGATGCCCTCGTTATCTTTTATTGCAAAGTCACACTCCGGTGATTCATTCGCGACCAAGATCGATCGTATCTCTACCGTTTTCTACCCTCTATTCTTCCCCTCACTCTCCCTCTCTTTCTCTCTCTTTCTCTCTCTCTCTCTCTCTCTCTCTCTCTGCCTGTCTAGCCCATTGAGTCGCTTTCGAAGATACTCCCGCGGTGCAAAAACAAACGACAGAGAGTTTAGCATGATGTCGATCAACAACAAAAAAAATTACATCCCCAATGATCCTTCGAATGAGTTCGTTATATGCGTTTAATTACTCTTTCGCGCGGGCATGTTGTCTCTCTTCTTTCGTCTTGTTATTTCGGTCGCGTGGAAAAGAAAAAGAAAAGAAAAAAAAAAAAAAAAGAAAAAAATATGTGGAAGGATGAGGCTATTACACGAAATATGAAAATATATTTTCGACAAGTGGCATTACGTTTAGTATTACGTCAAACAAAACTGATTTTAAGATTAAAGAGAATTGTTATGAAAGAAACGCGTTACAAGGACAATTTTTCAATTTGCTATATGTAGCTGCTGATACTTATATTATTGTCAGATATCCTTCGTTTCGTAAAATCGAAATCAATGATGACTCTTGTTGTAAACGCGGCCATTGTATTTTGTCGTGGAATCGCGATAAGGTAGGGATGGGATAAAGTGGGTGGGGGAAGACCGTAGGAGCAAGAGCAGAAGGAGGAAAGGTGGTACTCGAGGAGCATCGAGAAGTAACGGGGGAAGGAAAAGTCGGCAGCTTAGGCGTTTTAAGTTTCTACAGGCATTTGAGAAGACATCGAGCAACTCGATCTCTCAAGCCGGACGCCGGAGATACCTGCACTTGAGCCTCTTAGAGACATTTTTTGGAGAGTTTTAAACGGGTCACCTATCCAACCTAGAAGAGAGGAGGAACTCCGACAAAAATCGAAACTCGCTTACCGTCGATGATCAAGAAGAGAGAAAGCGTTTAGTTATTGTTTTTCGGGCCCAGATGTTAAACATCGACCAGAAGAAAACGGATCGGCTTATCATGGTGGTATTCGAATGAGTTTGCCTATCGAAGTCATCCTTTCGTAAATTCAAAACGACTATTTTAAAATGACGATATCCAATATTTTCCTTAATACGTGCATACCGTTAATTATACTAACAACCGTATCATATTCCCTTGTATATATATATATACAATCCACAAATCAATCGTCAATGTGACCTGTAAACTCGTATCATAATAATAAACTTCTCTATTACATCTTGTAACGTAAAATAAACTATTACCATAAATTGATGTATAAATATGACCGATCTCTTAACATTTCTATTTCTCACACGAAGTAGGTAAGTATGTATCTATCTATCTATCTATTTATCGAAACGATAATAACTAATGTATGTATATACCTACGTCTATATATTAAAAATCATCGAATCGTATACGTAGATATATCTATGTATTTGAATACATATCTATGTATGTGTACGCGTAACTACAACGTAAATATATATACATATGTACGATCATTCTCTCACGCTGACTCGTTCGTGAAAAAAAAATTCTTAACACGCTTCGACTTATGAAATCTCTAGCGATCACGTATCTAAGTATCTGCAAGATTACAAGAAAATTTTTTTTTTTTTAGAATCGACAAGGTCTTCCCAGTCAAGAGAGAGAGAGAGAGAGAGAGAGAGAGAGAGAGAGAGAGAAAAAGAGAGAGAGAGAGAACACCTTCGATCGTAATTTTCGCTCGATGGCAGTCACGCTTTTTGCCGAAGATACGAAAGACCCAGAGGCATGAACGAGCAAAGTACAAGCTTCTTTGACGTCCGGTTGACGGAAAAATATGTTCTTTTCAATATGCCAAACGTATATTTTGCATAGCAAAATAAGAAACCGTTCATGTTGATCCCGAAGAAATGTCTGTTTTACCATGGTCATTAATGTTTTAATTAGCATAGATATAGAATAAGAAAGAAAGAAAGAAAGGAAGAAAGAGAGAGAGAGAGCACGTGTTCTGTACACAAATAGATTAGAATTTGCGTGGATTGAGATAGGTTAAGAATACGAGCTCTCTTCCGCGAACACATTTTACTTGCAAAGCGATGGACGGACAACAAGCCAACCGATCTTTAAAGGCTTCCGTTGATTCCATTCATATTTTAAATGATGGTGTTTATGAACGAACGCGCTACACGTATTACGTAACGCATCGAGAACACTTAGTCTTTTTATATCCCACCACCTCGCGTCGTAATGAGATGAAGAACCTATTTATTGTAATATTTATTTTATCTTTAATTATTTAGATTATTATATATATATATATATATATATATATATATATATATGCTAAAAAAAAAGTTTTTTTTTTTTTTTTAAAATGACAAATCTCTTTTTCGATCAAATCCACGTTAATGATAATTTTCCCGACGTCTTGCAGTATTATTTATCTGGGAAGCTAATTATTCCAAGAACGTTCTAAGAATTCATTCGATTCGTCTCAAGATCTTTTGTCCAGATTTCATCGTGAGAGACCGGTTTTCACTTCGCTCTCTCTCTCTCTCTCTCTCTCTCTCTTTCTCTCTTTCTTTCTCTCCTCTCTTGCCTAACGAAACTCCCTTCCTCGAATTTCACCGTTAATAAAAACTATATCACGCGAAAATCATGGCGCGCGACGAGCGGTCAACGTACGAAAGTAATGCGAAAATAAATGAATTAACTAGTGCGCTGTCACAAAAGTTTATCGATTATGGCAACTTAATGAAAAGATAATTATCTTGACGTATTCTCTTCGAATTTTTTTCGTATTTTTTATTTTCGGCCTTATCTAGGATCTACTTAGAAAAAAAAAAAAAGGAAAGAAAAGAAAAAAAATAGAAAGAAAGAAAAAAAACAAGAAAAAAGAAATAATCAAAAGAAAAAGAAAAGAAAGAAAGAAAGAAACGATCAAGTTTAAAAGATTTTCAAATAGCCTACCGCACCACGATGCGCATTCACAGAAAATGTCAACAGGTGGCCGTACGTTCGACAATCTAGTCTTTCTTAAGTTAAACCACGTTTGCGGAATGCTAATTCTTCGATTGTTCCGTATCATTCGAGAATTGCTAAACGAAAACATTCGAAACTTATACTAACTATTTCTATTTCTTCATTGAGGTATTGTCCTATTTATTCGATTCAATATTTTTAATATCGTTTGGTCAGTATTTCAAACAAATGGTCAATATTTATAACAAAGTATCAAATAAAATCATAACGACAATAGAGATGCCAGATAATAAAGATAATAGAGAATCGATCATTATCGATTATTCGACCATTTATTATACAAAATACTTACCGTCAATTAATTAAATACTTACCAAAATAAATAAATGCATTTGCTTGAAGATTAACGATTTTTCTTTCTATTTTATTTGCCCACCGAGCAAACTATTTTGTAATTCGTAAAAATATCCATATAGGGTCAATTCGATCAATCTAACGTTACCTTTCTTTCTTTTTTTTTTTTTTTTTTTTTTTTTTTCTTTGGAATCACATTATTAATGAAGTCTGCGAACCTGTAAGAGAAAGAAGGAAAGACAGAGAGAGAAAGAGAGAGAGAGAGAAACAAGGACGGTGATCGCGTCGTTGAAATCGTTACCGATCGACTTTCGAACGATTCAAAATGGAAGAATAGGTTGCACGTATTATACGAATACAGTTATATTAATGAGAAATGTCACTTCGTGCTTGCAGATTGTGGATCGCTTCGACGATAGCACCACTTTTCTTTTTATATATTTTTTTTTCCTTCCCCCTCATTATTGATGCATCCTGCAATTCCTTCGGTTCAATTTTACGAATCGCGACCGACTTTTTCTCTTCTTTTCTCTTTCTTTTTTTTTTTTCTTTTTTTCTTTTTTCTTTTTTTTCTTTCCCCTTTCCTTTTTATCCTTAACGGAAAAACATAATTCGCATTTAATAAGAGGAAGTACTTACAATTAGTTATCGGAATTCGAAAGGCACATTAATTATCAATAATTGACTGATCCATTCATTAACGGGGTTTCTATATTCTACTTTTGTGTAAATAAAGATTTTATATGCCGATACATTCATACATTGATATTTAATCGGAGGAAACGTTAAGATAGGAAACGAAAAATTCTAAAGAAATTATGATGCCACGAAGATTGGTATAGATCGGATACGTACCAATGATCGTTTTCGTGAATCAAGAATGTGGAAGGATGAAAAACGTTCGATCGTTTCCTTTCTCGAAACCCGGGAAAGGCATCGTCGCGAACGACATTTATTGATAGTCCCCTTGCTTACGGATAAACTCGAAATTATGACGATCCGTGACGATCGTATCTGAGCGTCGATGCGTGGAAGCGGGTTAATTGGAATCGTACGTTCGCGAAGACGACCTAATGGAAGCGAGAAACGAGTAGCAAGAAAGAGAGAGGAGAGAGAGAGAGAGAGAATAAGCAAACCGCAAAAGCAAAGCGCATACACGTCAAAAGAGTCGCCAGTGACTCTTCGACGGCGATCGATAAAATTATGACGAATGGCACATCGTGACGAGGCCTTAAGACGTCAGCGGGGTCTCTCACCGGGAAATTGGGTTACACGGCCGATGAGCCGATCGTAGAGCCATGGAACGATTATCGATCGCGCCGTCCTTCGATGCCCACTCTCGACTCGAGAAGAAGAGCTAAGAAGAAACTAAGAGGAGCAAGAGAAGGAAGATTTTTCATTTCTTTCTTCTTCTTTTATTTTTTTCTTTGTGTTTTCTTTTTTTCCGCTCCCCCCCCTCTGTTTTTGTATCTTAAATTTGATTCTTCGTACTTTAAAATTGATTTTTTTGTCTTTAACAAAAAGAAAAGAAAGAAAGAAAAGAGAAAAAAATGAAAAAGTTGATCAGAATATCTCACCAAGAAATTTTATATCGTTAAAGAAATCGTCTTTGTTATAAATAGACGACGTTATATTATTCGATCGACATGAACACGAAATCAAGTTGAATTAGTGTCAATAATAATGTCCGTACGAAGCGCGGAGACGTTTGTGGCGCAAGAGAGTGATCGCATGCAAATCGTAAACGTTCAGACGTTGAACCGTCCTTGGACGATAGAAAAAGAAGTCTCGATCGTACGGTCAGAAATATATCAACAAAAGAATAGAAAGAAGCCTCGGTGAAAATTGAAATTCATCGATAAACAAGGTCGTAACACATAGGTGACAATAGCATACGTATTTAGCAATACATGAACATTTTTATATCGTTCAATCGAGCCTAATAAAATCGAATAGAATTTTTTTTTGCGGTGGGTAGATTGATTGTATGTTCGGTGAGAAAAGAGAGAGAGAGAGAGAGAGAGAGAGAGAGAGAGAGAGAGAGAGAGAGGATGGGAGGGAGAGGGAGGAAGAGAAGGAAAGAGAAGGGGTAGGGATTATCGTTTTCTTGAGATTATACGCTAATATCGCTCGACGAATACGTCACTGTCCGCGTCGAGGCAAACGATAACGTCGAGGACTAGTACTTGGAGGAATAGGAGGAGGTCGAAGACCGCCACGAAACACAGAACGTTCAACGATCGATCGATCCTGGCTGCCATCAATCAAGCTTGTCAAAAATAATCGATCGACTTGACAATTCGAAGGCGACTCGCCACTGCTTACGAACGAACCAGAGCAAACGTCAGACTGACCGATCGATCGATCAGGCCGACCGACCGACCGACCGCTCGCTCGCTCGGTCTTTTAAAATAGCCGAAGACACGACCCTTATATGCACTTATTCTTAGAGCTGCACTTCTTTATTGCATATCATTGGATTATGTTCTTATTACGTGCATTTTATATCTCTTTTCTAGCACGAATAACCCATCTTCTATCTATCTACATAAGAAAGTCTTACAAGTAAATTTATATCCGAATATATCGTTTCTTCTTCAATAAAAACTTACCTATGTCTGTTTATGTGTGTATGAATGTATATATGTATGTATGTATATCTCTGTACGATCGATGAATTATGTTTCTAGTTTTGCGAGTCCTACAAGATAACGTATCTATGTGCACTGAATCCTTGGCGAAAAAAAAAAAGGGGGGGAAAAAAAACAAAGCATCTCTAGGTAGGAGATCATGATTTATTAATAAGTATAGAACGAACGACGTCAATCTAAGCGCGATCAATAATGCGCGATAGAGAAGCAATTAATCTGACGTTCGTCCGTCATTGTCTTTCGAGAATGTTACGCACGTGATGGCTTTATGTTGATTACGCAATCCGTACGAGCGAACTTGACGTTTTGTTTTTCTTTTCTTTTCTTTTTCTTTTTTTTTTTTTTTTTTTTTTATTCTTCTTCTATTTCTTGCTTACGCGATACAAGAAGAATTCGTAATGTTATACACAAATCTAAATCGTATATACGTACGTACATATCTATCATTTTATAATTAAAACGAATGTATTTTATCTTGAAATAAAAGAAATTCTAATGGAAATGATAATAAGCAGGTTGAAAATTTAATCCCAGAAATCGTCGGCTTCTCGTCGGTTTCTTCCCACGCAATAAAGACAGAGAGAAAGAAAAGAGAGAAATACAGAGAGAGAGAGAGAGAGAAAGAGAGAGAGAGAGAAAGAGAGAGAGAGAGAAAGAGAGAGAGATAGAGAGACAAGGTGGTAACGTGATTCACTGATTTACACGCGACTTTGGTACCGTTACATGCGTGTGCCCACACGCATGTAATAGAGTTACACCACGCGCTCTTTTAATCATCCCGCTGGAGCACGCTCAGTCTCGTTGCAAAAAAAAAAAAAAAAAAGAGAGAAAATAAAAAAGGAAGAAAAAGAAGGGAAAAAGAGAGAAAGAAAAAGAAACAAAAAAGAGGAGAAGAAGAAGAAGAACAAGAAAGAGAGAGAGAGAGAGGGGGCGAGAGAGAGAGAGAGAGAGAGAAAGGTTGCGTTGTATCCGTGACCTGTCTGCGTGTGAATGTACGTGCCAGCACGAGGAAGGAGGAATTAACTATTATTCCATCTTTCTCTCGTTCTCCCTATCTCTATCTCTTTTTCTCCACATCTCGTAGATCCTTCTGGATTCTCTTTGAAACGAGCGAAGCTGAACGGATGGATTGATGGACGTTTATTATCATTCCCATGGATGAATATCCCCCGCAGACTCCGGTGGACCGTGTCACGTTGAATCTCGAGTCTCCTGTCTTCGTATCGCATTATCAGATCTTCTTTATCAAAATTTTCCGAAAGAATGGCGAATAAAAACGATTTTAAACGAGGACGAGATCGATTTAGTTGGATTAGTTTTGTCGTTATTGCGCAAGAACGATATGGAGGGAGAGAAAGGTTGGAAATGAAAAAGAAGAAGAAGAAGAAGAAGAAAAAGAATAATGAAGATAAGAAAAGAAAAGAATAGGAAAAAAGTGGAAAAAAATCAAATAAAAAAAAAAAAAAAAGAGAGAAAAGATAAAAAGAAAGACAAACAGAGATCGGTGTATGCGTGGTCGGACAATGCGTAGCAAGCGAATATGCAATGCCGATGACGTAATGGCCACGATTATTAACTGTTATCATGGTGCATCGTACGCGCATAGGCGTATGTTACGTACACACATATGTACATACATTAATACATACATACATACATACATACATACATACATACATACATACATATATATATATACACACACATATATATATATATCGTGTATCAAACCTACACGTGTATCAAATACGAGTAACGAAGAGAAAGATAAAGGAGAAATAGGGAGGGTGGGAGTTCGTCCTTCGTTGCAACGCTTAGGGCTTCGCACTTCCGGTCATGTGGAATCCGGAAACGGACTGTCGTCCATGGTGATTCATCGCCCGATCGTGCTTAGAAAAAATATATATATATATATATATATATATATATATATAGAGAGAGAGAGAGAGAGAGAGAGAAAGAGAGAGAGAGAGTTTCACGTGAAAGATACTACGAGTTTTGTTTATCGAGGAGATTGGATCGTTGACGGATAAGCTATTGTTTCATTCATTACAGTACCTACATCTAATTTTATTGTTTTAAGAAAGATCGATAAACCTGTCAATAATAGTGTCTGTTATTTGTTTTCCTATTTTTCTTTTCTTTCTTGTTTATGTATTTATTTTCTTTTCGTTTTTTCTTTGTTTTTTTCTAAATGATGACTTTTGAGACGGTATCGATCGTTCTCAAGTGGGAAAATGGGAGATGCATAATTGCACGAGAAACAAATCTTCTTTTCCTCTCTCTCTCTCTCTCTCTCTCTCTCTCTCTCTCTCTCTATCTATCTATCTATCTGCGTAAAATAACCGAGAAACGAGGGTTTAATTTGATTGAACAGAACACGCGATCGCTTTAATAGTTGAAGGATTGGAAGGAATAGGAGGGAGAAAGATAGAGAGATAAATAAAGAGAAAGAGAGAGAGAGAGAGAGAGAGAATAAGAAAAAGTGATTCCGTTTTGAAAGAGAATGTATCAACGTCGATAACACGTGTTTGTCGTTCTTCTTGATAACGATGATACGGTTTTAATGCAAGCGGTACATCGTGTCTACGTAAATGCCGTTTGATTTGGAACGTCGACTCGAATTAAAGAAAAGTACAAGCTGCATAGGCGTTCATATGGTTCAAGAATGATTTATAGAGAGAGAGAGAGAGAGAGAGAGAGAGAGAGAGAGAGAGAGAGAGAGAGAGAGAGAGGATTCAGTGCGGCTGACCAACAACGCGTTCGCAATTCTTCCAACGGAATGCCGTGTCGCGTGAATTCTGGACTGTATGTTCATACGAGAGTGCCGTGATGCATCAGTGATCTAACGGGTGACTCATCGAGAAATGGTTTTTTTCATTTCTTTCGCAGTTCTTCCTCACTCCTTTTCTGACTTTACTAGAGCGCTCTCACTTTCTCTAACAGTCTCGCGTATTTCTTTCTTCTTCTTTTTTTTCTTTTTTTTTTTTTTTTCCCTTCATTTCTCGACCGAACGACGAGGTTTATCGTTTATCGTAAGACGACGCGCAAAGTACCTCGTTCCTTTGTTTGACTTTCCTCAAATTACCCTTTGTATATATGATGACTTTTAACAGTGAATTAAAAGTTAACCGTCTACAAAGCCCGCGTATTACTCGTTCCTGTTAAGTCGTTACTCCTTCGTTCGTTCGTTCATTCGTTTATACATTATATATATATATATATATATATATATATATGTATATATATATATATATTATATATATGTATATATATATACATACGTAGATACATAAATATCTACATATTATATCGCGAGAACGAGTGAAGCGTTACTCGCGAAAAGTTTCGATCACTTCAATCTTAATTCGACGATTAAAAGTTTTATTGAATTTTTTTTTTTCTTTTTATATCATTACAATATTACATTTTTATATCATTAGACCTTGTGCACGGTAATCGATCAAGGAAAATATGTACAAGTTAGATGACGTCTCGTTAACGCTGATGCAAGCGGATTAGCGTATGCGCAATCTTTTCGACTCAGTGACTTCCGATATCAATCGCATTTCTAAGCATCGTGTCGTATTAATATACGATGAGCGTTACCTACGTACGGCGCATGCCGTACGAACTACCGACGGAAAATCAATGAACTTCTTAATGTCACCGAAGCGTTTCCTCGTACCGGAAAACTCAATTTCGCGAGAAAACCGACTGCACGGTTCGACGCCGCTACCTACTACGACCTATATTTCCAAGTGCGTCAGTCGCGTCACCGTTTTCCTTTCTTCGAATGACTTTTTATCTGTCGATCAAAATTACTCGATTGAGATATATAAAAGATGTCATTCTTACCGAATACCTAAGTACTTATTTACCTACTTATTTACATCTATCTTATATATCCGATACTAAAAGTACCTTTCAATAAATCTTTTGTCATTAACGTTCAATGATAAATATATATATATATATATATATATATATATATATATATACAGATTCTATATATATGGACATAGATATATTACTCGTAAATGAATTTGTCGATAAATTTAACGTTTATTTGATATATTAATAAATTAATTTATAAAATATTTCATCGATTGTATGTATATCATGTACGTAAGATACGTACGATAAGTATGTACGTACGTACGTTCGTACGGAAGAACGAAAGTTGGTGATTTGATGGTGACAAGGAGGGAGCAGGAAGGGGGAACTGGAAATTGGTCGACGTCTTGTGCGACATATAACTTAATGTTAATTAATTAATAAGACCAGTCCGTTAACTTGGCGACTTGCGTACTACTCTCGTTCTCTCTCTCTCTCTCTCTCTCTCTCTCTCTCTCTCTCTCTCTCTATCTTTTTCTCTTGAAACGATCCAAGTAATTCGCTATTAGCCATGTTACCGTGTTCAAACATGTATCCGCCATCCTTCCTCATTAAACGTTATCGATAAGTTTTCATCCAGAGTATCTAGTGGAATCTGTAATCGGAGATAGAGGTAACGAAGTGTTCCCCTGTTAATTATCGCAACATTAGCGTGTTAGTCCGTCGTTCACGTTTCTTCTGTTCTCTTTTTGATATTAATTGAGACCGAAATTTTTGCGATTAAAAACATAGAAAAAAAAAAGAGAGAGAAAAAAAAAGAAGGAAAAAAAAATAGAAAGAAAAAAGAAAGAAAAAAGAAAACACGAATATCTTGTCATTAATCGAAATTAAATAGGCCGTAGATTAGTGTAAAAAAAGGAGGAGAAGGAAAAAAAAAAGAAAAAACAGAAAAAGAATATTTACGACGACGATACGATCGATTATAATGATCAATATATAACAGCACGAAATTTATGTTAAACGTCATCCACATACTATTATTATTTATATCTTAAAATAACAAGATGAGAGAATATGTACTGTATGGATTTTCTCGAAGTAACGCGCGAATTTATGATGCTAGGCCCTCTCTCTTCCTCTCTCTCTCTCTCACACACACATGCACACACACACACACATACATTTTCTATCTCTCTCTTGATCGATGTGGCGTCCAAAGAGCCGCGTCGAAAGGTCGTATCGAAACGAGCCCCTTTTCGTACCACGAAGCATCGATTTCTCGCGAATAAGAAACTCACGAATCGTCAGTTACCACAAGGACGTTTACAACAAGAACGAATACTCGTTTTCCAAGCACGCAGCTTCCAAGCAAGACCATGGGGGTCCTCCTATCCCTTCCTCCTCCTCTACTCCCACATCAAAATAGTTTATTTTACGTTGATTCCCTTGACAGAAATAGAAACTACATTGGAATGTTCGACGTATTATATATCCATGAATTATAAAATCTTCACGAATGTGTTTTATATGCGACGTACATTGAAAATACGATCGTATATGTTAGATCCTGCCGCGGGAGAATTCGTAAACAGTCTGAAAAATCGAAACGACGTTACTTTTCTTTCTCATTCTTTTTTTTTTTGTTTTTTTTTTTGTTTTTTTTCTCTTCTCTTTCTTTTCTTTTTTTCATTTCGAAAGTTTAAACGTTTTGAGAAAGATAAAGAAGGATACGACGACAACGACGACGACGACGACGACGACGATGACGAGGACGACGACGACATTGATGATAACAAGTGTGCGTTATTTTTATCTTTCTGAGAAACTCCCTAGAAATAATAATGAATCCCTCTCTCTTTCTCTTTTTCTCTCTCTCTCTCTCTCTCTCTCTCTCTCTCTTTGTCGATGATGTCTATTCTTCTGGGTGAGAAAAAAAAAAGAAAAAAAAAAAGAAAAAAAAAGGAAAAAGAAAAAAAATTTTTTTTTCGGCCGTCTCGCCTCGTTCAACGGCGAACGAACGTCGAGTTAGTGTCGTGACGGTGTTGATATCGATGATAAACGACGAAATGCAGAGGTTTTCGTTTGTTCGTTGACGAGAACGATGGTTTACAACGAACGTATCGTCGTGGTCAAGCTCGTTATCGATAATTAAAAATTGTCAAACGCACTTTGGTCGGCTCGGCACATCATAAACCGTGCAGAATCCGCTGGGAAGTAGCCCTGAGGGTCATTGTGGGAGAGAGGGGTATGGGATATGGGGAACGATAGAGAGAGAGAGAGAGAGAGAGAGAGAGAGAGAGAGAGAGAGAGAGAGAGAGAGAGAGAGAGAGAGACAAGGTAGATATACAGCGACGTCGCGATCATTAGCCAGTGTATTATTACTCGCTGTATATTAATTGATTTCGAAAATACAATTTTCTGTTCGAGCGATCAAAACCGTATACCCTCCACCAACTCTCCTCTCCTCGATAGGAGTATCCTATCGATCCTCCTTCACCACCTCCATTACTTCCACCTCCACTTCCACCTCCACCTCCACCTCCTTCTCCGTGTACTCTCCTCTCTTGCATGGCTCAAACGTTATACCTCGTTCACCCCAGCGTATCAACATCATCAGCAGCTTTGTAACATTTGCTTTTTTAGTTTCAAACCCTCAAATCATTCCGATAAAGAATATAATCAATGAAATAAAAGATAGAGCGAGAGAGAGAGAGAGAGAGAGAGGTAGGGGGAGAAAGAGGGAGAAAAAGGAATCGACGAACGTTCTTCTTGAATCTTTCAAAGTATAACTTTACTCATACGGAAAGATTGCCCACTTAATTATGCTCTTCTCTGTGACAGGAAGTATCAATCAAAAAAGATAAAAAAAAAGAAAAAGGAAATACAAAGAATGGGAAAAAAGTAAAAATAAAAAAGATATGATTATAGAGTGACGACGACAACAGGGAAAAGACAATGCTAGAGAAAATATAAATAGGAGGAGGAGGATGGTCGTGCAGATTGATTAATTAAATTCGAATTAAATAGAATCGATCTGGTCGATCGCATTGGCTCGAATCGGTTCTTTCCGATTGGCGGGAAACAAAAGGAGAGGAACTAGTCGCATAAAGCTAAAATCATCCATTCCAGAGGATAGAGGTAAATACATACACACATACATACATATATACATGCATACATGCATACACACATACATACATACATACATACATACATATATACATACATATATCTATATATATATGTGTGTGTATTACGTATACGCATTAATGATCGAAAATCCAAAGAGGGCACGATAACCTTTCGCGGTTGTTCGTCGTCCACGGCACGCAATTGAGCTTGGACGCGAGCGGGCTCAATCGATGCGTGAAAATGGAAGTCGAGCGAAATGGAATCGCTCGCACAGAAAAAGCAAGAGCGTAGCTAGCACACCGCCGTTGCTGTTGCCGCTGGTCACGCCAAATTAACGCTATCACGCCGAGGCTAATATCTCTTTTCCTTTTTTTTCCCCTCTCTCCCACTCCAACTACTACTCTACTACCACCACTATCACTAAACCTCCCCCCTCTCCCGTCCGTCTCCCAGGTTTTCACCGAAACTAGCGTTTAGAGGTATAGATTTACTACGCTCCAGGTTCGCATAGTCATGAATACGTTTGCCTATGTACATACGTACACATATATACGTACGTACGTACGTATAATGAAACGTGTGTATTGGGCAAGGAAAAACAAGGACAAAACGAAAACGATCTAGGCGAATAAACTCGTAATGTTTGTGATACGAGACACGTTAAAAAGCGCACCGCCGACCACTTTGTTGATTTGTTTATGAAAATAAAAGTGTTCTTATGATTTCTTTATTTTTTTTTTCTTCTTCTTCTTTTTTCGTAACAATCATTCTTTTTTCCTTTTAATTCAGATTCTTATCTAACTATTTCCTTCCTCATTATTACGAAGAAATTGGTTTATTTAAAAACAAAATAAATAAATGAAAAATTAAAAAAAAAAAAAAAAAAAAAACAAAACAAACAAAAACAAAAGAATAACGCTTTAAACGAAATATATTCTTTGTTTTTTATCGCACTTTCGAATCGTGCCTATGGTTATTGCACGTACGTGTGAACGATCGAAATTGTCTGTCTATTAGAGCAAATAAATAATTTGGGACAACATTGTTTATATTACAGCCGTGACGTATGTATGCCTTCGTTAACATTATTAACAGGCCTAACCGGAGAGACTGTATACAAACGTAAAGGTATGTACATAAACATTTTGGTACGTACTTACACATATTGTCACAGCACGCGTTCATGATCATAGAATCATTCATTGAAATTTACTTGTGTTTGTATGCACATACGTTGACAAATACACGGACTAGAGACATTTAGCAGAAAAAAGAGGAATAGAATGAGAAAGAGAGAGAGAGAGAGAGAGAGAGAGAGAGAGAAAGAGAGAGAGAGAGAGAGAGAGAGAGAGAAAATCATTGCGCGCCGTTTTACAGCCAACGGGCTCGTTCGTTTACCTCGGTAATAATCTCGTCTTTCTTCTTCGGACTCTTCGTGCCTTTCGACAGATAGACATCCATCGTTTACGAGATCTTTACGATCACGCAAAGATTTAAATGTACACGTAGCAGCATGTTCGCGTTCCGCCTTGTCTCATTCTCTCTTTCTCTCTCTTTCTCTCTTTCTCATAGAACCGGCCCATCTATCCGTGTTATACGTCGTCCAAAGTTCAAACGAGGAATAAGGGGATTATTTTATGACTCAAACGAATCTCCACTTTGCCAACGATCTATTATACCCTATGCGTACGGTTTACGAGACTTTTTTTCTCGTTATTTCTTTTTCATTGGTATTGTAGAATACAAACGTTGGTATATCGTAGATTCTAACGTCTAATTTTGAATTTACGCACGATCACGTACATGAGAGAAAGAGAGAAAGAGAAAGAGAGAGAGAGAGAGAGAGAGAGAGAGAGAGAGAGAGAAAGCGAGAGAGAAAGAGAGAGAGAGAGAGAAAGAGAGAGAGAGGAGAGAAAAAAAAAGGAAAAAGAAAGATAACAAGAAGATGGACGTACGAACGAGCGCGCAGAAGGGAAGGGAAGCGGAAGATTGACAGACAAAAAATAAGAGACAAAACAAAACGATAATTCATACTGTCCGGTGTTAGATAACACCGATGAAAATTTGAGAATGTCGCCAATATACATATTTTACTTTTATTTATTTTATTTTTTTTTATTTTTTTTTATTTTTTTTTTTTTTCCTAATCGTTCAGCATAAAATTAACGATATAACACTTTTGCTAATCTATATATGGCACTTACTATGGCACCAACAATCGGTACGCTTTTGTTACTTATATCATTCGTTGGTATGTATCCATAGCATGAGCAAGCAAAACTTAATATTTTTTCCATAATTCATATACCCTCTCGGATAGCTCGATATTCAACATTTCATGTCTGTCAACGGCAAAGTCGGAGCAAAGGTACGGGTTTCGCCGTTGCGCGGCTTCGAGTTTACTCGCTACGAGAAAACACGGGATGGAAGACAGGGTGGACGAGAGAGACAGAGAGTGACAGAGAGTGAGAGAGAGAGAGAGAGAGAGAGAGAGAGAGAGAAAGAGACAGAAGTAAGAGGGGGGGGAGAAAGAGAGAGAGAGAGAGCCCCGAGGCCCGAGTATCGATCTCATACATAATTAAATACCAGCTCGGCAAAGCATCACAAAGAGAGCTTACTTCAGCTTTGATCTGCTGACAGACGGGGCCCGTCATCGCGGACTTCAATAGGCGGCACTGAATCGCGGGGGTGTGCTATTGACACGGGTAGGTAGGTACGTGTATTGGCGAGCTCTCGCGTGCACTTGCACGCGTGCGCTTGTTTACGGACGAATGTTTCGCACGTTACAACATGCACACGACCGCATTAAGGCTTCCGATCTTGCGCGCGAGCACCTACATATAGGAAGATATATGTACATATATCTTCCTTTCTCTCTCTGTACCTTCTACCCTTCCTTTCCTATCTCTATCTCTCTCTCTCTCTCTCTCTCTCTCTCTCTCTCTCTCTCTCTCTCTCTCTTTCTGTAACCTCCACACCCTCCTACCTGTGTAGGGAGACTCTTTTGCATTTCGAATTAGCCATCCGCGAGTCCCATGTAGGAAAGCACTAACGAACACGCTCGAGGGGCACTTCGATTCTAGAAAGAAGAAAAATGCTGATCAGCGTTTTCGCGTTTCCATGCTGGTCTATTTTTTCTTTTTTCTTCTTCTTCTTCTTCTTCTTCTTCTTCTTCTTCTTCTTCTTCTTCTTCTTCTTCTTTGCCCTTTTCTTTTCTTTCTTTGTTTCTTTTACTTTTTCATTTTTTATTTCGAAAAATCCTTTGTTTCTCCGAAATAAAAAGGGAAAACAAATTTCTTTCTCGTCTGTCGTTCCATCTTTCGTCTTTTTATATCGTTTCAATTTTTTTCGTTTCTTTTTTTTTCTTTTTTTTTCTTTTCTTCTCTTTTTTTTTTTTTTCTTTTTGATTTATATTTCTCCACCCGTTGACTACTTCAATACGAATAGGATTCGAATTTGTTCTCGAATTGTTTCAGTTAAGGCACTCGTGTACAATACGCGTGCTCGAAAAACGGCTTTTATCGCGCGCTCAATCGAATCTCATTATTCGTAAACTCGATTGCTACAAATCTGACATTATATAGGAGAACTATATATGTATATATGTATGTATATATGTATGCCAGTGTATATAATATGTTTGAAAACCGGTTGATTTATTATCGTAATGGTCTAATTAAAGATTTCTTTTTTTCATTTTTTCTTCCTCTCTTTTTTCTTTCTTTCTTTTTTTTTTTTTTATTTTTTTCCTTTTTTTAAGCTCGTGAAGAACAAGTGAACAAGCCGTTAGAACAAGTGTTAATTGAATTTAATATAATGTTGCAAAAGAAAGATGAAGGGAAAAAAAAAAAAAAAAAAAAAAAAAAAAAAAAAAAAAAAAAAGAGAAAAGAGAAAGAAAATTGATTTTATGTCGTCATATTAAATGCATTAAACCAGGTAATTAAAATCAAGAACGGCTTTTCGGTGTTATATACGAACTGCCCTTATTTTTTATATTATGTTTATGTTTAGTTTAGTACGAACAAGTTAATAAACAGATATCTATTTACTGAATTAGAGAGAGAGAGAGAGAGAGAGAGAAAGAGAGAGAGAGGAAGATCTTCCGAGTACCTTGATCTTCCTGCTTATCCTTCATCCCGTTTCAGGCAGTCCTCCGGAGGGCTCTGCCATGTAGACGTTTAGGCGACTTCAAAGACGAGAGATATCGTTCGTCTGTTACATCAAAAATCTTCTCCGAACGAGCTTTAACGAAAGCGCTAACAAATCTATTCGAAAGTTTCCACGAAATAAGATCCCTAAACGTCATTTCTTTTTACGTTAATTATACAAACGAAATTTCTTACAAAAGGTAGGAATGATTAGGGAAGAGAGAAGAAAAAACGGAAACGAGTAAGAAATTTTCCTTCGTTCGTATACCTACAAAATCTTTTCTTTTTTTTTTCTTTTTTTTTCCATTTTTCCTTTTAAGATTGTTGATTACGTTGAAGGAAAATCAATATTATGTCGAAAAAGTTAAACGGCCGAATGAATGTTTAAGCCTTAACCAAAGTCGGTCTTAAAAATCTGCGCTCAGATCCGGGTAAGCCCGCCGTTATCTATCGCGAGCAAACACGAGACGACGAGTCGACGAGTCATATAAATGAGCATGCAAACATAAATTTATGACGACGACAAATTTCCTCGCTCGACCGACCGTTTCCATGCACGGGGAATCGATTGGTCTTTCCGATTAGACAACGGTTCGTCGAAATTCGTGACAATCGAAGAGTTATGAGCGCACGATATATCTTATTACGATTCTCATACCGTATGGATCATTCATAAATATCGATAGAAGGAGGGAAGAGGGTAAGGAGGAAAGGAAAAAAAGAAAACGAAAGAAAATATACGATAGAAACAAAAACATTTGTACGCACCAAAACCACATACGCTCGTGTAATGATATTTCCGACGACGTCAGAGAAACACACTGTGAGTAACCGATCGATTTAAGCTACTATTTATCAAAATGTTTGTCATTCGTCAATAAGCAAATTCGTTTATTGACGTTCTAGTTTCATCGAAAATGGGAAAATTAATTTGAAACGGCCTTGGAATCAAATTACGCAGATACGTGTTACCTCTCTTCTAACATCGATAAATTGGTAACGTATTTAAACGCATATTTAAACCGCAATGATTTATACGTATACATGTTATACGTATAATGTACGGATCTGTCATAACTACAGAGAAATTCACATTTTGCGAGTGCAACGATCAAGAAAAGAAATCCAAGATTCGGCCACCTGCTACGCACACATCGCACTTTGTTTATGCAAGTCACGCGCTCCCGCTCACTCACCCTTTTCCCACGATAGATCCATCTATAGATAAACAAGGAAAGAACGAAAGAAGTAACTTCGACGAGCGGTAGGTAATACGATTTAAAATTTCGCAGAAGACGGACGAAAGAAAAGGGAGAAAGAAGAAAGACAAAGAGGGGAAAGATAAAAAATGAAAACTAACGAGAAAAGGCCGTATATCCGAATTCGTATTAAATATGAATCGTAGATAGGATTCGAAACGACAAAGAGGCAACGGACTCACCCGCGAAGTAGTGGTTCCACCGAGCAGGTTGCGTCAGTCTTGCAGGCACCTCGTCGACGATACTGTATCAGGAAGTAGGATGCTCGGTTTGCGAGCAGCGAAAACTCGACGTCGACGTCGATGCCACGAGCATATGAAGTACA
>NC_140831.1:3392500-3430000 GCF_050613455.1 Vespa mandarinia
CGAGCTTTTGCCGAGTCCCGACTCGGCGCAATTTTGGGCGTAGAGTTTTACGAGACATTGAATCTGAAAGACGCTCTCTGAGAGGCGTTTATACGGGGTGAACGAGAGGGATGGAAAAAGGTAGAGGAAAGAGAAGATGGGTAGGCTGGTAGTGATGGTGGTGGTGGTGGTGGTGGTGGTGGCGGTGGTGGTGGTAGTGATGGTGGTGGTGGTGGTAGGTATAGGAAGAACCGACGCGAATAGTACGACGACGATGGTTACATTCTACGGATCAGAGAGCTCGATAGCGTGCCGAAGTCGAGGCGAACGGCAATAAATCCATTTTTCGTGAAGGGTCGGTCGAGGGGCGAGAGCGAGCCAGGGTCTGATTAGCAGCCTGACTCGGCCGTACAGGATGACAGCCGGTGAGTTATAATATTGCCCATCCATCTATTTATCTACTCCATCGGTTCTCCTCCTTTCCGTCTATCTCGCTCTCTTTTTCTTCTATCTCTCCACCCTTCGAAGTTTCTCTACCACCCGCCCGCCCGCCCCTCGTGCCCTCTCGAGGACTCTCCTCCTCTCTTACGTGTGCATAGCTACGAATATCGGAAACGGCCTGCGGGATCCCGCGCGGGTATCGAACGAGCGGATAAATATAAATTAGCTCGGGCCACGACAAAGCGGGGTGCCGGCGGGGGACAAAGCGTTCCTCCTCTCTCTCACTCTCACTCGTTCATCTTAACCGTTCTCTCTCAGAACAAAAAGAAGTATCCAGCTCTTTACCTAGGACTCGATAAGAGACCGGATCTCTCTCCCTCTCTCCCTCTCTCTCTCTCTCTCTCTTTCTATCTGTCTGTCTTCCTTCCTCTCTCACGTTCACGCGCCCCTTGAAACACCTCTGAGCGATAAAAGTTTATGCTAATATATGTAGGTAGTTATAAGAGGAAAGTCACGAATCTATCGTATCGTTTCGAAATAGTAAATTTTATTAAAAAGCTATCACATAGTAGAAAATAAGAATTGCTTCCTCTCTTAGAAAAAAATTCACGAGTTGGAACAAGTCTTCTCGGCTAATCCGCTTCGAGTCACGGCCGAGAGACGTTCCGATGGAACGGGTTAACCGAGCAAGGGAGGAGTTTATAAGCTCGCTCGAAGAAAACCGTACAAAAGGTTAAATCCCTCGGATCGTGACTGGCTCGTTGGTATAACCGCCGCGGGATAGAAATGACGACGTTACAAACGACTCTCGGCAAACGAAGATTACGATGTCATTATTAGCTAACGTCGTCGGTGAACGACGAACGACAATGATGGTTTCGACGATTACGTCGCGATCGCGATGGAAAGAAAGGCGATAAGTCAAAAGTGAATAGTTTCTCGTATAGAGAAACTATTCACTTAGATCTATGTTCTGCCTCTCTTTCCATTTAGGTAGATGGGTACCTATGAGAGAGAGAGAGAGAGAGAGAGAGAGAGAGAGAGAGAAAGCGAGAGAGATGAAGTCATCCACTTTTTTTGAAGAAGTGAGCATAGCACGATCACTACTTTTCAGACGTCCGAAAGAAGAAGAAATTAAGCTCGTATGATATTGCATGGAGAGTGACCCTTCGCAAATCTTTCCAGAATAAAAGAAGAAGAAGATAAAAAAGAAGGAGGAGGAAAAGAAGAAGAAGAAGAAGAAGAAGAAGAAGGAGGAGGAGGAGGAGAAGGGGAAAGAGAAGAAGAAGGCGAACGGCGGGACACCTCTCTATACATTTTCAACTGGAAAGACGCGGCGTCCCGAACTTTCGACGGGAACCAGTTCATATATCTGAAGTATGGTCGCCATAAATAAGCGACCTGTCCGTTTGCTCTGTTCGCCCAACCCCTTTTGCCGATTTCTCCCTCCAGCTCTCTCTCCCTCCCTCTCTCTCTCTCTCTCTCTCTCTCTCTCTCTCTCTATATATATATATATATATATATATATATATATATACATATATATATACATACATTTGTCTTTTTCTCTCTCTTTCTCGAGCGTTACAAACGCAAGAAGAAACAGTGGATCTATTCCTTAATACTGTCTTCCGTCTTCTTCCTTCCTTCCTTCGATCTTCTCCCTTCGTTGTCCACGTTCACCTAAATTCTTCCTCTTCGACCCTGAATTTTCTCAGAGTCATGGAGAACATTTTGTTATAGTACAGTTTTCCCTGAGACGAAGTAGGAAATATCACAGAGAGGACTATCATGGACTGTAGTACTCTTTCGTTCGTTCTTTCGTTCGTACATTCACGTTTTCGTAGAGAGAAGAGAGAGAGAGAGAGAGAGAGAGAGAGAGAGAGAGAGAGAAGACTTGCGAAGGAGGAAACTGAGAGGAGTGATCGTGCGTGTCAACGGCACTGCGGGATCCGAAGGAAGGCGCGACGGACAGCGTGGCGCACGTTCCACGAAATCAATTCTTACGTCCGACATATTTCAGGTTGCACGATCGTGAGCAAGCATGGCAAGTGCAGACTTGCCACCGAGATCAATTCTCTTGATTGATCGACCCTCCCTTGCTTCTTTCGATCATTTCTCTCTCTTTCTCTTCCTTTCTGTGTCTCTCTTTCTCTCTGTCTCTCTCTCTCTCTCTTTTTCTTGATATCTCTTTCTCTTTACGGTAGAGCGTTGATCTTGCGCAATCACGATTGCACCATTGCGTAATTGATACGTTTGCATTCTACCACTGACTGAGTCGTGGTTTGTAGTGTTTGATACTTTGAAACAGTATCTCTTCTTCGTGAGTACTAGAGAGAGAGAGAGAGAGAGAGAGAGAGAGAGAGAGAGAATCGCGCTTTCATCGATCCTAGACGTGCGATTATCGGACCCACCCTAGTGTCGAGTATCATTCTTTATTTATTTCTTTATTTCTTTCTTTTTTATCTTAGATAAGACAAATGAAAAAATGTCTATGACCGTTCAAATTTTCTCATGATTATATATATATATATATATATGTGTGTAATGTGTATATATATGATATACCTAATATATCTTCGATTACAAAAGTGTATAGTCAGATAGCTATCTTCAAGGATACGTGTCTTCAAGGATTTCATCGACAACGAAGAGAATCTGGTTGAGTCTCCTCGAACATGAAGAAAAGAAGAATGTACTACCTACTAGTATTACGGTCTTTCGTAGGTAACGGACTTTAACCTCTTCGTCCCCCAACATTCTCTTTTCTTTTCTCGAGTCTCTTTCATTCCTTCTATCAGATGTAGACGAGAGCTGAGAAAGAGAGAGAGAGAGAGAGAGAGAGAGAGAGAGAGAGAGAGAGAGAGGAAGGAAGGGAAAAAAGAAGTATGAATAATAAGCTTACGTTCGTCCCACGTACGAGAGCTTCCTTGTAATCCGTAGTAAGCCAAACATCGATGCGCCGATATGTAAAGAAGGAGGAAGAGGACGAAGAATTTAAAGTAATAGGACAAGAAGACCTCTTTCCATTCTATCCTTCTATCTCGTCATCGTTAATACTCATTTCAATTAAAAACCGTAACGCTTTTATCTAAAACGTTACTCAAATGGGACGTGACAAATAGAGTGAGAGAGAGAGAGAGAGAGAGAGAGAAAAGAAAAGGAAGAAAGAACGAGAACCGGACATGATAATACAGGTGACATGAATATTCGTAAGTGATTAAGAATATTTCAAGTTAATAAATATAAAAAGTAATTATTAGAGTTTATTGAGAAAAAGATAGGACAATAACTCTTGTAATAAGTTAAATCTAGTAAGAGTATACGTAAAAGGCACGCGTGTCTATCTTTTGATCGGAGCCATTGTAATAATCGAAAAAAATGTTCGAGTTGTTGATGGGCCACCCGGTTGGACAAACCGCAGAGTGCGCGATCATAGTCGCAAAGCAAGACACGCCGAGGTGCATAGACGTAAAGACAAACCCGTATTTGCGGTGCGCTCGCGTTTCTGCAGCCGGTTACAGCTAGCTAGCTAGCTAGCGGACGAAAGGCAGGAGCGAGAACGAAAGAGAGAAAGAGAGAAAGAGAGAGAGAGAGAGAGAGAGATAAAGATAGAGAGCGGGAGTGATTTATGCTAAGTCGGTGATGCTGGCGAAGCAGGGGCCCCGTGTGTACGCTCCCAGGCGGCCATCTTGAGCTCCCCTCGTTTTTACCAAGCTGGACCGATTGACGGACGCGTTCTTACTCTTTTAACGAACTCTTATTTCAGAAACTTTTCAAAAATCTCCATCGTTCCACTTAGTTCCTTACCAATTTTGAATTTATTTCCTTCAACGAATACACTAGCCAATCGTAGTAATTTTTCTTGTATATCATTCACTCAACGAATCGAAGGAAAACGATACTGATTTATGAACGAGTGTAAAGAGAGAAAGAAAGAGAGAGAGAGAGAGAGAAAGAACAGAACATTCAACAATCGTCTTAACCGTAAAAACCACGATCCGATTTCCGTCCGTCACCATGGAACTCAAATTTACGAGGAAACGAGGGGCCCTTATGTAAGATAGATAGAGACAGAAACAGAGGGTGAACGAAAGAGAGAGAGAGAGAGAGAGAGAGAAAGAGAGAGAGGAGATAGTGAAAGAGAGCTACGGGCCCGGGGGTCCGCGCGCAACAATGAAAGCACGCCATTTGTCACAGAGGCGCTTCCTCCGCTTCTAATAAACGTTGCTGCTCCTACCGTCGTGTAGTCGTGCACAACCGTGCAGCACGGATCGACCTTTGCTTTTGCTCCATGGATCGTGATCTCTCGAGCAACCTTTCTCTATCTTTCTCTCTTGCTCTCCTCTCTCTATCTACTCATTTTCCTTTTCCTTCTACTTCGTCTTCTACGTTGTGTTCTTCTTCTTCGTCTTCGTCGTCGTCGTCGTCGTCGTCGTCGTCGTCGTCGTCGTCGTCGTCTTTTTCCTTCTCTTCCTCCTTCTCCTCCTCTTCCTCCTCTTCCTCCTCTTCCTCCTCCTCCTTTTATTCTATTCTTTATACAACGCTCTCTTTAGCTACTTGCACTCGAGAGAAAGAGAGAGAGAGAAAGAGAGAGAGTCCCGTCGCAGTGGGATACGACGTGCCTACGTCCATATTTTCACATGCCGGCACAATGCACCAGACGACCATCGGAGCAATTGTCATACAAATTGTCGCTTATTCAACGGCATACCATAAGCTCGGACGCGTCCTGTTCTATCTCTTTCTCTTTCTCTAACGAGCTATGACGGCGAAGCCAATTTCGAAAGAATCTCTGAAAACGAGAGAACCCTCCTTCCCATTGATACCCTAGTAGAAAAGATTATTCGCGGATACTTCTATCGAATCATTCGATATGATATTCTTCGTTTAAAAAATACAAAAAAAAAAAAGAATACAAAAAAAAAGAAAGAAATAAAAAAATAAAAAAGTAAAAGAAAAAAAAGAAAAAAGAGAAGGGGGAGCAAAAAAAAAAGGAATAAAAGAAAAAACAGATATCTCCCCTCTGAGTCCTCGCATATTCGGCCGACTTAGTCTCGTTATCAACGATAATCTTGAAAAATGTAGAACGTGCTTCTCGGTCGGCGAACGTTCATTGTAAAAGTCCACTCGTTAATGGCGAGCAATACATTTCCCTTGCGGCTCAAAGTAAACTTATTGGACGTAGGTAGGTACCAGACTGAAGAGGATTTATACTCGACGTAGAAATTATGATACCTACGAAAGCTATATTCTAAGGATAAAATCGAAGACCCTGTCGTCGTTGTCATCGACGTCTTAAGAAAGATCCCGGATTCGTTATCGATATCTTCGCGTGAAGATGTAACAAATATTTTATAAGATAAATCGTATATATACATATATATGTACATTATCTGACACGACGTAAATTATCCACTTATTTTCAATTTGTCAGCTAAAAGGATTATCGTGATTAAAGTATCCGAGGCAACATTACCCAAATTATATTCCGCGAAAAAAAAAAAAAAAAAAAAAGAAAAACTAACGTTGCTCGACAGAAAAAAAAAATGAGAAATTAAATATTGTTTTATTATTTTCACGCGTTTTGTTTTATATCGTTCAAATTTCAATATAAATATTCTTAACTCCTTAAATTTATAAGACAAAATTTATTTATTATTAATACTACATCTACATCTATTCTATAAAGTAACCCAAGGTATTCCATTAAAATTTCATAACTTTCGTGAAGTCTACCGTTATAGGAAAAGTTCGGGTAAAGGCTGATCTAAGGTATCGTTTCGGCTTTTTAATTAATAATAATTTCTTATTGAGACGTTCGAGTCTTTAAAGAAAAAAAAAAATAAAATAAAAAAAAATAAAAAAAAAATAAAAAAAGGAAAAAGAAAAGAAGAAGAAAGGAGAAAACCGTCTTCTCTGTCGAATCCAAAGCGAAAATATTTTTCTTTTCGTTCGTAAGAAATATCAAAGGTACTCTTAGGCGTTCTCAGATGTGATTCGACGTTGAGAACAAGTTCGAAAGTTCGTGTCCTACGAGGAAGAAGTTTCGGCGTTTACCTGGCGAACCCACTCGGCTCAAGATTATCGATAAGCATTGGGTTTTCGCTCTCCTTTTTTTCGTTCTTTTTTCTCCTTTCTTTATTCTTTCTCCTTGGAGTTTCAAGAGACGATGCTGCGTGATCGATAGAGAAAAGAGTTATATACACCACAAAGCCCCGTGGCACACACGACGACGACGACGACGACGACGACGACGACGACGAAGGTCGTAGTCTTAATGATTCGGAGAATCAACACGGAGGGATGTCCTCCTCTCTCTGTTCATGGTTAGCATCCGCTGACACATCGAGCAATATGCAAAGCACTCATTCGACTCCTCGAACTCGTCTGGGCCTTGAAAATATTAATTGAAATACGAATTAATGCTAATTCGATTGATTGCTAGTCCAAACTCTTAATGATCAGTTTCGAACATATTCGATCAACTTTTTCCAAATACATGCAAACAATATTCTGTCATTTTATAATTTCATTTTGTCCGTTGAATTTGTCGCTACGTCAAATATCAATATCGTTTCTTTTCTTTTTTCTTTTTTTTTTTTTTTTTTGATGCGATAAAAGTCAAGCTTAATATCGGCCAGGAAGAAAGCAAAAGAAAAGACAAAAAGAACAAAAAGAGAGAAAAAAGAGAAATAAAGAAATAAGATATCTCTTTCGTCTGGAGGATACTGACCAGACATTCGGCCTTGAAGAAGGCCAACACGGAGGAGTCGTATCGTAAGCTCTCATTGCGAAGAGTTACCTCGAAATTTGCCGCGACATTGAACGTCAAGCTTAGTACACACATGGTCCGTTCTCTTCCACGTAGCTAAGCTTGATAACCGAGATGTCCCCAATCAACGAAATGCTCCGTGAATCTTCGTCCTACAGGAAAGACGAACAGTAGTAGCTGACTCGCGATAGCTCTCGGTGCCGTTTCGTAGACGGAGGTCATCCATGCTTCCCAGCAGCTAGTTTCTTTTTTTCTCCACCCCGAAACGTCACCGTTGATATTTATGGCGAGCCATAGAAGAGAGTGGAAGCAGGGCCCGAGCGTAATTCTGTCAGCGTCACGCTCGGCCTCGAAAGACCCTGGTAGGAGAAGCGAAAAGAGAGGGGGAGGAAGAAACTCGCAGAGAGGGTAAGAAGTCCTGGACGAAGAGAGAGAGAGAGAGAGAGAGAGAGGACAAAGAGAAGGAGAGGATAAAAAAGTCACTGGAACGTTTCCAGCAATGCCCCGGTGTGCAAGCGAATAAGAGGGCGCCTCGTGGTAAGACGCCGTAATGGCGACCCCTGACATCACCAGTCAAGGTTATTGTCCATTGAGGTAACGCGGTAGCGTTAACCTCGCAAATTTACGCACGGCCCTCTTGCCTTGTCCCGACTTGCCTTTTATTATCTTCACCGTGGTGGGACTCGACGACACTAGTTATGGTAGCCGATCGTCAATCTTATCTCGTTTTACGTGTTAACATCTTTCAATACTTTTAATACGTCTATAATAACGCATAAGTGTCTTCGTACCTATATTATTTTAGCTAAGTTAGTTGGCGTTTAAAACAAACACCTATATAATACAACCGTTTAACGTATGCACAAATATCTGGATATAATATATCGTAAGTGATTACTGTTGTTTTTTCTTTCTTTCTTCTTTCTTTTTTCTTTTTTTTTTTTTCTTTCTTTCTTTTCTTTTCCGAAATATCCAAAGGCATGTCGTACTAGTGAAAATTGCAAACTAGTAGTAAGCTTAGAAAGGCGAACCAGCGAAACGAATGCGATCAAAGTTTAACAAAGTTACCGACGACAGGAACCAGTCAGAAGCTACCCACCCACGTTAGCAATCCGCACCACTACCGGTTCTACAGCTGCACTCGCATCGGGTCAAGCATCTTGTACAGTTACTTTCCGCTACACATCTTTTTCCCGTCTTCGAGTTCATTCGCGCGCGGCACATCTAATTCCGATACATATTTAAATAAGGATCGTATTAAAATAGATATTTGTTATACGATTCCATTCCTATCGTCGATACTTGAAATAATTTCTTTAGAAATTCGAAATAAAAGATCTGTTAGTCTCGTTTGATAAATAAAATGTCACATAAATTTTTTTTCACCTTTCGAGTACATTCGTCTGTCGTCATTGTTAGTGTCGAAAAAAGAAACAGGTTTTCGTCGACCTCCCCTCTTTGAAACCGCTGCTACTTCTTTTAGGTTTTGAAAGTTGAAGTTTTTTCTTTTTTTTTTTTCTTTTTTTTTCTTTTTTTTTCTTTCTTTCTTTTTTTTTGTCAACACCGTCATAAAGAGACGGCAAAATAATCGTCAGAACGACAGTTTAGCGATAGAGAGTATCACCGTATCTCCGTTGCTTTCCTCGGTGAACTTTTACGAACTCGATGAAGCTTCTACTTCGAGGAGGTCCAAGAAGTCAAGAGATTTATTGCTCCCCTCTTATAATAGGTACAAAACCAAGTTACTCATCGTGGGTGGCTTAGCCGAGAAAAACGATGATGATGGAGTCTCCAGTGACGTCGTTTCACCAAACTTTTGACTACGACTAAAATCTTTCGACGATTTCATTTTCGCAACAAGGATCGATATTTTTTTTTCGCGGATGAAAAAAAAAGAAAAAAAAAAAGAAAAGAGAGAAAAAGAAAGAAAGAAAGAAAGAAAGAAAGAAAGAAAGAAAAGGAGAGATTTTATGCAAAGAAAAAAAAAAAAAAAAAAAAGATCTTACGCGAATCGTTTTAAATCGCAATATCTCTGTTCTATCGAGATTACGATCATTGATTATGTTTATATTGGAGAAAGTATCGAAGGAGAATAAGGAGGAAAAGCTTATAGAGAAGAAAATATCGTAAAACGTTTTATAACGGGTATAAACACGGTAAAGGAAAATAAGAGCGTGTCTCGGGGCACGAGGTTTTTAAGCGATACATTTGCACCTACAACCGTTCGGAAAACATACCGAATACTTTTTATACACATCATCGTACCAATGGGGGCACTCTTGTCCTTCGCACGATTTCTTTTGCCTTTCTACATCTCGATCGACCTTTTATCAGGCAACAACCAGAGAGCCAGAGGCAGTGCCGGTACAACAGCATAGTGGCCAACCAACCACTCGGCATGATTCGCAAAAATCCATCGAACGACCGAGAGGAAAATTTATGGGATGCAATGGGGGAGAGATCGATCGATCGAACGTTCGGACACTTGGAAACATTTCCTTTCTTACGAAACTCCCTGATACTGGCAAGAATCTAACAGCGGTTCGCCAGCTTGCCGTGAACGATATTTACGATCGGCGTTGGCGCGGAAGTTAATGCAAGGAGGCCACGAACGATAACTCTCGGAGCTTAATGAGCGATTTGTATCGATGTTCCAGCTATGTCGAATCGAGTGGATCGACCGGATCGAAATTTATTCGCGCGACTCAACGGTCACCGATATCATCGGCCAAACAATAGTTAACGGCCCGATAAATGTTATGAATTTGACGAGCACGAAACTTGTAACTCAAAATTAATTCGATATATAGCGTAACATCGAACGAACGAATGAACGAGTGTCGACGTAAACCGGAGTGTTGAATTATCATTAAATAAATCGCTACGATAAATACTTTATCCTCTCTCTCTCTCTCTCCCTCTCTCTTCCCCTCTCTCTATCTATTTATCTCTCTCTCTCCCTTTGCCTCTGTTACTGTCGATAGGGTTGAAAATAGAATCTATCGATGAGCTTTACGAATGAATTTGATATTTGACGATGAGTATTTGCGTGTACGCGAGTCGTTCAAAGGACATCGTCGTCCTCGAGGAATACCAGACTTGAATTGAAGGAGCGACGAAGAAGAACGAAAAGATGGAAGAGGGAGAAGGAAGAAGAAGGAGGAGGGGATGACGAAGAGGAGGAGGAAGAGGAGAAAGAGAAGAAGGAGGGAACGTCCGCGCCTCTGGCTCGGCTTGGTTATACGATATCATAAAAGGAATCACGTGAGAGCGAACGGATGGACGTACGTACGGACCGATCAGGTTTAGGCAGCTGTCTGCAACCACGTCACTCAAGTTCACTGTCGGGTTCGCGGTGGAATGAATGCCTTTCATTATAAGCCTTATCTGCTGCCCGATCTCTCAACCCTTTCTGCCTCCTTCGATTTGCTCTCTTTTCTCCCTTTCTCATCGCTTCTCTTTCCCGTTCCTTTATTCTTCTTATTCTTCTTCTTCTTCTTCTTCTTCTTCCTCCTCCTCCTCCTCCTCCTCGTCCTCCTCCACCTCGTCCTCCTCCTCCTCTTCTTCTTCTTCTTCTTCTTTTCCTACTTCTTGTTCTTCCTTTCTTCTTATTCCTCTTGTTCTTCTTGTTTTTCTCCTTCTTCTTTTTCTTTACGAGTTGCTGAGTTCGCGAAAACAAAGCTTGAGGGATAGAAAAGCGAAAATAGATGCGCCATGGACCACTACCCCGATATTCATCGGTCTTATTGAGAGAGGAACATAGGGATGAGATTGGGAGATTGGGTGGGAAGGAGGAAAAGGACGAAGAACATTCCTTTCGTTCTATTCTTACCGAAAATAAACGTAATTTAGAATTTATCCAGAACGAGTTAGGTAAGTACTTAACTAAGCGATTCTCTTACTCCATCGACTTACTATGGTGTTTACAGTACTTTGTTTAGAAAATTACAGGGTTACAATGTGAAACCAAGGTAAAATCCGACTGGCCGAAAGTACACGTTGAATTTCATGATACGTAAACGAAGGATTTATATCGAGAAATATTGCGAGATAAACAGAGGAAAATCTGTATCGATTTCTATACGGGATTCTGAGGAAAAAGAAAGAGAGAGAGAGAGAGAGAGAAAGAGAGACAGACAGAGAGAGAGAAAGAGAGAGAGAGAGAGAGAGAGAGAGAGAGAGAGAGAGAAGTAAGACGTACGGTGAGTCGTTCTTTGAGCGTTAAGAGGAAAAGAGGCAGACAAAAACAGCCAGGAAAAAGAAAGAGTAGCTTATGGGTTGGAGAAAAAGAGAGAGAGAGAGAAAGAGACAGAGACAGAGACAGAGAGAGAGAGAGAGAGAGAGAGAGGAGAGGGAGTTGTGCGGCAGTGCGAGAGACGTATGGTGATTATACACTCTTCGATCACCTTCGATCGAGCGCACGATCGATCGAGAGGAAAGATTGGAATCACGCCGATGCGTGTTAAACACGTTACATGCATGTTGTGTAGTCGGACGTAGAAGCAGATTTATGTGGAAGTCATACGATCGCGAGTGTTTTACGCGATCTTAATTCTCGCACACGGTTTACCGTGGACTCAAACGCGGACGCGGATTTTGTTCATAGATATATAGTACATACGATAGGTAAATAGTAGGTTAGTAACCTAGAAAATAGGAAATGTTTAATTACTATCGCTTATACGAATAAAGTTTCAACGATTTATCGGATTTTCTCGTTCTTCGTTTTCTATCGTTTTCCAACGTTCTTCGTCTATATTTTTCGTATAACTTACCGACGAGATCAACAAAAAAAATCCTACGTCAACGTCAGCGACGTTTTTAAATCACTTCCACATTTCTCTTTCTTTTTTCTTTGGTTTTTTTTTCTTTTTTCTTTTTTCTTTTTTTTTATATCTTTTTTTATTTTGTTACTCGAGAGAAACGACAAAGTTACGAGATTAACCTCAATCGTATAAAACTTCCCATACATATATATAATATATATACATATATTATATTATGGGAGAATTAAGAGACTGTTTCCATGTTTCTGCTTGAGAATACATTCGTAAAATGAACGTGGAAAATGATTTCGTAAGGAAAGAGAAATCACATTTTTAAAGGTGCCATAAGTCGTAAAAAAAAGAAGAGAGTGAAAGAGAAAGAAAGATATATATATATATATATATATATATGTGTGTGTGTGTGTGTATAAAAGATGAAGAATTCATAAATGATGTCGATCGAATAAAACCGAGGTCATATCCGGTACAGAGAATCGTACGAATCTTACCATCCTGTGTTTGAAAGGCATGAGAGCCACATAGAACCTTCTTTTCCCCCGTCTAAACGTCCCGATTTAGGTAAATGCGATCTCTTTCTGGGTCGACGGCCAACATCGACTGACGCCAGTCACGACTACCGACGCGCGTCAAACATCGACGTTTCGACATTGGCAGGCGCCTTCCTTCCACCCAAGGCGATCGTTCCTCTCTATGCAAACGTCTGCATTCTAGACATTCAGACTGATCATTAAATAGTTGAAAGTTCCTCTAGCAGGCTGGACGTGTGTTCAAAGGATAGTATCGAGTGCTTCGTTTTCATCGATCTCCTTGTAGACTCGATTTTAACTACCGCCTTACGAAACGTTAGATAAATTACAATATTTAATTGAGAAAAATCTCGTAAAAGGCCAATTTAATTGAGTTTATTGCTCTTATTAGATCGAGATATTAGGAATAACGAAATATTTTGTGCATGATGAATTGATCTTTCCTCGTGAATATCAAACGAGAATTCAATATTGGAAAATAAAACGAAATAAAAGAAAAAAAAAAAAGAAGAAGAAAGAGATTACCGAAAGAAAAAATATGTAACTCCATTGAACCTATCGTTGAATGATCGCCAAGACATACATAACTGCTGATAGAGAAAAAGAGATAAAGAGATAGACAGATAGAGAGATAGTGAGAGAGAGAGAGAGAGAGAGAGAGAGAGAGAGAGAGAGAGAAGGAACGAGCTTAATCGTAATGGCAAGCTATCTGTGTCTCGAGCTAAGATTGATAGCTCGTTCGACGAAAGGGTAATTCCTGGAAGTGTGCACGCATATATGATCGTACCACGTAGAAACGTAGTCTGTACTCTCGTCGTCGAAGAAGGTTAATCGTGCTTAACCATAAGCCTTAGTAACCGTACTCTGCTCGGTAGGCGTGTTGCGCCAAATTTGCATGTTAATTTATTCCGCGATCCGTGGCCTAGCCAGTGCCCGCTAGTCGTTGGTTAACCACTTCGATCTTCGTCCCCGCGTTTTCTTTCTCTTATCGACTCATATATATGTGTATACATATACATATATATATATACATATATATATGTGTGTGTGTACTGTTGTATCTAAGCTCTAGCTAAGGAAGCTCGTCATATTCTAACTCGGTGTTTTGGTCGTTTCGTTCGATAAGCGTGTTATCATGTACTCAACGTGTAATATATAAGACCGAAGATTTCGATCAACGTTAACGCATGTTAAACGAGGCAAATAAATTATTACTCCTTTTCTTTCGCATAATTCCAGATAAAAAATGATAAGAATCGTCGGTTAATCTTCTAAATAAAAAAAAAAAAAAGAATCGATTAATCTCAAACGTGTTATCGGCAAAGATCGCAATTCAATTACGTATGAGTTCTGAGAGAATTCGAAAATGAAATATTTCTCGTATTTCTACGATTAGCAATAGGGGGTTGGTTGTGGTGGAGTAGGTGCTAGTGGTAGTTGGAAGGGGATTGAAGGACGAGGGGTAAAAAAAAAAAAAAAAGAAAAAAAGAAAAAAAAAGAAAAAAAAGAAGGATAGATCGAATTGAAACGAATTGTATGTACGATAACGTTGGCCGAGCGACGCGCTTCGCTGACTCCGCGGTCTTCTCGTCGAGGGCAAAAGCAATTGGTTTCGTTGTATTTCTTACGGCCCCCGTCACTCCGAGCAATTGACTTTGATCCGGCCGTGCGCGCGTAACATTGAACGCAATTACGGTCAATTTACAATGCCCTCCCTGTCGCTCCTTGTAATCGGCCGTAGGTGGGATAGGGCCGCGTATCGATTGCTTTGGGATTCCAGAGCTCGATATACGAACGCGGCCAATTAACGAAGTGGCACGCGAGAATAGCGTGGGTGTGTGCTTCGATCGAGACGCGCGTTATTTTAGCGTCGTACCACCGTATACGATCGCTTCGTTCGGATCGATCGATCGATCGATCGATCGATCGAATAGATTCGATCACCAACCTGACGAATCGATAGTCCACGCGTAACTCGACCGATCAGCAGCACTCCACGTCCCATCTCTTTCTCTTCTGACGTAATCAAAGCTCGCTAATTAACTCAGATTCTATTTTCTCCGTTAGAATTACATGTATGAAGTTGTCATCGTCTTTATTGTCCTGTCCTCGCTTTGTCAACGTTCGATTTGAAAGGCATCGGACGTGAAAAACACCTTCTTCAAAAAGTTTACGCGTTCCCCACCGACAAAGGGTATATCCTTAAAAGACTGTAAAGGACGAGAAGAGGAAGAGAGAGAGAGAGAGAGAGAGAGAGAGAAAGAGAAAGAAAGAGAGAGGATCGGCCGATCGACGACGCGTCGCGAGTGTAGGTCCCTCTTTCGTGCCCACTCACCGTTAAACTCCGCGAATTCGAGTGGACGTGACTCTTCGTATAATATTACATCCTATTAAGGACGAAATAACTGCCGGAGGAAACGCGACAGCGAACGATAAACGAAAGGGGCAGTGCCTCGGAGATGCGTGCCACCCAGCCGTCACGCGGTCGACTCACCTCGAAATAACTCGAAATAATACGACGTTTTGCGGCCTGACGAGCCGTACGTCCCTTTTACCTATGTACGTCTCTCTCCTTTTCTTTCCTTATCTCTTTCTTTTAGTACAACTACCCATCCCTTTTCTACCCTCCGATTGAGTATTACGCGCACGCGTCACGATAATACGAACGATCTGTCTCTCTCTCCCTCTCTCTCTCTCTCTCTCGCTCTCTCTCTCTCTTTCTCTCTATGTATGTGTCTGGTGTACGTGTATGTGTACATAAACGTGTATTTAACTCTCACGAATAGGTACGCGTATTTCCGACCTATAGTTTCGTGTAACGAAGGAACACATAACGTACCTACTCAATTTACTTTCGTCGATCTGCTCGATCGCTTAGGATTAGTCTTTAACTAACGCGGAGAATATCCTTGAGCGCCCTATTCGCGATCGTCGAGAGGGGGTGTCTCTTTATAATGGGAATCGATGATGACTCGGATACGATCCCGATTATCGGCCTACTCTCGTTCGTGATAGCGGCTGTAAGCGATCGAGATGCGTGCGATAACGGATAAACTCGGTCCGATACGTTTCAGCTTCGGCTTCGACTTCGGCTTCGGTTTCGAGACTGTATAGGTATTCACGATTTTATACGATCCACAGAGCATGTATTTAATACCTCGAACGATGTATCCAATAGTACAGGAAATTCTATGTATATGTATATATATGTATCTATGTTGTGAAATTAAAATTAACGCGTGTTGTCACGTGTAAAGTGTTCGAAAGACGATTCTTTCAGTCAACGTTAACTTCCAATTCAACGTTCTTAGTTCAACGAAAGCGGCGTACATCAAGGTCGTTATGCAAAATCCAATTACAGAGAATTAGAGGCGACTACGTTTAAACGCCTTCGTAGTTATATACATACATACGCACATACGTTCCTACCTACGTATTTTATACCTACGTATTTAAGAAAATTAGTCCTCGGTCTACGGAGTTTTAACTTCCTCCGCGGCCGATATAAATTGCGCTATCGTATCGTTTAACTATCTTTCTCTTTCTCTCTTTTTCTCTTTCTCTTTTTCTCTTTCTCACGTTTATGAGAATATCATTTGCATAGAAGATGCTCACACTTGAGACCATGTTAATCGGTTATTACGTGAGACCGATACCTTTACCCTTTCCGTTAAAATTTTACGTGTCCGTAGCAAGATATCGATTTTTCCTATTAACACTGTAAATCTCGAATCATCTTTATCACAAATTGCATTCGTTACCCTTAACCAAACGTGAAATTGTCCTGTTAACTACGAACGAAATCGAATAAATCCTTCGTCGAACGAGCGATCGTTATTCTCCAAGGATAAACGAGGAAGTGAGAAAGGAAGAAACGATAGGGGAAGGGAGATGGCAGAGGAAGAGCGGAGGGGATGGTTTTATGTTTTCAAGGTTGGTGAGAGTGGAAACAGAATAAAAGTTTCCAAGATCGTTGGAAAATTTCGACTATAAATAGCGGTGTATTCTAAACGAGGAACAAAGAGCGCATTGGATCTAAATTATGAATTTCATCAGCGGCAGCCTGCCGTTTCATTCCACATTTTAGACTTCTTCCATCCTCCACGCACTCTCCCTCCCCCTCCCCTCGCCACCGTCCGTCCGTCGTCTCTTTCTCGATCTTTCCTTTATCTTTCCTTTCTCCCTTTTTCTCTCATTCCCTATCTCTTCTTTTCTTTCTATCTCTCTCTCTCTCTCTCTCTCTCTCTTACTTTCCATCTCGCTTAGTTTTTCATTCTCTTCACCCTATCTTTCCTCCTTGAACGCGACTAGCTGTTGCTACTCCCTTCTCTATATCCTCCTCTCTCATTCCCTCCTTAGCAGCCTCCTCTTAGCGCACTCCCCCCACTCCACAATCCTCCAGCTCGCGACGTCCGCTATCCCCCGAGCGTCCTCCCACCTCGCTCCGCTAAAAGGAACGGGATGGGGAAGGATAGGGATAGGATAGGGAGAGGCGTGAGAGTAGATGAAAAGTTCTGGCGAAGACATAAAAATGCGGCGCGCTGCATTTCCCTTTTAAAATAACGCTTTTTGCTCCTTTTTCAGTTTATTATTATCAAGTTGTGCAGTCCGCATTCTTCTCTCTCTCTCTCTCTCTCTCTCTCTCTCTTTCTCTATCTCTATCTATCTCTATTTCCTTCCCCTCCCCTTTTTTCCATCTACTATCACCCTCTCACACTTTCTTCTACATCTTCCACCTTCCTTCCTTCCTTCCTTCCTTCCTTCCTTCCTTCCTTTTCTTCCATCGACTCCTACGACCTTAGCCTTAGCAGGGGGTGTAACCTGGTAAACCCTATCAACCTATTCTATTCTTTTCATTCTCGCCGTTCTCCATTCGCATGCCGCGACCGTATTCCTAAATTTGCGTTTCGGAAGTTCGCCATTATGAGAACTAACGTTCGATGTTTATTCATACAAGTGGCTAAATATATTAATCCTGGCATTCAGATAACATGAATGATAGCTACTCTCGTTATCTCATAATAACGCATTTGCGACCGATCGTAAATAATCGTAAAAAGGCTCGCAGAAATTTCGTTGAAAACATCCGTTAATCGATTACGTCCAATGGCAAAGTAGCGTTTATGCTATTTAAAATGGACGAAATCTTGAATGATGGTAGGATTTAACTTTTTTCGATCTTCAAGTTAAAAATTTAGAAATCATGTAGAACTACGTTACGAAGGTATTATAATTATGTAAGATTGATAGTCGATCGGCTCAGAATGCATTAATAGATTCGTGATGTATATGTATATTTCCTAATATTCGTTTTCTAATTGGGCAGAGAAATTTTTAACGTAACGGAATAGTCATCGACGATAAAATCAAAAACACGAGCTGTTAAAAATACGAAAGCGATATATCAAACGTGAAGCATTGAAACAATTACAAGACTTTATTGATCATTTTCAACGCGTACGTCTATCGTTCGAACGTATATCGTTTACATAAAGATCGTGTGGATGCGTCCGATAACAATTCGTAAACAAGGAAAAAAAGGATAGATAAGTATAAAGGATAAGTAAGTAGATAAGTAAATAGGTAAATAAGCAGATAGATAGGTAGACAGATAAGTAGTTAGATATAAACAATCTAGAAATACGTAATGTTCACAATCCGACAAATGTCAAACAGACGTCCATCAACATCGTGCCCGTAACATCGAAGTATCACCTCGAAGGTTAATGGATAATTATATGCCTACTTTGCAATTCCAATTAACCGAGAGAGAAAAAGTAGGTAAATTAATATACATTTCAACTAGTATGTAACGACCGTATCAATCGCAATCGCGTTGATTTCTCGATTATAGTCGTTTCTCAATATAAAATCGCAATAAATATTTTCGCAAGAACCGAATAACGGGAACGAAAATGAGTGTTTTAAAATCTGACGGAAGAGATAAACGGGCGGTGGGGTGGAATAGCCAGGTGAGGCTGAGGAAGAGGGGGAGGGGTTCTCTTCTGAGCCGAGAAAAGTAAGGTAAGGTGCGCCTGCCGAAGAATGATCTCCGCGCGTTCTTAATGGAGAACGACGATATAATCCGATCTCGTGATGCGATCAAATAAAATATGGAAAATAACTGAGATATCCGAAATAAATATGACATCCTTGGCGGGTAACCACTTTCTCGGATGCGTAATCATTCGGTCTTCTCGAAAGAGCCAATACAGTGAATCAAGTTTATTTCCTTCGTTACGGGTCTCGCGCTTGCTTTAATGGAGAAAGAGAGAGACAGAGAGACAGAAAAAGAGAGAGACAGAGAAATAGAGAGAGAGAGAGAGAGAGAAAGAGAATACGATAACGCGAGGACATCACCGAATCCCCACGACGCTCAATCTCGAACGTTTCGATCGCAACGGGGCATCATTTTTGCCAAAAGATTTCTCCGATGTTGCGGTACAGGAGGAAGCCACGCGTTCGTGAAGGAAGCCTCCTCCATGGCGTTCTTAAAGGCGAGTTTATAACACCGAATCATCATGAATCATCATGGATCGGTTACGAATCGAGAGGAAAAGAAACGGGAATAAAAAGGAGGGGGGAGGAGCGGGACGAAGGAGAGCGAGAAAGAAAAAGACGGTGAAAAAAGAGAACGACCAAGAAAAGATTTTTCGGGTAGAAACGCGGTAGATAACTCGCTCGGCTTTCCAATAAATAACGAGATAATCTCCACTGAAATCGAGGGAGTTATGTCCGCCATAAAGATTGACCTACGTTATAGAAATGTGCGTGCGCGTACGTGTATATATCTGTGTCTGTCTGTGTATGTGTGTATATATGCGTATATGTACACATAGCTAAAGGTAAAACCACGTTTATACATTACGCGAGAAAGGAAAAGAAGTGTACGGGGCCTTACCAACACCTTCAAACGTATGATTTACCGATGATTATCGAACATTCCTGATTTCCTCGGTCTGACGATGCAAGAAGTGTTGGAGAGAGAGAGAAAGAGAGAGAGAGAGAGAGAGAGAGAGAGAGAGAAAGAGAGAGAGAGAGGGAAAGAGAAGGAAACAGAAAGAGACAAGAGGATGCCGGTGGAACACAAATGAAACAGGAGGAACCACGTTCTTGTTTCAAAACAGGTTGAAATGCGACGTCGTTACGGTACGGTAGAAGCAGGTAAAATCGAAAAGAAAAATGTGAACGGTGAGACGTCATCGGATCAAAAGCTTCCATGATGATGGCGCGTCCGCGCAAGTTTTTTCTTCCTTTTGGATTTGCATGGCGTTCGACGTGAGTTAAAAATTATCAGCTAAGAAAGGGAACGTTATTGTGAATTTACGAGGGGACTGGTGCATCGATTCTAACGGGGTTAACAAGGAAGCAAGATTAATCGTCGTAAATACCAAAACGAGAACGTCCTGAGCACTTTGCATGATATTGACGGAGATTTTGCAAACGTTCAAAGGGATCACGTAATCTATCGTTAGAAGAGTTTAACGTGGATTTATATATGTATGCGTATATACTATAGATATAAATATGTGTATATATATACTAATATGGTATATATATATATATATATATATATATATATATATACTTGTACATAAATTCAAAGAGTAAGGAAAACCGGTAATTAATATATTATATATTATATATATATATTTATTTATATTTATATATAATATATACATAGCATTTTTTATATATGAATATAAATATATAATATTTATTTAAAATTTTATATATAAATATATATATATATATATGTGTACATATTTTACACATGAAGTACAAAGATTTAGACGGACAACTTCGTGAATGATTACCGATGACAGTGTCTGGTCGTTTTATAATCGGATTTTCTTCAAGAATTTAGGAATAAAGATCGAGAGATCTGGTATGACTTCATACGATAATTATCTTTTTAAATAGGAAATTATTGTTAAAAATAATAAACGATGATAGCCAAATTTAATCCGTGATTACAGCCGCAGACGTTTTATTTTATTAATAATTTAACCGGTCCAAACTCACCTTGACTAAATGACATTAAATTCGATCGCATTAATTGTCCTTTTCCATTTCGTATAATTCCTATTAATCTAGGATCGTCCAAGAAGACGAACAAGTATTTCGAATTAATGACATAACCAGAGTCTCTCTTTCACCTGTAAAAGTATTCGATTATCGAAAATAAATCCACGAGAAACGATTTTCTTTTATCCTTTCCAAACGGACGTTCTTAAGATTTTATACATTGAAAATTTCTTACGAAATTTTAATTCACCATAGTCTCGCAACTGACGTTTTCGTTACAAAAAAAAAAAAAGAAAAAAAAAAAAAAAAAAAAAGAACTAAGAGCAAAAATCAACGCTCCATCAAAAACATAAAATCGGTAATTGAAATTTCTATTCCTACGATATTCAAGCTCTTTCAATT
Organism: Vespa mandarinia; assembly: GCF_050613455.1. NCBI lineage: Eukaryota > Metazoa > Arthropoda > Insecta > Hymenoptera > Vespidae > Vespa > Vespa mandarinia. Next base: position 3,413,440 of record NC_140831.1, read on the forward strand.
GGAACAAATCCGTTCGAAGTGATTAATAGGGATCGTGTACTTACTCGTCCGAGATACGACAGCGATCAGCGATGGGTGGGTATTTTGAAAACAAAGGAGCGACTCGGATTTCCGTCACCAACAGTAGATACGGCCTTGAAAGTGAGGAACATTTACAGGAAAGAGGAAGGAGGGTGGGGGGTTTCGATCTTTCGGATGAGAACGTTCCTACGTATTATCCCAGTTATATATCTATTTTTAGTCAATTAATCTCGTTTGATAATAAGCGTATAAATGACGTAGGAGAAGACAAATAATACGATTAAAAGCCTTCCGAGATATTCAAATTCGAACGAAAGGTGAGGAGAGATAGGGGGAGGAGGAAAGAGAGAGAAACAAACAGAGTGAGAGAGAGAGAGAGAGAGAGAGAGAGAGAGAGAGAGAGAAAGAGAGAGATCCTCACAGGGAATATCAATGGAACGAAGAAAAGAAGACAAAGGAGCTACTCCGGTTCTGTCAGTGACGCGACCTTGAGTAACATGATGGCCGTGTGACGCGCGAGAAAGCGTTCGTGGAGGGCCGCCGCATGGCCTCCTCTATTTATAGGCTTATGCCAGAGCAAAAACACGAACGACGAAGACGACGACGAAGACGAAGACGAAAACGACGGCGCGAAGTGGACCTCGAACGGCGTGAGGATGACTCGTGAAAAGTGAGCGAGAGAGAGAGAGAGAGAGAGAGAGGGGAGAAAAAAGGAAAGAGGGAACGGTCGAGGGAGATTCGACGAGACGAGAAAAGAGGAAAGAGACTGTCGATCAAACGTCGCTAGCGTCCAAGTCGTCTGTCTCGAACGAAGACGTCTCCATCAACCGTCAGGTTCGAGATCGAGCAGTCGTGCGAGTTTCTCTTCCTTTTACCCTCTTCCTACCAAGCTTCCTTTTCCATATCTCTCTCTCTCTCTCTCTCTCTCACTCTCTATCTATCTATCTTTCTATCTATCTCTCTCTTTCTCTCTCCTCCCTCATTTTTATTGCCGCCCCAGGAACGTAGCTACGACCGGCGCCTGTCAGCTTTACTGCGACGGCATGTAGTTAAGCAAAATGGCATTAAGTTTCGGAAGCTACGGTTACGAGCCTGTTTCTCTCGTCTTCGACTCGACTCGACTCGGCGAACTAACAAACGAGAAAGAGAGAGAAAGTAAGACGAAGAAGGAGGAGGGAGGTAAAGCAGTCGTGAGAGGGCACTCGGAAAGAAAAGAAATAACTCGTTATTTTTTTTTCTTTCTTTTTTTTTTTTTTTTTTTTTTTTTTGCCCCCCTCCCTTTTTTTTTATTTCTCTTTTTTCTCCTTTCCGATTCATCGATGATCGTTTGAACGTTCAACGTTTGAGATTTCATTAATCGTCAATATATTTTCCAATCGGGGAATTTTATTTTTACAAAATTGAATTCGTAATTCTGAAGAAATTGAAATTGCACATAGTAAATAGGTAAATAATAATAATACTTACCTATGCGATAATTATCAAATGATAATCGTCGATTAACGATTAAAAATATTTACGCTTTGATAGTTCGTTAAAGATCGATTCGATTGCGTCGTTTAATAAGACACAGTTTACTTATAATATAGAAATACGTATGTAGTTATTCAAAAGATCTTGGTCAAAATTAAACGATATCTATCTATCTATCATATTTCTAAGCGTCTCAATTGAACAATAGAAAGAAGTACGATAAATAGAAAAAGATCAAATCAGACGCTCGTGATTATTTTGACTCGCACTTAAGTAGAACGATTGCAATTAATATAATCTCTTATTTTCTCTTTTTATTTTCCACCCTTTACTCTCTTCTTCCCACTCTACTCTCGCGCGCTAGTGCGTTAGAGAGATAGAGATAAAGAGAGAGAAAGAGAGAGAAAGAGAGAGAAAGAGAGAGAGAGAGAGAGAGAGAAAGAGAGAAGTTAAACGTAAAAAAACATTCCGCAGAGTCTATAATTCACGGTAGACGCGCTCACGTTCGTCCCGATTTATTTCCGCCTCGCTCCGCTTTAATTCCTAATCCCAATAGCCGTGCACTGATAACACTGATATACCTACCTACCTACCTACCTACCTACCTACCTACCTACCTACACTGTTTTAAGACGCTGCACTCGCGCATTATTACCCCTCTATGGTGTATAATCCCAAGCTCTTCCATCGTCCGAAGCGTATTTCAACGCTCATCGCGGTATTTACACATTATAATCCGATAGTTGCAACGCGATTAACATTTCAAATAACGTATGGAGAAATCCGTTCTCGAATTCGTTAACACGTTATACGCTCTCGATGTTTTAGTACCACACGTTCGATATTCCCGATGGTCTTTCAACTATAATAAATCGAAATATCATTCGATTTCATTCGATTTCGTTCGCTCATTTCATTCGATTCGTTTCGTTCGTTTGTACGTTCGTCAAAATATTTTCACGCTAAACGAATATTTTAAATGGATATTTGAAATGGATTAAATAAGGAAAATCATTTAACATACTATGTATGTTTAAGATTTTTCTTAGTTTCACGATGCGAAAAATGATATTGGCCCTTGGTAACGCCCTCCGCGTACCGAGGACTTTGCCATCGAGCATCCGTAGAACAGAAAATATATATCGAAAGTTGGAAGCGATTCGAAGGCTCGCCCAAGTAAATATACGAGTCGTACGTTCCCTTACGGACGTTAAACGGACGAGAAGAAATCTTAGGTCGTAACGCGATCGCTCTCCGACGTTCTTTCTCTACCAAGCTTCTTCCCCTCGCCGTCCCTCGCCCTTGCCTCCGCCCCCACTTGCCCTTCTCCGTCACCTTCCCGTTCCCCACCTCCGCACCACCCAACATCCACACCTCCATTCTCTCTTCCTTCGGCTCTTCGTCGAGCGACGAGAACCGTTTTAACGTCGTTGGTCGAGCGTAAATCTTTTGCACGTAGCGAAATGCTTTTCGAACTGCGATAGGACAACCCTATTCTCTTTCTCTCTCTCTCTCTCGCACATAGGAAAAGAAAGAAGAGAGAGAGAGAGAGAGAGAGACAAATACGCACGTTCACACACGTATACATTTATGACATTTTTTCCTCCTCTACTTTCTCTCTCTCTCTCTCTCTCTCTCTCTCTCTCTCTCTCTCTCTTTCTATTTCTTCCTTCACCCTCATCTCGACGTTAGTTACGAGTGAGCGCTTTTGCGAGAAAACGGACCGATAAACCGCGGAGATAAGAGCGACGGAACTAGGCGCGTAAAGGGCCAGAGAAAGAGGGGAAATAAAGTCGAAGTATCGCATAGAACGAACGAGGATACCGCGACACGGAGGTTCAACGTATGATTATCCATTCCCTCGGGAGTACCGGTGCTACGACGAGAGCGTGCGAGCCAGAGGAACAGTTATTAGTCGACTCTACCACCATCCTCCTCCTCCTCCTTCTCCTCTCTTCCCGCCCCACCACCCTCCTACCCTACCTCTTTCATCCTTCCTCCCAATATTCCCTCTCTACATCTCCATCTCTCACTCTCTCTCTCTCTCTCTCTCTTTCTCCCTCACATACACGCACATACACACATACACACACACACCCTTACTCCCTTTCTACTCGAAGCCGTTGTCGTTTTATCTTCGTGCTCAATTAGCAAATATCATTCCGTAATGCAACGTGACGCGACTCTCCTCCTCCTTCTCATACTAAAAGTGTGTGTAACTGCATCGGCATCGAGAGAGACAGAGAGAAAGAGAGAGAAAGAGAGAGAGAGAGAGAGAGAGAAAAAGGAAAAAAGGAAAAAAAAAGGAAAAAAGGAAGAAGAAAACGGGTTAACTCGATGGAAAGACGGAGAGAGAGAGAGAGAGAGGTAGAGAGGAGGGGGAAGAGGGGAGATTCAGTTCAGCTTTTTTATTGACCCTCTAAAAGCCAAGCGTATAATGCGAAGCGACATACGTAATAATTATTGTCGTGCGCGTTTGCTACCGATCAACGCGATATATCGTATTCGTTCTCTATCCCTCTTCGTATGTTTCCTTTCTTTCTTTCTCATTTTTCTTTTTTCTTTTTTCCTTGTTGTTGTTGTTGTTGTTGTTGTTGTTTTATCTTTTTTCTATCCCTTCTTTTTCTCTCCTTCATCTTTTTTCTTTTTCTCTTTCTCTTTTTATCAACTTCTCCTTCTCCTCCTCATCCTCCTTTCCGGAAACGACATCGATCGGTAGTTTTCAGCCCCGACGAGCGTGTAAGTGCAGCGAAAGAGAGCGTGTAGGGCTTCTGAAAACTTTCGAGATATCGTATCTTCGACGTGACCGAGTACGCCATAAATCCTTCGGATAAACGATTAATTAATTATGCGCGACAACGATACCGTGAATCGGGCTAGCGCATCGCACAGCTGTTAAAAATAAATATCTTATCTCTTCGTTATCGTTCCTTTAACATCATGGCAAAAAAAAAAGAGAGAAAACGAGAGAGAGAGAGAGAGAGAGAGAGAGAGAGAGAGAGAAAGAGACGAAACTCGTTCAACACTCGAATCGACCGTGAATCCTTCGTTTCGAAGATTCAAGCGCGCGCGCTCGAGCGTCGCGAATTTGCGATCACGGCGATCCCGCGTCTAGAAAGGAGTGCTCGCTTGGCGGAAGTGCTCGCGAAGAGGTCGAAGATCGGCCAACGAACACTTCCATGACAAATCGCGCGATCGACAGGACGAACGTGTTTGGCGGTGCATCAAAGGAGTTCTTCGAGTTCGCCCGGGACAATATGCTTTATCGAATGACCGTCTGCGAAACGTTTATTGGAGTCGATACTGAGACGACGTATGAGTTTACAATGTAGATACCCATTTGAAAACGTTACCATCGACGTTCTCTCGCAAACGTATTATCAAGTTATTCGTTTAGAGGAGAGAAAAAATAGACAAAAATTAAAAAAAAAATAAAGAAAGAAAGGAAGAAGAAGAAAAAAAAAAAAATAATAATAATAATAAAGCAAAAATAAAATACATAAAAATTAATCTTAACCATAATTTTTACTGAAAAAAAAAAAAAATAGAAAAAACTCTCTTATGATTTACTTGTACGTTTTACGTGTATTTTTACCAAGAGTGACACTTGCGCCAGCCTACAAGACCATCCATTGTCCAGTCACGTTCCTTCGTTGAAAATTCGGTCTTAAGTCGATCTCGAAGCCGATTCACGTTTCACGTTCTAACTATCGTCGATCAAGAGTTTCCGAAAACATCCAGAGATGCTTTCTGACCCCAAGCATCTGATTGTGAAAAGAAGCAAAAGGGAGAAGGACAGTTGGACAGCAACAGAGAGAGAGAGAGAGAGAGAGAGAGAGAGAGAGAGAAAGAGAGAGAGAGAAAGAGAGAGAGAGAGAGAGAGAAAAAAAACGATCAGTTGGCAGTGCACATGGTGGTCAGTCAGCTCGATGTCAGACCGCTAATTGGCAGCCGTGTCGCATAGTAGCAAACCCGAAGAAGAAGAAGAAGAAGAAGAAGAAGAAGAAGAAGAAGAAGCCGGTTTTGCGTAGTCGTCCCATCCTCCTCGCGTAATTCGTAAGCGGTTCTTGCCCCTTTCTACCCTTCTTTTTCTTTCCCTTCTCCTTCATCTTCTTCGTCTTCTTCTTCTTCTACTTAAACACAGGAGCAACCGATCGTACGTCCTACGCCAATGCGTAGCCGCAACACCTCTTTCGACTTCGTTTCCCCTTAGTGATGCGCGTTTATGCGTCGCGCGTGGGCGAGTTAAAAGGGGAGCGCGAGGAAAGGAGGGGGACGAAAGAGACACGAGGTATCCTCTCGCATAGCTACGCGTACCTACGAACACGTTCGACCACCGTTAGTTTGTGTAGGACACAGTGAGACACCCTGGGTGGTCCCCTTCTTCCCTTCTCTTGAAAGGCTCACCCTTTCTTCGTCTTCTTCTTCTAGTTCTTCACCTTCTCCTTCTCCACCATCTTTATTTCTCTTTCGTTCATCCGCCTATCCATCCCCCTTTGTCTCTCGCCTTCTGGACAACTGTAATAGCATCGCTCTGTCTTTCTTATGCTTTGTCGATCGATCTTCTCTCCCCCCCTTCCTTCCTTGCATCTCTTCAAAAAAAAAAAAAAAAAAAAAAAAAAAAAACGGAAAAAAATATAAAAAATTCCATATAAAAGTATAATCCGTATGTGTTGTTGGTTGCTTCGAATCGTTTATCCTTTTCTTTTTTATGTTCAAATAAATATTGACGCGTAGCTGTTAGTCTGAACGATCGACATGACATTCGTTTAATTATAATCCAAATTGAAATAGTAATTTAAAAAATATCATTAAAAGGAATTGACCTAGATTAAATCAATGGTGTAAAATAATATCAAGATTATATATTATTCAAATTAATTTGACTGATACTTTATTGATAATCTTAAAAAAAAAAAAAATTTCTATGAATCTATAAAAATAGATAACCCCGCTATAACACTTATCGATCAGAAATACATACTTCTCGTGAATATAGTATAAAGTTTTCGCGGTCCATTTCAACGGTTGAAATTGTTTGAAGGTGACGATAATCCGTCAGTTAGATCGTGTGAGAATATTTCGTTCGTAGGTAGAGGAGCTGGATGAAGACGACGTTTGTGTAGCGGAGCTGGAAGAGAAGGTGGGTGGAGGAGAGGAAGAGAAAGGACGGTATAACAGCAGCAGCAGCAGCAGCAGCAGCAGCAGCAGCAGCAGTGGTAACAGTAGCAGTACCAGCACCACTACTACCAGCATCACCAACACCAGCAGAAGCAGCAGAAGCAGCAGCAACAGCAGCAGCAACAGCAGAGCGGGTGGACGTGGCCGCTATCTGCACCGTGCCTGACACCTGACGGATAGCCTGGCGTCGGCAACGCGGGATATTAATTTGGTAATTTATGAGGCCCGATTAGGCAACGCTATCTGTCGAGCTAATGCGCGAACCGTTGGCAGGTCATCGCCGAAGGGTCCTGTGTTTCCTGCCGCCAGAGGACCTCGCCGAACAGGAATCGCATTCAGATTATACGAGTCAACCTGAAACTACTGTCAACTTCATCGTCATTTCTTCCACATCTAAAAAGTATATTCTTTTTTTTTGATCGATACACAGGATATACCGTTCTTTTAGATATCGATCGATTTGATTTTCATATCTTTAAATAGCACGAATAAAAGCTCAGTATAGTCAAGAAAAAAAGAAGAGAACGTGAGAGAGAAAGAGAGAGAGATAAAGAAAGAAAGATTTTTTCGAACCGGTCAACGTAATAAATTTTTATGGTGTCGAGAAGAAAAGAAAAGAAAAGGAAAGAGAAGAGAGATGAAAGAGAAGGGAGGAAAGAGAGAAGGGAAAAGAAAGGAAGGAAGGAGGAAACGTAGGCACGTATTTAAAGGGATAATGGCTCTCACGAAATAGCAGACAGCTCCATTCGCAATACATTATCGTTCGCGTATTCGCGGGTGTGCAAGGAAATGGCATATTTTGTGACAGCTCTGATCGACGACTCCTCGGTGACGCGGCTTCGAGGAGATATGTATACACATACACATACACACACACACACACACCCACACATATATATATATATATACACAGAGGTTCGAGGAAGAGGAGGAGAAGGGTCGAAGAGAAGTAGGATGCGGAGGTAGAGACGAAGGCTTCTACCTTCAGCCCCGATCGACCCACCTAAGCCGCGTTACTTCTGACGTGTGATAGATGGATGCACAATGGAAGAACACGCGCTCGCTCTGGCGCGCGCGCACACGCCCTCGTCCTCTCTGCTCACCGCCGCGTCGCGCGGAATACGTGTCCATCCATGTGCGTCTATGTATTAGTATCCAACGTAGGTGGATGAGGATGAATGGCTCTCGTCAAACGGAAGGGACCGCCCGCCGCTTCGCGCCATAATACTCGTCCGCGTAAGAGGCATAGTAGGTCGGCTTATTGATGACCACTCGGCTACTTACCTACGAGAGAACAAGCTATTTACCGGTTCGAGAGTCCTCCTCTCTCTTGGCAATCCATACCCACCCAAAAACGAATCTATCGGAGTCGATACCGTTCTCTTATCGAGGTCGAAAAGATAAACCGGTCAATTAATTAATTCGATATACGTTACATACGTATATGGTTCGTTGATAATTCGTAAATATTCTTCACGTCAAACGAATCTTCGAGACATTATTATAGATCGAACAAGTGATATTATTACGTTTGAAATTAGGATTTATCGTAGGAATTATAACATTTTACATGATACATGTTGTTAAGTAGAGAATGTAGCCGATCGATCCGTAAATGTGGGTATCTATCGATATAATGAAGTTCTTTTTTTTTCCTTTTCTTTTCATTTTTCTTTTTTTCCCTCTTTTTTTCTTTTCTTTTTTTGAACATAATCAAAGAATAATTTTACATTTTAGTCCACGTTAAAAGAAATCTCGTCGTTTTTCTTTTTCTTTTCTTCTTTTTCTTCTTCTTCTTCTTTTTTTTTTTTATGCTTTTGAAGAAGATTAACCAGTATGTTCGAGTTATATCGTTACAAAATCGAATTAGATGGATACCTGGCAACGTCTTGAAGGTACCATTCAAGCAATTAACTTTATTTCCTGTGGTATGTTAAAAGTATCCATTCCAAGTAATTTCTACGAGGCTTAAGTGTATGTAAGCGCGTAACATCGTATAGTGATTGCCAACGTCGGTATTCTAACACGAAAATAACGCGTCGTACATTCGAGCGTCAGTATAATTTTGTAGTCATTCCTATGATTGATTATTATTACGGTTCGAATTGACTCTTGGAAATGTACGATACGCACGGTTACCGCGAAGTTCGTAGACTACTTGCTGCAGTTAATCGCGGAAGTCACTTTCGTGGAAACTGATAAATGCGAAGTTGATACGGAAAGTTAAACGTCTTCTTTAATAGACCGAATCGAAATTATGCATTGATTGGAAAATAATTAACAAGTATGATCATATACCGAGTGTTAGATTGCGTATTGCTTCAAATAACTTCGATTCATCATTAACACTTTATCTCCTTGATGTACGATATATACATATATATATATATACACACATTCATATATATATATATGTATATATATATATATGTATATATATATATATATGTATATATATATATATATGTATATATATATATATATGCATTTAATCGGGTAAATGAAAAACCACGACACATATATGTGACTATAATGTGAACTAAATTGAGTGGTAGTGAGAGAGAGAGAGAGAGAGAGAGAGAGAGAGAGAGAGAGAGAGAGAGAGAGAGAGAGGAGGGATGGAAGTGAGGGAGGAGGGGAAGGTGGGGGAGGGGGAAGCAGAAAGGAGAAAAATAGAAAACCTTACGAACGAAATCCGTAGCTTTTGCGAAAGCCGGTTCTTCTCGTCTCGTAAATTCGCGTCTGCCGAATGAAAATCACAACGATATCAACGTTGCATTCTCTTTTTTAATTCTCTTCTCGTAGGGAAGAATGAGCTTGGGCATGACGTGCCGTGGTGGCTCAAACGCGTTTCAATTTAACTTCTACATTCAATCGCGTTGCCCATGTCATCCTCCGTTGAGCGGATATCGTCGCTGACGGGCGGAGGAAAAAAAAGCGGAAATCGTTGGATCGATGAGGAAGACAATGATCGAGGGAGTAAACAACGAAACGGCGATGGAAAAAAGAGAGAGAGAGAAAGAGAAAGAGAGAAAGAGAGTGAGAGAGAGAGAGAGAAAGAGAGAGAGAGAGAGAAAATACTTTGGACGGAGTGGTCGTACGAACAATGGTCGCCACAAATCAACGGGATTATGCCACTATTTCACGCATGGCCATGGCCGGCATCGCATGATAAATCAAGCTGTCGTTCGGCCACAATAAACAATAACATTTGGACGGCCGGCTGGTGCGACTCTTCTACACTTAACTCGGTCATTCGCTCTCGCACTCGAACAGAACCATCGCACGTGTTATTTCGTCGACCTCGAACTCTCCTCTCTTTCTCTCTCTCTCTCTCTCTCTCTCTCTCTCTCTCGATCTCGCTCTCGCTCTCGCTCTCTCTCACTCTCTTTGCATCCCCCTTATGCCTCACAGTTTCTCTTTCCTTCTTCTTCATCTTCTTCTTTACTATTTTAATATATATACATATATACATACATCGGCTATTCCGTTTCTTCGACTTTTGCGTTCATCGATTCTTGGAAAATAAATCGAGTCGCAAGAGCATATAGAAGATTTCGTAAGAAATCGTTTCGCTTTTTCTTTATTTATAATAATTTTTTAAACGAAAAACGATTTCTGTGAGAAACGTTAGGGCAGCCATTTTCTGACAAACGTTTTCCGATATAGATTTTTCCCTCGAACCAGGTAATTTCGTATGTCTTATTGCATTGCTAGTTCTGTTTATACGATCGAAGAATCATTCGAATTGAGACGATGTTCCGACTCGTATCGCTCGTAAAATCTACGCGTGCGGCTTCTCGACCTTTATATGCTCGCATGGGATTAGGGCTGCCCGCAAAGTACGTCGGCTTGTACGTGGATTGTATGCGTTATATCGATACATATACATTGATTAATGTGCAATGTATCACGGTAGATATGTTGGTACGTATTCGATAATATCACAAACATCCAAGAGGTACCCTGAGTATTTCTTCTAAGAAGAAACGAGCTTGAAAACGATTATATATACATACATACATACATACATACATATATATATATATATATATATATATACGCATAACATGCATAATAATATCTTTTCTAATCTCGCTACGATATATCGATATATAGAACGATTGATACCATAAACGGAATCTTTTCATTACATTATATATATATATATATATATATATATATATATATATGTGTATGTACATTATTAAATTATGCTAAATGTATGTAATGTTGTGTTAATATATATATATATATATAAAATAGCAAAAAAAAGGACAAGAAAAAGCAAAAAAGTAGCACGTTATGTGGTATGCGAATCAAGTCGAACGGTTTCGAACGAAATTTTCAGAGGATCGGCGTAAAAACGAGTCGGGTGGAATTTGTTTGTCGAAGTTATCCGAGGCATCGCGAAGAGAACCGGTCGCGTATATAAGCGATCGGACTCGAAGTGGTCCGGCTTAGGTATCTCGGACTTATACACCACACCGCCGACTAATTATAGCCTCCTATTTATTTTATTTACGCGTGTGCGCGCGGGCGTACTCAAGCTCTCGCGCATACGCACACTTAAAGTGCTGCAGCCATAAATCAAAATTCCATTTCAACGTTCTAACGAAGGATCAAATAAAACACTTTAATTGACGTTTTTACGGCGGCCGGCAGCCGAAGTCGAACTGCTGCCTACCCAGACTGACCCTGCCGCTGTTCCTACTGCCGTTCGCTGTTCTTGCGTTCCCTCCCTCCCTCCCTCCCTCCTTCACCCTCCTTCCCATCCGCCTCCTTCTCCCTACCCCTCTCCCCCCGCCACACCCTCCAATCTCGCCTCTCTGCCCTCTTTACCCTTTCTGCTAGCTCTTGGATACATACATACGTAAAGGTTAGAATAAAAAATATTCATGATGGAAAGATTTATTTGCGCTACTAAGATTCTTCGAATCATCTTTCTAATCAATTTCAAAGCGTTCGAGAATGATCTTCGTTGTCGTCGTTGCCATTGTCGTTGCACATACATAGTATCGTCGACGTAATAGCCGGTCGTTACTTACTAGTCGTCGATTCGTTTAATTGGTCAAATCTTTATCTCGCATTTTTACGCAGATTTTGGGGTGCACTCGTACGATATCGTTGCATACGCGATATTACCGAAGACCAATTTTCCATGCATAACAATTTTGTTAGTAAAGTACAACCGACGCATAACGCATGTTTAACGAACAATCTAATAAATAACGTAGCTGTCATACAGACCGGCACGTAATTTTATCGCGGTCTCATCCAAATGAAATTACGAAAAGGCAATAAAATGTGCCCTTCCCTAAACGATAAAATCGCTTTTGAAATCTCCCGTAGATTTCAGACAACGAAAAAACAATTCCGCAAAATTACTGCAAGATTAGCTGCGACATTATGCCGATATATCCCCGCGAACGATCACGGACACACAGCGGCCAATTACGATCGGATCGCTGGATAGCATCTATGAAAACTGTCCATATCGATCGTCGAAAAGAAAGCGCGATCACGCGTTTACCGAAGATTATCCGATATATTTGTATTCATGTCCCATAATCGATCGATTTTTTCCTTTTTTCTCTTTTTTATATCTTTTCTTTATTCTTTTATTTTTTTTTTTATTTTTTTTTTTCTTTTTTTTTTTCTTTTTTTTTTCAACGGAGATTTATCGGAGATTTTGTTTTCTAAAAATGAAATAATTAAAAGCCTGACGAATCTAATGAAAACAAAGGAGTACAATGAAAAAAGGTGAGCTGCGAATGGTAATTCGTGTTAACTTGGGAAAAATGAAAAAGAAAAAGAGAGAAAATGAGAAAGAGAGATAGAGATAGAGATAGAGATAGAGAGAGAGAGAGAGAGAGAATACCTTAGCGATTATATTTAAGGATCCGCCGCCGTGTGGCTTGCCGCTTGTGGCGATTATCAGTAATTTCATGCTTTTTCGGGTGAACCGGCGTAAATATAGAGCGAGAGAGTAACCCTCTTGGCCACTTTAATATCGGCCCAAGCCGATCAATAATAATAACGAAATATGCCGGGCTCTTGTCTCGACGGCGAACGGTATAAACAAGGTATTATAGTAATTTTGCGCCACGATTTCCTCCGACCGACTTTGCTGCGCCCTTCTGCCCGCGAAAGAGAGAAAAGAAAGGGAGCAAACCAAAGGGATCACTAGCAACGTTGCCAAACCCGTGCAATAATTTTTTTTTAACCGAATGATCTTTCGGTTTGGATCGGTCAAAAAAATTAATTTCGTACATATACACATATATGTGTATTTGTGTGTGTGTGTGTGTTTATAAGTCGATCGAAAGAGATTGCGATCCACTTTACCATTCGCTCTTATTTATATTCGCAGACCAATCGATTTATCGAATTGTTATTTGAATTTTCTTTTTATATTGTTAATGCCTTTAACCCCACGGAAAAAGATAGATATCCAATTTTAGAAAGACATTCGCGATAGTTTCGAAACCGTTTGATTCTTTCTATCATTTTTCGATGATATTTTAAAGATCCTTGTTAAATAAATTAAATAGATCGCCGTTATTTTATCGAAATTTTTATCAGCGACCGTTCGAATGACGAAAAAAAGAAAAAAAAAAAAAAACGAAAAAGAAAAAAAAAAGAAGAATTTCAAACGTTGGCAAGTGAGTCCAGTGACGTTCTTCGGATCCGCTGACCTGAACTTTTACGATTGGCGCCGGCAAGTGCACGTTTGATGGCTATCAAGAAGGTTGTAACTCGTAGGTCCTGCTCTTTTCTAAAGCAGGAAGGGCGGGAAAAGGACTCGCAGAGGGGGCGAGAAGAAGAATTATGAAACAAGAATAGGGAGTAGGCGTATCTCCTCTCCCCCCAGGTCTCCTTCACCTCCCTGCCCTTCTTCTGCCATCCACGTTTTTCGAGATAATGATACTTCATCCCCACTTCTCTAAATATAAACATACATCCTTCTTACTCTTTGCTCCTCGTCCTTGAAGGGGGCTTCCTTTTTTCTACCATCCAGGACCCTATTTTGATGCCTCGATTCTTGTTGCTCCGCGGTTTACGACGGTTCGCGTTACAACTGATTATTAGCCCTCTCTATCTCCCCCCACTCCTCACCTTTTCTTCTTCTCTTTCTCTCTCTCTCTCTCTCTCTCTCTCTTTCTCTCTCTCTCTCTATCTATCTCTCTCTGACTGTCTGTCTCTCTTACTTACTCGTTTCTTCTCTCCATTATTATACGTGGCCATATATGGCCATTATGCCCGGACCCCGATATACAACACAATCCGCCGTAATGCCGGCCATAAAATTAAATTAGGGTTATAACACGATTTTTCACAAAGGTACCGTGAACCGAAGCGCACATTTTCAAGCGCGCTCCACCTCTCAAGCGAGACTAGTCCTCGTGCCTCTCTTCTTTATCTACTACCTGCCTACCGATAATACCTGCCGGATCTATCGCTATCGTTACATCAGCTCTCACCGGCCAGAAATGTCACGTTCACCTCGACGTTTTGAATTATCAATCGGTGTCGAGGACGCGACATTCTTACGAAAACTGTAAACATCATCGGAATTAAAATTCATTTGCCTCGTACAATTCGTTCGATATACGTACATTATAAAAATTCGTTTATAAAATCAATTGAAATATCGTTAGAACGAAATTTGCATTTATTACGATTATCATGGATCATTTCTTTTTCCGTCGACTCTTACGTCACCGACTTTCTCTTTTTATTACTTTTTTTTTTCTTTCTTTCTTTCTTTCTTTCTTTCTGTTTCCTTTTTGTTTTTTGTTTTTTCTTTTCATTCTCCTACGTCCAAAAGAAAATAAATACCTAGAGGTCAGCATTCAGGCCAAACGAGATACGCACTGCGGAATGCAGTAGCAATAATATATGAAGAGACGTAAACGGAGCAAATGCTATAGATTCCGATCATTGAATTACACGGAGCTTAGTATTTTTCGTAAGATAGAAAAAGATGCCGCGCATCTCTAAGACTTTTTGGTGGATAGCCAAACTTCGTATCAATTTATTATCATAATATATTTCATTGTACCCGTCTCTTTTTTCAATCTCTTTTTCTTTTAATTTTTAATTTTTTGTTTTTTTTTCTTTTCTGTTTCCCTTGATTGGACGCTGCCGTTAATTGATAACAAAAAATATAATAGATTATTATATCGATATGATGTCTATACATCGATCATCACCGTGAACATACTTCGTTCCTCCTCCTCCTCCTGCCCCCTCTCCTTCCTGCCTCTCCTACTCCTACTCCACCACCCTTCGCATCCCAACCGTTCAGGACAATCCTCGGCGAATGATCGTTCGCGATATAAATCATGCCTACCTTTCGAAGCTAATAGCACCGATCGAATGAAAGCGATTTGCAAATAGATTTGGATTGTACTATCTACGAATAAAAATATAACGAAAAGCGTGGCAACAAAGCCGTTAACGCGCTTTAAAAAACATTCGTCATTGTATCTCCGCTCAACCCCTACCCGCTCAACCCCCTTGTCCACCCTTTCAGTCAACACAGCGACACGGGATCGTTCGAACTCTCATAATGGCATGAGACGCGAGTATTGGCGAAGAGTGAGAGAGAGAGAGAGAGAGAGAGAGAGAGAGAGAGAGAGAGAGAGAGAAAGAGAGAGAGTGAGAGAGAGAGAGAGAGAGAGAGAAAGAGAGGAGGTGAATGTGGAGGAGAATATTTTTTTTATAATCGTATATTTTCGAACGTTTCCAAAAATACACGGATATTGGTGGCGCCCGTTTTTATTGTCGCAGCTCCGCGCTCGCCATCCGTCAATTTAAAATAAGCATCTCCCGATTTTGGTCTATTTAAATCCAAAGAGTAAACGTATCCAGACTGTCTGAATCGTTAAGAAATATCTATTTAGCATCTGTCCCCGTTCATGGCGAGCGATGCACAATCGATAGTGATCGACACCATTTAAATGTATATAGATAGGTATGCACATGTACATATATCTATACTTTGCGATTTACATAAATATACAGAGAGCTTTGGTTGGTTGGTCTTGCGCATTAAGGTCAACCGTCGAAAATAATCCATTTAATAGACGACGGTAAATCGGCAAAGACGATTGAATTCAAGGGACGTCTGGTCAATCTTTTTTTGCTTTCATTTTTATTTTTCTTTCCTACTTCTTCTTTTCATTCTTTTTTATTTATTTTTTTTTTCTTTTTTTCTTCTTTTTTTTTCTTTAACAAGCTACATATTCTCAGAGAGAATTCTTTTCCTTTAACAGTTCTCTAAACACGGTAATAGACACTATTGTCCCGATTAATAAAGGGACAAAGTGCACGGCGGAAGGCATTTAGTTGCACAAACAAAAAATATCGCATCAACGCGTCTTAGCAAGAAGAAACCCTAAGGAAGAGAGTATACGTTTGAAATGGTGAGAAAGAAAGAGAGAGAAAGAGAGATATAAAGAGAGAGGAGAGGGGGGAGGAAGAGAAAGAGAGAGAGAGAGAGAGAAAGAGACAGTAAAGGAGGGTGAGAAGAGAATAAGGAGGAAAAAGGGAGAGAGATCGAAGTTTCGCGAAGGAGAAGGCCGCGAAGAGAATTCGAGAGGCCACAAATCACAGAACCGGTGGAACGGGAGAACGATGGAAGGGGTGGGATAGTTGGAAGGTGGTGGAGTGCCGGGAGAACTCGGTGCCGGCGATAACAGGAGGAGGGAGGAACGAAAGAGAGAGAGAGAGAAAGAGAAAGAGAGAGAGAGAGAGAGAGAGAGAGAGAAAGAGAGAGAGAGAGAGAGAGAGAGAAAGAGAGAGAAGGGGAAAGGGGAGGAGAGGGGCAAGTGGCAGCCTGCAGACGCGGGGCGCGACATGCTTTATGACGTCTGTTCAT
>NC_140831.1:3435000-3450000 GCF_050613455.1 Vespa mandarinia
TCTTAACGTACATAACTTTCATCAAAATTCATACTTTCTATCACTTTACAAATTCAAGGGAAGATAAATTATATTTATTGTCATCCCTATCCTTATTTTCTTTTTCTCTTTCTCTTCCCCTTTTTCAAAGTTAGTCGAAGAAGATGGATATTATTTTTTTTCAAATCGTTAAAAAGAAAGGATAGAAATATATGAAATATACATATGTATATATATATATATATATATATATATATATATATATATATATGGGATAATCGATTAACACCGATCGGTCGAATGAAACGAAGGAACGATCCCTTTCACGATCATTTTCTTTATTCCTAGTATTTTCTCTTAAGGATAAAAATCTTTTCTAATATTACTCGTACTAAGAGACGATGCGTGCCGAGCGACCGTCCACCCTCGTTTGCGAAGTTGGAAAACAGCTAGGAACGAACGTTCCTTCGATTCCCACTACGCGTTCGTCACCCCCGTCATGCTTTTTCCATTTCCTAACCAAGCTCATGAGCGCGTTACGACCTCCCTCTCTTTCTCTCACCCTCTCTCCCTTTCACCCCCTCTTCTCTCTCTCTCTCTCTCTCTTTCTCTCTCTCTCTGTCGTCCGCCGTTGTGATTTAGCTATCTGCTTGAAGGAGCATTGAATTATGGAAGGTCGGAGGGTTGAGGCTCCTGCTGCTGCTACTGGCGGTTCCGCCTCCTCCCTACGACCCCTTCCCCTCCTCCTTCCCTCCTTCCCCAACTCTGACCCGTTCCCCTCTCAACCATGAGTACTCGCCGCCCGTGGATCTTGTCGCAAAAGGCAAAAGGCTCTCGCCGCGTGCAAAGGCCAAACACCGAAAGTCACTTAAGCGTGCCGGCACGTTCTACGGCCTTAGGACTCGCGCCGGAGGCCGCCACCGCCGATTCCGCTTCGTTTTCAACGAAAGACTTCTCTCTACTACCACCTCTTCCTCCTCCTCCTCCTCCTCCTCCTCCTCCTCCTCCTCCTCCTCCTCATTCTCCTCTTTCTTCTTCTTCTTCTTCTTCTTTTCCATCGTCGTGTCGAGCTCCATCGTGTCGACTGCATTCTCTCCTTACCGTCTGGCGATCATCGCAAACGCCTTCTCTTCTTTACCAGTATGGACCTACCAATACAGTCTTCTCCAACACCTCTTTCGTTTCGCTTTTTTGTTCCTTTTTTAAATCATTAAGACTCATCCGAATCGTTCGCATTAACTCTCTACTTCGTTAAGAATTGTTCATTCTCGTGTAATGGTTAAGATTTAAAATAAGTTACGTCTAATTCGCGTCAAGAATTACAAAATACATGAACTCTCTCGCAAAATTTCTGTGCTTCAAAACTCACGTGATTCTTAACGGAGATTTACGAAAAATAAATCATCGAAGAAGAATTGCTTAAAGCGTATGTCACATAAAATTTGTAAATGTAAGACGTGTTGTGGATTTTATGAAAAAGAAAGAAAAAAAAAAAGAAAAATATTGCATTATTCATACACATAATATTATTTATCGTGTACGTATACAGATGATTCACGTAACTCAATGCATTTTTTTTTGTATTTTGTTTTTATTTTTCGTCTTTTTTTAAATAAATTCATAAATATATTTTCGGATATGCTTTTTAACAGGATCAAATTTGCCTCAATATTCTCTAAAATTTTAGCATTTAATATTGAGATGAACTCGTATTTCCATACCATTTCCAATCCATTTCATTTTACGAAAATTTCCATTGAACAAAAAAAAAAAAATGAAAAAAAGGAAACTAAATAAATGAGAAACAAAAACAAAAAAGGCAGAAAACAAAAAAAGAAAAAGCAAACTAGTCATCCATAATGAATCGAAAAAACAACGTAGTAATATACGATCTCCTGTTTAAATAATGACGATATATAAGAGTGCCTAAATGAAGGATTAACAATAATTATCTTACCCACAATTTCTTATTTTATATTATACCGTATAACTTTGACGATAAACTATTTATTATTCAATTTAATTATTTTTAATTTAATTAAAAATTTATTTTCGATTTAATTATTTTTAATTATTTTCAATTTAATTAAATTTTTTAATATTCCAAGTTCTAAATCCTTTTTTTTTTTATCTTTCCTTCTTTCTTTCTTTCTTTTCTTTTGTTCTTTTTTTTCTCTTCCTTAACAAACTGTACAGGTACGTACAGTTTTACCAGTACTTACTTACTTACTTACTTACTTACTTATTTATTTACCTTTATGTAAACGTAAAGAAAACTGTGTTTAAATGGTGGCGTACATAAAGATTTTGTAACAAGTTTCCCGGGAAGAAATCAAAGATGCAAGAGAACTAATTAATGCCAACTTATGTAAGCATCGATCCATCAAAGTCCCCATAGTCTCAAATAGTCGACGATACCCGATCATTTCTAAGTGATACAACGTAAGAGCAAGGAGTTATGTGCGTGTTCTTTCCAGAAAATCAGAAAGAGAGAGACAGACAGACAGACAGACAGACAGAGAGAGAGAGAGAAAGAGAGAGAGAAAGAGAGAGAGAGAGAGAGAGAAGAGCGAAAGAAAAAGGGAGTGACGCCTTTGTAATAATTTATTGCCCATTAAAGACTTCAAGGCGCGTAGGTGTTAATCTATCGTTTTCCAACGTCTACGATTTTCTAAGGAAGCTCTTCTCGCTAAGCAAGAGGGGATTTACTTTGAGTCGATTTATCGTCGAAACAATGTTATAGACTTCTATGGAAACGGGCTATAGATACGGATTCATTCTAGAATGTTTTCTTAGTAATGTATACCCGACACGACGTTTCTCGTGCAGTCGAAGAGCGAAAAAGAGAAAGACAGAAAGAGTGAGAAAGATAGAGAAAGGGGAAGAGAGAGAGAGAGAGAGAGAGAGAGAAAGAAAGAGAGAAAGAGAGAGAGACGAATCTCTCGGTAAACATAAAACAACGGGACGATGGGGATGCTGGTACGGATGCGCTTTGATGTGCTGCCATCACCAGTGAGCGTCTCCAACGGCTCCTTTATGGCAGCCATCGGGCATCTGTCATACAACCGTCTTTTCCTACGGCTAATTTATTAGGACCGCTTAGAATATATATATATATGTATGTATGTATGTATGTATGTATGTATGTATGTATGTATGTATGTATGTATATATGTATATGTATAATGACATAAAGAAAGAAAGAAGGGAAAATCTGCCAAGAAACGATATAATGGTAACGCGTTTCTATGCGCACGATATAAATTGCAAAGGATGGATGATCCATACACCACGTCGTTCTCAACTTGGTTATGCAATAAAAGGAAAAATTTAAAAAAAAAAAAAAAAAAAAAAAAGAAATAAAATAATAAAAAAAAAGAAAAAAAAAAGATAATAATAAAAAAATATATGAAATGAAATATAAACGGCAAACGTGGCATCTTTTGCGTCGCAATCAAAATATCATCGTCGTTCTTACGCTTATCTATACTTTAATCGACGTCATGTTAATTCGTATTGATTGATATGCCCAGGAGTTTTAGTATATACCAACGGGACAACTTTAAAATGGAAAAAAAAAATAATTATAAAAAAGACTAAAAATATATAGGTATATATTTATATAAATATATAAATATATAAATATATAAATATATAAATATAAAAAAAAAAATATATGTATATATATATGTATACATAAAGAAGAAAAAAGGAAGGAGAGAAAAAAAAAGAAAGAAAAAAAAATTGTGACGGATGGCACGGTAACACGGCAAAGATAAAGTTCACGTTATGTAACTTTGACTTAGGATCTCTCGGTTGCGAATCCATAAAGTTTAGGATTTATGAGCGGAGTCGTTTCACGGACTAGCGTAAATCGATTGACCAACATTGTAGATTTCTTTAAATTACTCTCGGTCATTACGTCCTTGGAACATAAGAAGAACAAACTTCTTTGACCGACGATCGGAAAGTAAGCAAGTCGATAGTAAATTCATTTATCTTACTTAGGCTTTAGCTACGAAGTCAAATCTATGTATGTTGTCCGTAGGAATACCATCGAAGCAAAAGGTTCCAAAGCGAAAATCAGGAAGATCTCCTGTAGAATCTCATTAATCTCGACCCGTTGCCTTTGGCGTGTTTACCCGTAAAGTAATATCGCGTGTAAATCACGATTACCGGAAGTAACGGAAGCCGATTAGAAAGCTAACTCGGTTGCATAGCGAGACCGTTTGCGGTACGGAAATGTAAGTATCGAACAGTTTCACGCATCGACGCTCCTTTGATGCGCGAGATGACTTTTATCATTATTTTATTTGCTCTCGTAAACGGAAAAAAGATACCTATATTCAGTATATACAATATACATATACATACATACATATATACAGTATATACAATATATATATATATATATACATACATATATATATATATATGAGCATTAAATATACGCCTATATGTATTATACGTATATAATATACGTATAAAATAAACATGTATATATATATATATATATATATATATATATATAGACTATATATATAGACTATATAACTATATAGAAAGAATAATAAAATGTCACGCTTTTGCACGATGGGAAAATCGAAAAGATTCATGGATAATTTTATATCCCGCACGTCGTCGTAATTGTACGCTTTTCGTCGTTTCCGATGAACGATTTGGAAACTCGTCGAAAGCCTTTCGAGATAAATCATCGCTTTATTTCGAAGCGGGCGAGAGTGAGAAATTGATATTGGAATTAGCTATACGCATTCGCACGAGTACGCTACGCTACCTATCTACCTACCTACCTACCTACCTACCTACCTACCTACCTACCCTTCTCGTTCGAAAAGTCAACGATTCAAGTCGATCGTAATTTTCTGTATGCATAGTGGGCATGGATAACACTGAGAGAAGATCGCTCCGACAACGGATATAAACTCGCGGGCGAGAGATGTCGATCTCTGCATAAATCAGATCACGGTTATAATTAAATCGGGCGATAACCGATCGCGTACGAGAGCCATACGAATAACACACGGTGTACACGATCGACTTTCATATTATTAGAAGCCTTTCGTTCTCTCGTTCCAACTGTTAAGAAATCTCCGAAGGAGTATAATAAAGCTTTCCTGTGAGTTAAAAGATATGCGATATCATTTATGGTCGATTCCTTGTATCTCATAATGCGTTACGATATTCGATTGTAATTGCTTCGTGTATAAACTAATACACAAATATATACATACATAAATACATACCTAAATACATACATACATACATACATACATACATACATACATACATACATACATACATACATACATATACGTATATATATATATATATACGTATAATAGCATGCATATAAATAAATACGTATATAAGAAGGTTGGTACGTCAAACAATTGTAATAACGTTAAATACATCGAAACTAAATTCTAACGGTGAAAGCGATACCTATCCACCGATAGGATAATAGCGAGTTTCTGCCCGAGAAATAACCAAGTAAAAATGTTCACCGAGCTCTCCTCCTTGGAGTGCTTCGAAACGATCCAACCTCGGATAATCGTTCGTTCCTTGGCTCGTCACGAAAACTTCTGCGAGCGAAGGTCGCGCCCCTTTTTCATCGCGTTGAAGGATTTATGACGGCAAGAAGAAGGCAGTTCTCGGGGTTCTAAAAATGCGCACGGCATTGTTTGAGGTGAAAGTTTTGCGCAATGGGCGTCTCGCTCGCCATGGGTCGTCGTTCCTCCTTCTCTAAGCCTCTTCTAAAGGGGACAGGGGAGACGGGGAGACGGGGGGGGGAGGGGGGTTAACCGCGGCTTCGATCGCAGCGGCTCTTCCTGTAGGAGAAAATTTCTCCTACGACCCGATGCCAGGTACACTTACCTATATATGTCCTCTCCTCTCCTCTACTCTCTCTCTCTCTCTATCTCTATCTATCTATCTATCTCTGTCTCTATCTCTCTAATATATCTATCTCTTTCTATCTCATATCTTTTCTTCCTCTTCGTCTCCCTTTAACGCGTCCATATTTACGGGAAACGTCGTTGCCTGGAAGATCGCCATAAAACTTTAACGGCACGTTTCGCAGGTACTCGCTTCTTCCTCGTCCCAGGTAAACGCAACGGAAAAATCACGTTCTCTTTTCCTATCGTGAAACTGGAGCTATATGCGTGTGTCCCAGGAACATGGTCGTTCGTTTCGTCATCACCGAGGAATTTTGTTTTTCATTTCTTTTCTCTCTCTCTCTCTCTCTCCCCCCCTTTCTTTTTCTTTTCCTTCTCTTCTTCTTCTTCTTCTTCTTCTTCTTCTTTTTTTTTTTCGTCACACGAAGATATTATGATGCGCGTGCACAAATCACACGTTAAAATATATACTCCGTAACGCGTCGAATAAAAATAGATTCGTATCTTAACGAATTTATGTCTTTCGGGCCGCGTATCGTTCAGGTTTCGAAATCTTTCTATATCCGTCGTCCGTGTTTGACTACGAAAATTACGTGAATTCTTTCGCTTATCCTTTTCTCCCTTATCCCCTCCCACTTCCCTCGATTTCTCTTTTTCGCCCTATAACCACCATCGTTTCCCTTTATTAACGTATAACAATAATAATTGGCCAAGATCGATATTAAAATCTATTTGGTGAAAAATATTTTACGGATTATTTATAAGCAATCGATAATAGACCGACTACACGTTTAAAGCAAGTTTGATAGACTCGCTAATGTGACTCTTAACGATTAGATAAATTTGAATGGACATCGTTAAATTTTTATTTCCGCATATCTATCTGCGAAAAGATGGTAATTTAATGGCTTCTTAAAGTGTATCGTTTAACTTATAAAAATAAGACATTTCCTTATACAAAGGTTCAATGTTTCGTTAGATTATTTATAAAATTGATTTGAAACTTGGCCACGTGAATATGGCAACAAAGTAAGTACGTTAGTAAGTTTTATTGCTACATAAATAATAAACTTATACAACGATATTAACAGTAGTTGTTAAGTTAATAAGAACTAAATATACTTGACATAAAAGATAAATAAATACGTAATCGTATATAAATCGTTAAACCATTACATAAAAATTCTTTCTCGGATTGAATGAAAATTTTATGATTGAAGCAAGAAGAAAATCAGTGAGGATATCGTATATAAGACAGGTTCATATCCAGTTGATAAAATTTGTCGCGTAACAACTATTTGAATGACGAGGTCAATGACGAGACGAGGACGAAGACGATGAAAAAGATCAAAGACGAGAATGGGAATTTTTTTGAAAACTCGGACGGCTCCTCATAAAAAGTTCACGATCGAAACGTTAAATGTGACCGTTCGATGGCCGTTTTTAGATCTCTCAAATTTAATTACCGTCGATGCAGAATACTTTTTTTCTTTTATACCTTTTTTTTTCTTTTCTTTTTTTTTCTAATTTTTTTTTTTTTTTTTGGCACGAACGAGATCAGCCGCGTATCCGAAAATCGATTTGTCCTATCTTAGAACGACCAGACGATAATTTAAATATAATCGAAAATTCGCGTCGTCCCGATAGTCCCGTTATTCGACGTTTTTAGATAGATAAATAGATAAATACATATATTGTAAGCAAAAGACGTAAAATCTTTAAGAGCGTCGACCATCATCGTTATTTCCGTTTGGTTATCAACGCTTTTGTTCCTCTTATGTCGGCCGAATTCAATGATATAAATCTAAAATACTTTTTGCTTTAACTAATTATACCTAGTACACTCTCTCTCTCTCTCTCTCTCTCTCTCATTCTCTCTCTTTCTACCTCATCAACAATCCTTTCGTCGCTTCAAGAACGTCCGCGGATTCTCTTTACTTCGCGTTGAGTCCGAAAATATCTGCGGGCAGCTACGAGACCGTCGTACTTAAGTATGTTAGTTTCGAGCCGAGCCGAGTCGAGCCAAGCCAAGCCAAGCCAAGCCAAGCCGAGTCTCGAGTTTGAACGACCAGAGGTGCGCCTGCGCCGTCTATACCAACTCCTACGTCGTACTTTATGAATGAAGTCAACGCGTCGCAAGCCGCGAAAAGACGAATCCAGAACTCTTCTTCTAACATCAGTACTCTCCGCAAAACCAACTCTCGATTTTCTCGATTTTACTCTCTTTATCTCTCTCTCTCTCTCTCTCTCTCTCTCTCTCTCTCTCTCTCTCTCTCTCTCTCTTTTACTTTCCCTTTTCTACCGTTGAGAAAATAATCATCCGCATGGCGATGAATTAAATATCGTTGTCGTTATAAATTTGTCGTAGGAAGGGATAACGGCGACGTATGTATTTCCTTTTTTTTTTTTATCTTAAAATATTTTTCAAAATTAAACGAAACGGATTAACTTTACGTAATTTGACGAAAAACTGAGAGAAAGAGGAAGAGACAGAGAGAGAGAGAGAGAGAGAGAGAGAGAGAGAGAGAGAGAGAGAGAGTGTGTGTGTCACATCTACTCTTACGTACACTTCGATTATAAATTAAAGGTCAATTGAATACTTCATTTATTAAAAATTAGAAAATTAAAATTAAATTAATTTAAAATAATTAATTAAAAATAAATTAAATTAAAATTAGAAAATTAAAAAAAAATTAGAAAAAAATATATATATATATTAAAAAAAGTTTCATAATTTCGTGAGTAAAATATTTTATGAGTGTCAAATAAAATAACCGATTTCCGGTTAAACCGGAAATTTTATAATGTTTAATTTTTCTTATGGAAGAATCAGTATTGTTTAACTAATTAAACACTTCAATCGATTGCTTTGAAAAAATTATTAAACAATTATAAGCCTGAAGTTAATAATTATCGAGATAATAGCGTAAACTTTCAAATGTAAACGATTTTAAAATGCAAAAAAATTTTTTAAAATAAAAACACGATCTTACGATCAATTTAGTACTAAATTCATTAATGATGCTGCTATGTAATTAGTAAAAAAAAAATATTCCAATTAATTTATAATAATAAAACTAATAATAATTTATTTAATTCGATGAATGTTCAAAATGTTGACTATTTTCTTGTGTTTACAATCAACGTCTTCTAATCATATTTATTCGTATATTCTGTAACATTTTAAATTTTATTTCATTAAAGGCATTTATAACTTCCGCTTATAGTTCTTATAAATTTCAACTTTATTAAGGTTAGTTAAATTAGTCATTAAGTAATTTACTCTTACGAGACCTATACTCGTATAACAACTTTTTTTTTTGTATATAGCTCATCGATTTTAATACATAATTAATATAAAAAAAAAAAGAAAAAAAAAACAAGACGTCGCATAAGAAAAATTAAAAATCGGCTATTCTTTAATTCATACGAAAGTCGATTGTTTTCTATTTCATACTCTTAAAATATTTTACACATTATTCGATTTTACACATATTTCGACCTTTCATTTCTAATCACAATCTATATATATATATATATATATATATATACGTCTATTATAAATACCTATAGACACAAACACACACATCCATGACTTTTTCCATGAGAATTAATTTTTTATTTTTATTGAAAAAAATGACATCTGAAAATTTACATGAAAAAAGTAAATCGTCGACGAACAAAGCTAATATATTTATGATCTTATCTTTTCTTCTTTTATCTATTGTGGTAATAAAATTTATATAATAATTAATATTATCCATAAAAGATATAAAATTTGTCTTCATTCGATGAGTCAAAATAGATTACTCTCTTATCAGAGATTTTTCTTGAACTCTTAAGCCCGGTATAAGTATAACCGTTTAAACCATTTTAAGATGACGTTGTATGAAGATGCACCTACGCTGCACCTGTTGCGTAGGATTCGAATTTTGCGGTGGATGCCGTAAATCCGTCTCCAAGCACGCGATTAATGCACCTTTCGCAAGCATACCTATGTATGACGCGTTTTATTAGTGGCATGTAGTGACGTCGATCGTGCCATGTTCACAATTTTTCACCAAATTCCAGCCCCCTCTCTTCTCCCCCCTCTCACCGCCTCGCCCCTCACTCGACGACACCTACGTACACGAGGAAATAAAACGCGTTTTTAACGCGTGATAATCGATCGTTCAATATTTGTAAACGTCCTTCGACGTTCTAAATATTCCGATAAATAAGACCAAAGGTTATTAATCGATTTCATTGACATCTATTAAATATTTATTAACGATTAAGATTTAAAAAAAAAATAACAATTAATTATATCTAAAGTTGTATATATTTTCACTTGTTCTCCTATATATTAGGTGAACCGGAAAGTAATGTAGCTTTCTTAAATTAAATTCAAACGAATAAATTTTTAACAAGTTTTTATTTTTAATCACAATCAAATATCGACATGCGCAGAAACGACATTACTTTCCGGTTCCCCTAATATATGTATATACACCAACAAAGATAATATAGTCGATTTACTACTATTATGTCGTTACAGCTTAATAAATTTCTATTTTTGTTAAATCTTTTACTTTGATCTAAAACAATTCCCTTTCTTTAGTCATTCAACAGCCTCTTTTTTATTTTCCTTTTTTTTCTATTATATCGAATATTTAAACATATAAATGTATCGTGTAATAAAACATTCGGCAAGACTTAATCTAATAAAACGGTCCTTTCTCATGAATTTGTGAGTTTTTCTTTTCCCTTTAAATTAAATAAAAATCCTTTCCTAATTTTTCCTTCCTTTCGATGCCTATCTACAGCTAGATACTATAAATAACTATAAAAATCCAATGATTTCAATTCAATTAGTATCTAAGCATCAAGAACATTATACACGACTAATAAAACTTGTACTTTCCTTTTCTCTTGAGTTTCCTTTTCTTTTTCTTTTTTTCTTTTCTTTTTTTTTTTTCTTTTCTTATTCTTTTTCCAAGGTTTTATTTGAATCTACGACGATAAGAACGAACCCTCGCCGATAAAAGTAAGTACATAAGTACTTACATACACATCGATGAATATGTATCTAAGTACTTATGTATGTATATACATACATTAGCCTTTCATAAAGTGTGTTACCGATGACTATAGAAAGACAAAGATGAAGAGAATCGATCGAAGGAAATTGGTGATAGTTCGTCGTTAAAATATTGCTAATTAGTTCTCTTCGATGCAGTTTGAAACGGCCGTGCACCGATACCTACCTACCTACCTACCTACCTACCTACCTACCTACCTACCTACCTACCTACCTACCTAAATACCTACCTACCTACCTACCTACCTACCTACCTACCTACCTACCTAAGTACTTACTTGAGAGATCGATCCGAACGAATCGATGTTTTGCGAGATCCTTTCGAGAAGGGAACATCATAAATCGAAGCGGAGAAATTAACCACGGTCGGCTTGCACTTCGCTTTTATCCGCAGGCTCCAGGCCATATTTTGTTATTTTCTTAAGCCTCGCAAACCACACGTCTACTTTCGCTGATGGCTTTATCCTTTTCACACGGATAGAAACTTTCTGTATCACCAGTTAGTTATATTATAACATTCATTTAAATGGTTTTAATATTTCTAAGTTCTTCGAGAAAAGTCGAAACGAAAGCGAATAATACCAAACGATGCATCTTTACTCGCCTCGTGTCATCGTAATATCCGCCGTGATATATTAGTTTTCACTTTTGCGATTATATACTTTAACCTTCCTCATATTGAATTCTCAATTCAACGTTTCAAATAAAATACCGTAAATACCATAAATCATAGAGAAACATGTCACTTTTTTTTTTAGACTGAACAAATTTCTTTGAAACATTAATTGGGTACAGAACGATTAGTGTATTGTATGAAATATGTAAGGGGATTTCAAAAAAAAGAAAAAAGAAATACAGTTTTGTTGGACCAACGATAAAAAAAATATCTAACAAAGAATACAAAAATATATTAAAAAAAAGTACAGTTTGTATTTTTTATATACAGTTGAAATATATACAGTTTGAAGATCGGCTTATCTTATATGTGCAATCTGTACATTAAAATCCATTAATTTTAAATATTTAAAGTCACAGTTAAAATAATAAGTTCTAAGACATAATGACGTAACGACGTAAATGATAATTATAATACTTTTTTATTAATTTTTTGTATTAACTCGATCCAAAATTGATCGTATTTTTATAATATTTACAAGATGTACATGAAATAAACGAGCTTACAAATTTTATACTATTTTATACTATTTATAAGATTTCTATACTTA
The DNA here is from genome assembly GCF_050613455.1 of Vespa mandarinia. NCBI lineage: Eukaryota > Metazoa > Arthropoda > Insecta > Hymenoptera > Vespidae > Vespa > Vespa mandarinia. Next base: position 3,447,201 of record NC_140831.1, read on the forward strand.
TGTATATATAAAGAAAAAAAAAAAAAAAAGAAAAAAGGAAAAATCAGAATACTTTGCATAAAGTTTACAAAAAACAATTTATTCGATTTAAAAAATATCCGAATATTTTTGTGACACATTGTAAATAAATAAATAAATAAATATCTACGTAGATTTTACCTCCTGACAAACAATCTCGTTTATAACTATGGCTTTTAAATTTACGTACTGTACCTATATATTTCTGTTATGAGAACATAAAGATCATCTAAGAAATCATCGATGCATCGTCCTTGGCCCACATATCATTTTACTTTTGGATTTATAGCATTCGTATATGAGATTCGTTCCACTTCAAATGCATCAAAATCCGAATCGGAAATTCGCGATTTTCTTTCTTTTGATTACCATATCATATTCTATATCCTGCACGTAAGTAGTACATACGCCTTATATTTTCATCACCCGATATATACATGCATACGGTGAATTTGCTTCGTAAATTCAAGTGGATTAATAAAAAAAAATTTCACATTCTTTATTCCCTTTACTCTCTCTCTCTCTCTCTCTCTCTCACTCTCTCTCTCTCTCTCCCTCTGTTTTTTCTATGTAAAAAAAAAAAAAAAAAAAGACAAAACAAAACAAAAGGTTAAAGAATAGAGACTACCAACGACGTATTTATGAAACAAACGAAAACTCGTCTGAAATAAAAGAAAGAAAAAAGAAAAAGAAAAGATAGAACTATAAACGCAATAAGAAGAACAGGAAATATTTTCCTTATCGAGTATCTTGCGATCGCTTTCAAGATGGCGTCTGTACGGCCTTTACCAATCTATTCGCATTAGTTTCGCGCATTTCTTAAAGCATTAAAAAAGAAAAGACAATGTGATGAGTATATTGTACGAATTTATGTTCACGAAGTTCGCGAAGAGAATCGCACGCGTGCGCATATTAGAGAGACAGAGAAAGAAAGAGACAGAGACAAAGAAAGCGAGAGCGAGAGCGAGAACGAGAGAGAGAGAAAGAGAGAGAGAGAGAGAGAGAGAGAGAGAGAGAGAGAGAGAGAAAGAGAGACAGATAGACAAGCAAAGATTTATAGGTGCTTGGTCAAGTTTTGGTAGGGCAAGTTGAGTGAATTGTAAATATTTCCGGCAGAGAACTTCACCAAGATGGCGTCCTCCGTTGGGGGCGAGTTTGTTTACGCCTCATGGCTTCCCACGTGGGAAAAGCAGCATGGCGCGCGTTACGGCCTTCGGATCCTCTTCTTCCCCTGTTCTTCTTTCCGACGCTTGTCACCCTTCGACCGACTCGTCAAATTTCAACTCAACTCGAGCAAAAGTCGAATCATTATCCAGACGGATATCAAATATCGATTCTCATATTGGGAGATCAAACATTGAACGTTTGAAAATTATTTTTCCATATGTATATATAATATATATATATATATATATATATATATATATATACGTACATACATACATACATTATGTATGAACAAAGAGAAAAAGAGAGTGAGAGAGAGATATATAAAACTTAGAAAATGTACGTACGTAAACGTGACTTTATATAGAAGTCTTTCGTTCGTTTGAGGTAGGTTGTAAATGTTCCGCAGAGGGAAAGAGAGAGAAAGAGAGAGAGAGAGAGAGAAAGAGGAAAGAAAGAAAGAAAGAGAGAGAAAGAAAGAGAGAGAGAGAGAGAGAGAGAGAGAGAGAGAGAAAGAGAGAGAGAGAGATAGAAAAAAAGACACGTCATAAGAAGAGAAAGAGGAGGGGATAGAGAGAGAAAGGGGAGAGAGGAAACGAATGCGTGAGCGAACGGATGATAATTCGACGATGTTTTTTCTTTTTTTTTTTTTTTTTAAAAGCATTTACGTAATTAACCTCTTCGGCCACAGTTTGTCCTCCATAAAGGACATTGACTTTCTAATTTGTACTTCTTCGTTGTCTAACATTCTAACAGGAGAGACATTGTGATACGTAAATAAGTATTTACGTACTTACTTACAAGGCTCACGTGTAGGCGCAATGGTATTAACGATCATATACATATATAAATATTAAAGTATGTTGATCTCGAGTTTTGATCTATAGACGAGAAAACGATTTATGCATCAAGAAAAAATGATATAGACGACGATATATATATATATTTCGATATATATATATACACATATTTCGAGTTTAGGTTATGTTCAAAAATTGATTTTTAAAAATCGTTGTTAGGTACTCATTTATATACGTATATATGTATATATATGTAAAGTGGTATGTATTTTGGATACACGCGTTCTTAAAAAACAATTTATAAACGAAATCGTGCATTAACTTGGCCAAAAGTAGTATAAGACAAAAGGACTTATAAATTTTCGCGGAAAGTCAGTGTCTCTGTTAGTAACCTTTAATACAACGTTTCAAAGAACTTTCAAGAAAAAAACGATGTTGATAGGATCGACGACGCTATGAACGAACGAACGAACGAACGAACGAACGAACCAGCACGAGCTTAACCGATTACACGCAAAATAATAGCACGTGGCTTGCCGACGCTACGCGCTGCTTTACGGCGCACTTTCGCATGGTCAAAGGAAGAAACGACAAACGTTGCTGATATATAACATAGACGGTTCTATCTTTTTCAAAAGAAAAAAAATTAAAAAAAGTAAAAAATAGAAGAGAGGAACAAAAATAACGACGGGACTTTTGGGGGATAGGAATGAAGAGAAAAAATCTCTTAGGACAATTCGTTCGATCGACATTTTTCGTGTAACACAAGTCGAACCAAATGAAAACTTTTAACGAAATTTCGAACGAACGTACAC
>NC_140831.1:3457500-3512500 GCF_050613455.1 Vespa mandarinia
ATACAGAATAATCGTTGAAAAGTATGAGGTTTCGATGATTGATCCAAAGAACGAACATTTTGAAACGCAAAGTTTTGCAGATGGCCAAAAACAAACAATGGAGAATAGAAAAGAGAAAGAAAGAAAAAGAAGAAAAGAATACAATACAATAAAAATGAGAGGAAGAAAAAGGAAAAAAAAGGAAAAATATAAAAATAAAAGAGGAAGGATAATTAACTAAGAAATAGAAAAAAATGGTGACGTGCGTGCGTGCGTGCGTGCGTGCGTGCGGTCAGAGATCGACTTGGGGGAGGTTGGATTCGCGAGCGAGAGTATCTTCTGTCACGTAGAAGAGAGGGGGTATAGCCGCGGGGTTTCCTTTTACGAGCGTTGCCGCGTCGTCGGTGGACGCGCCCGGAGGTACTAAACTTGCGAATATTTCGCAAGGCGTCCCGTTATGCAACGACAATGTGGGTCAGTGCACAAGCCGACCCTCCTCGTCTCAAACCCCTCCCTAGCCTAGTATCTTCCTTGTGGAACATTTCGTTTCTCTATAGTGTAGTAGTAGTCTCCCTGCGGGATCCGAAATAAGTGCATCTCGTAAAATAAAGTACCACAACGCACCACTTTCTACGGTTCTCTCTAGTCCGACAGATATCGTCGTCACCGTCTATCGCACGTCCGAGCTCTCTTCGTACGACATCGTTCATCTATAATTCTATGCATACTTATAATCGTTTAAATCCGTCACCGATTTTGCCCGATTCCGGTTCAAATACGGGACCGTCCGAGATTAGAACGCGTCGACACGAAATCTCGAAGAGATGACGAGTTAAAGAATGTTTTCTTTTTTTTATTTCTTTCTTTCTTTCTTTCTTTTTTTTTTTTTTTTATTGCTTATTCGTTCCTTCGAGAAAACGACGTTTCTCAAATTATCGATTAAAATATTTCGTTATATACGCTTATCGACTACGTATTTACTATATTTGTATTATATTTATTAATCCAATTTAGACGTGTAATACTTATTACGATATATAGTAGATTTCCTTTCCGTTCTATTCGTTGTTTATAAACATTAATATTTCTAGTTTTATTTTTTCCAATGACAGAGACGACATTACAGAGTTATAAAATTGTCAACGATTACACGTCGATACATCCGTACACGATTTTTTGTTGTTTATTTTTTGGAGAAAGTATATTTTTAAGCAGTTTGAATTATTTCGTTATATACGCTCATCAACGATAGTTCTTGTATGTATCGTATTTATTACTTACTATTTCAAATATTTACCTATAGATTTTCTTTTCGTTTTAATTCCTTATTTACAAACGCTAATATTTATAATTTTATTTATTTTGTAACATCACAGTGTTATGAACTTATCTATCCTTTTGAAGCTTGTGACGTGTTGATATACGTTCGTACGATTTTTTTTATAATTTATTCTTTGAAGAAAGAGAAGTTTTTTCTCAAGTCGATCGAAATATATTATTATCAACGCTTATCAAGAATAGTTCTATGTACTTAACTAATCCAGAGCTTACTATTTATTACGATCAAATATTTACCTATAGATTTTCTTTTCCTTTTAATTCGTTATTTAGGAATGCTAATATTTATAATTTGATTTATTCCGTGACAGGGACGGCACAACATTACAAAATTGTGTACGCTTTCGAAGGTCGTGACGTGGCGATCGTTCGGCCAGTATGTTGTGCTATGTATATATGCTATGTATAAAAAGTAGTATCTGTAAGATGGTGTAGCTTTAAATCTCAGCGCGTCTAGGTTCGCATCGGGTCCATCGGCGCGTGGGCGGTGGCGTGTATACGCGAAAAACGTTTAGCGAGTATAGATACGCGAAATGCAAACGTTTGAAAATAGATCTCCACGTATATATCGACGTTTCACTTCCTATGCCCATAAATTTGGAGTAAAAAATCGAGTATACGAAATAGTTTACAGACGTCGATTGGCATCCGTTAAATATTTCACGTTTGTTGCCAAATTGAATTGTGCGTGCCTGTTGTACAGGCGTTACATTTATTTTTTCGTGCCGCTTGCCGCCTCTGTTTCTGTTTTTCTGAAAGCGTAACGCGAGAATGTTCATTTGTCCTAATAAACTCGGGTGCTTTGTGAAATATGGCCAATAAATAATGCGGCTCGATGTTGTCGTTAGTACTTTACAGGATTTCATTACTCGAGAATCATCGAAATGCCAGGTCGGAAAAATATCGTTGTTCTTCTTCACGTTTCATCTTTAGTCGGATGAAAGAACGAAAGAAAAAAAGGAAAAAAAAAATGCATATGCCATGAATTACCTACGGCAAAATAGAAAGTAATCTTCCGTCTGGCCACTACAGTTAGCCCATTACGAGCATTTTCAAGGACGTACTTACTTTCTTCGACTGAAACTATCTTGTGAGAGTCGTGAGAAACCTCGAAAGTACGTCGCTACATTTTTTTCTTTTTTTTTCCTTTTTTCTAAGGACCACGGTCATAAATTATCCGTTTTTCGAAAGATTAAAGTAGTAGGGAGAAGTAGGAAAGAATAGAAATGTCTACGAAGAGATAGTTCAACTGTTCAGAAGTAGTCCACTCGAATTTTGAAAAATAATTCTTTATTTCCAGAGTATTTTCTCCCTCCCCACCACAACCATATATATACACCGTCATCTCTCAACAAATAGAAAATATTTTCAATAACAAAAAGATATCGATATTCATCGAGAGAATTACCATGTGCACTTCACTACCTTTATACTACATCGATACATTATTCATCATTGCCATGAAATCGAAAAATATTTGCATTCCTGCTTTAATTCACTAAATTAAAGCAAAATATGTATATATATATATATATAAATATTTTTTTTTTTACGATCGTTTAGCGTGGTTCATTCTTACGATCGATAAACATCGGTATCATCGACGAAGAATCGATTAAAAATTGTAACGCGAGACAGTGACACTCACTGTATTCCAACATTGAATTACATCGCGATACTTTTATTTTCGCGAAGCTATTTATCACGTTTATGTTACTTTTCGGTGGAAAGCTTTAAACGTACGGGGGTAAAGCGTACGGGCAAGGAGTGCTTAAATCGTCGGAATAGTTGCTACTCGTTCTTCTCTCGGAGTTATAAATAAGCGTTACACGCTCGTTAGGTCGAAATAAAAGTTTTACGACTCTATCGAGGGCCGGTTACGGATAGAAAGGATGGTCAAGAATAGTACGATTTCTCTCCTCCTTTTTTTCTCTCTTTCTCTCTCTCTCTCTCTCTCTCTTTCTCTCTTTCTCTCTTTGTCTCCCACTCTCTTTCTTCTACGTGATTCGCGCGCGCGGAGTTTTACTATAGAAAGCGCGAGATACGGTGTGGCAAATAAAAGAAAAATTTGCACCGAGTCCATCGGATTCATCGATCGCGGGAAGAAAATGCGAAGAGGCGTCTTTTACCTTCGCTTACTCGTAAAAGTTTCTTCAAACGAGGGAAGTTTAAAGTTGTACCATATAATCTATATTTTATATCTCATAAAAAGATATTAACCCGTTTGCAGTCAAAGTCTACCTGGGAGGCACAGACACGGTCGAACTATTAGAAAATATTAACCTAACATTCTATCGCGATGCAATGGCGAAAATTTACTAAGTTTCACCTAACAAATATAATAATATATGGCTCTGCATATAAACGTGATCGTAAGTAACGAACGTGACGACAATGATCAGTTGACTTTTAAAGATCATCGAATTGCATTGAGAATTTAACTAATGAATTTGTACGTATCCACGAAATTTAATACAAATTGTACGAAGATTTGATTGATCGAACTTCGATGGCCAAAATCGACGGAGGAAAAAGGACGCGAGCTATTTATGTTTTTTTTTTCGCGAGCATGGAATAAGGGAAAAGAGATGGAAAGAGGAGCAAAGAAAATCGTTTAAACTTTGCAAGCAAAAAAAGAAGGAAAACGAGGGTCGTGCGTAGGATTTCAAGAAGCACTGACCGATCGAATCAAGCTTTTTGAAAATTTTTCCATCGTTCGAGAAAATCGGTCGAAATATGTGAAAGAAAAATAGCGAGGATGAGAATGAGGAGGATCGCGCGAGGCGCGAGTCTCTTTGTGACGGAGGCAGGAGGTCAGGGGTCGAGTGTCGGTGTGTATAGGAGCGTTGGCATTAGAGAGAGAAGGGAAGTAGCGAGGCACGAAGAGGGTAAGAAGGAAGAGAATGAGAAGGAGGAGGAGGGGGTAGCGAGGGACGAGGGAAAGGTTTCGACGTAGGTAGGGCGAAGGAAGGAGGAGGAGGAGAAGAAGGAGGAGGTGGGGGAACGCAGAGAGAAGCCGAGGTCCGTCGGTATCGATCGGGCGTCTGCGGTAGATTGACACGTGTCATGGCCGCCTCCCACTCTCTTTCTCTTTCTGCCTGTCTCTCACTCACTCTTGAATTCTCTTGCTCTCTCGATCTCTATCGCGGGCGCATCGGGAGAAATAGACAGAGTCGGAGACGGCGAAGTGGGAAAAGGATAGCTGACCGAGATGTGGGAGAAGAGAGTAAAGGGAGAAGGGATTGAAGAGAAAGAGAGAAAAAGGAATAGGAAAAGACATAGAAGAAGGGAAACGCGCAAGGGGTGAGGCAGTGGCAGTAGCAGCAGCAGCAGGGTGGCGCGCCGTCGAAGGTGGTGGGTGGCCAAGCGAGCGAGCGAGCGAACGAACGAACGAACGAACGAACGAACGAACGAACGAACGAACGAACGGACGAACGAACGAACGAACGAAGAACGAACGAACGAACGAACGAACGAACGAACGAACGAACGAACGAGCGAACGAACGAACGAACGAACGAACGAACGAGAGAGTGAGCGAGGAAGAGCGAGTTGTGGAGAGACGGGAGGGCGGAGGGGACGAGGGAAAAGGACATTAAGGTGCGTAATAGCCAGCGGGGCGAGCGCGCACCGCCGCGGCATCGATTAGACAGAGGCTCCCTCGTCCCACTGCTAGGATGCAGCCCACCCTTTGCCTCTCAGCCCTCCTCCTCATCCTCCACCTACTCCGTCGAACTGGAGAGCCCCCGAGTACGTGCTCTACATACACACCCGGCCGCTTATGTCAGTTCCTGTCCTGCTGCCGCCGCTACTACTGCTCTTGCCGGCGCTGAGAAGCCGAAAGAGAGGGGATAAAAAGAGAGACAGACTCGTGAGAGGGTACAGAGCCGAGGTGAACCCACCTCCAACTCTCCCCGCACCTATACCTACCACCTATCTTATCGCACCTACACACGCTCACGCACACGAGCCCGCTCGCACGCCACCCAGCGGGGACACCAACGTCTAACGTCGTTATAAACATTAACGGAGCGGCTCAATATTCCCCGGACCTTGCATCCATCCCCTATACCCTTCTTACCCCTTGCCACTACCTTCGGCATCTCTCTCTCTCTCTCTCTCTCTCGCTCTCTCTCTCTCTCTCTCTATACGCTCGACTAGCCACTTCTACGATACGATGGCCAACCCTCCGTTCACCGGACGCTCGCACGAGCCGTGTGCTCACCTTACTACAGCTTCCGAATCCTTCCGTATTACCGGATGAAGCGACAGACTCGCTCTTACGGATTTTGCTCCGAGGCTATCGAGATATCGAGAGGACGAAACAGGAAGTAAAAGAAGGAAAAAGAGAAGGATTGAAGGAAGGATAATATACTTGCTTTTGCTTTTTTCTTTCTTTCTTTTTTTTTCTTTTCAACCCTTTCAAGACAACGCTGACTCGTCTACATCAGATTGATATGTCCACCGGGCTATTCTATTTCTCTTTTTTTTTTTTTTTTTTTTTCCTTTTTACCTCTTTGTAATATTCGACGCTCGAAATTATTTACATCGTTATTTCATTTCCTTAATAATCTTTCGGAGTTAATTACATTTTGCTTATAACGAAACAACAAGCTTCGGATTAGATGTAGGTCCTTCAGGTCCTGTGGAATCTTGTTGAGTCTTTAATTCGTGAGAGAGAGGGAGAGAGAGAGAGAGAGAGAGAGAGAGAGAGAGAGAGAGAGAAAGAAAGAAGATGGAATAGAGTCTTGGGTGCTCGTGCAGGGTAGGATCGGGATCGTCTAATTTCGTTCGACGAGTCCCATAAGGATTCCTCTCATCTTCTTCTTCTTGCTTTTCTTTTTCCTCCTTTTCACCGACTCAGACCTTCGATTTTGACGATGGTGTCTCGGGTAGGGGCAGAAAGTTCGTTTCTTTCTTCCATCCTTTCTTCCTTCTTTCATTCCTTCCTTCCTTCCTTCCTTCCTTCCTTCCTTCCTTCCTTACTTATCTCTCGTGTCTGAGGGTCCGTCTTGATTATCGTACATCGTGACGATTATTAAAGAGCGGGAAGAACAGGAAATTCTCGATCATTCCGATCGGATTAGAAACGATGTCCAGGAGGGGCTCGAAAATAGAACGTTCGATCTTATTCGTAGGGAATTTAATGTTATCCTGATTACATTGAAAAAGAAACAACAGAAATTACGTTCGAGAGGGATATGTTTTTATTTTGATATCGACACGACCAATATCCAGAGAGAAAGATAAGACGAGATAAGAAATGAATAAAAAAGAAAAGAAAAGAAGAGAAGAGAAGAGAAAAAAAAGAAAAAGAAAAAGTAAAAAAAAAAAAATCAATCATTCATTTCATATCCCTTTTTTTCTTTTCCTCTCTTTGCTTTTGTAGAAAAAGGGTAGTCGCGGATTTTCTTGTAAACGTTCGTCTTCCTTATCGTACTGTTTCTCTCTCTCTCTCTCTCTCTCTCTCTCTCTCTTTCTCTCTCTCTCTCTCTCTCTCTCTCTCTCTCTCTCTCTCTCTCTCTTTCGCACGAGGGATCCCTCGAAGCACGGAGAAATTCGTCTACTTCTCGCGCGTTCAACAAGTTTCCACCCTTCGCCTCGCTTCTCTCCGGCGTTGTTGGATGGATCGCTAGGTGACCACGTCGACGTGCCGTGCCATTACTTCTCGCGCTTCTTGGAAAAGCGTCTTGAAAAGCTTAGTTCGCGAGGATCAAACCGAGGAATGAACAACGGCTCAAGCAGGTGCTCCAACTTTTTTTTCTATCAATGGATCCGTAATGAAAGGAATTGGTCATCATGGCCGGGCCATCGTCGATCAACAGAGAACAACGATAATGCTACTACTATGACTGGTTACCGAGAGGTTCTCTGCTCTTTCGCTCGGTCGTTCGAACGCGATACGTCAACATTGGATATCATATTGACGTATCGACTTCTCCGGTGTTGTTCGCGAACCACCGGCCAATTAACGGCTCTCTTTGTTTTTTCGACAAATACTCGTAAATCTCAGGGCAGATCCATCCGGCTCGTTTTATCCATCCATCCCCCTATCCCTTTCTCCACCCCTACCACTCCACCATACCCCTATCTAACTAACACGCTTCGCTTCGAAACGTTATCCCGATGTAAACGGGCAGAACACTCGTCCAGATCCCGTACACACGAACGATCCTTCCAATTTTCCAAATATCTCCTCATATCGGGACGCGGCTCGTAATCCCGACGAAATTTCGTCTTCCCCCTTTTATTTCGTTTATACGCGTTCGAACACGTATCAGACCTTTTGTAGATATATAATAATATTTGCGAGCAAATGAGAGAGAAAAAGAAAGAGAGAGAGAGAAAGAGAAAGAAAGAGAAAGAGAAAGAGAAAGAGAAAGAAAGAGAGAGAGAGAGAGAGAGAAATTGTCGAAGCAATCGAGAGAAGAATGATCGTGTCTTTTCGGATCTAATCTCTGTACGATTAACAAACGAAGAGAGAAAGAAAGAGAGAGAGAGAGAGAGAAACAAAGATAGAAAGATGAGGGACAGAGTCTCTTTTGGACAGGAATTTTTTTATTTGTTTTCTTTTTTTTGTTTCTTTTTCCTTTTCTTTTTCCTTTTCCTTTTCAACAAATAAGATTTTCGTCGAGCGAGTATCTTGCAACGTTATCTAGGTTGTAAATATTTGCACGATTTGTTGTTCACATTGCGCTTGATTAAACCGATAAATCGGGTGGTTTTTATCACGAGTAAAAAGACGTTCCGATTCTCGAATAGTCCTTCTGTATGCATCGCCGTGAAAGCAGGGGTGGGTTTTAAAGTGACAATACATATCGACTGAACTTAACGCGGTAAGGGGATAGAAAGTTTGGTGGCGCACGCGTCAGTTCTCCGCGGTAGACTCCCGAGAACACCCTTCTCGTTTCCCTTCTCGCTTCTCTACTCTCCTCTTCCCCGAGCGTTGTCCCTTTCGTATAACACGATATCTACAAATACGTTCCATTTGAAAGTCTTTTGTTCGAGCGACGACACACGGAGAACGTTCGACAACGATTACGCAAAAACGATCGAAGTACGTCATTACGATTGTAATTAATCAAATAAAAAATTGCGAATCTTAATACCTGCATAAAAAAAATTTTACGATCTTTATCTCTTTTCCATCTATCTTTTTTCTTTGTCTCTTTGAGAATAATAATATAGTCGAAAGGGGATCTTTCCATGGAATATTATCGCGTCAACGTGTACATTCAATTGTTACGAACGCGTATCAACCAACGCGATAATAATTTTCAGATTTTCTTTCAAGAATAATTAGAAAGTATAGGGGAATATGCATGCGAGTACGATTAGCGCGAATATACAAATACACTCGCGTCGATCAGGCCGACAAAGAGAACGTGTTTCGAGGATTGCAAGATGAAAATTTCATTCGATACTTCTCTCTATCTCTATCTCCCTCTCTCTTTCTCTCTCTGTTAGCTTAATAAGACGCGAGACGTAGGTAGGAGAGAGGAGGTCGCTCCCGGTTCACAGACTTTGTAAAGCGGGGGTGGCTCGCGGAGAAAGGGCGCAACACAGGAGGGTTGGCGGGAGGTGAAGGTGGCGAAGGACGGCTTGCGGAGGTTGCCGAGGAGTGAGGGGTTGCTTGAGGCCGAGAGCGAGGGGTAAGAGAGGAACTGGGAGGCGAAGTGTCGTCGTCCGAATAACGGCCAAGCGGCATCGACCGATCTTCCTACCCCCCCAAAGCCCGTACGAAGCGTCAACTTGTTTCCCTTCTGTTCTGCGAATATCGGTCCTTCAATTTGCCCGCTGCGGTTCGCTAACGCGCTTCTCTTTACTCCTTTCTCCGCGTCTCTTTCGCGTTTTTTATCATCCTTTTCGTTTTTCACCATCTTTTTCGTCCGCATTTTCATTTTCCCTTGATTGGAACAATTTAACTCGTACCGAGTCGAAGAGAGACGATCGAAGAATTTCTTCTCGACTAGAAAAGGACTAGAGGGAGAGAGAGAGAGAGACAGAGAGAGACAGAGAGAGAAAGCCTTTCCTTCTAGCTACGTTCTCTTTGAAAATTTTTAATCGAGATAACGCGAATATACCCCGGGAAAAGTTGTTTGAAATAATTGGAACGATTAAAGTAAGTAGTACGTGCTTATTACGCGTTCACAGTTGCTAAATACTTTCTATGCAAATGGATCGCCAGGGATGATCATAGTTGGGAATCGAGTCGTGCGATGTAACACACCGTTATCGCGTTTGAAAGTAAACTACGCGGAGGGAGCGAAAGAATAAGTAGAGTTTAGTTGGGGACTATTAAAAGGATGATTAACGGAATGGTTGTCGTAGCGTTCGTCGATGAACGATGGAAGGTTACGAGGATGACGACGACACACACTTTTGCATCAAGTGTCACTTGACGATACACGGATTGGAAAATTACGTTCGTCATCGTCAATCAGGATGCCGTCCGCCAGATGAGAAAGCAGAAACCGCACGAGAATCCCCATCAACGCCAACTACGGTCTCTTATCCTGAGATACTGAACGCGGATGCTTTCTTCAGTTCGTTGGAATTACAAAGTAGCTCGAAATCGAATCCCAGACGTACGAATACTCTATTAGAGAGTAACAGAAAATACAAGAAGAACGAACGCCGAAAGAAGGGACAGAAGAATCAACCGGATACCGAGGATTCCAAAGAAAAACTTCACAGTATGTTACCCGGTGATACCGACTTGGACGATTCCGAGGAACATCTTTGCATTCCGTCTTTCGTTGGGTTCCCGGATATCGTCACCTCCACCGCCAATAAATCTGCAACTACGGTAGGTCCAAATAAATTGAATCAATCGATTAGACATACGACGATGAACATCGAAGGATCGAGTTTTCCGATCAAACACGAGCCGGATAATTCTTTGGAAGGTCTCGTAACTGAATCGAAACAAGCCGATAGAAAAAGACCAGAAGAAAATCCAAGAATAGAGCAGGATCATCAAACATGGCTCGACGATACGATATTAGCCGATCTCGTGGAAAATAATGAAAATAAGGATTTGCCCAGGTACGAAGAATTCGAATATCAGCAGGACGTTGATTCGGACGATGATATATTAGACGAGGATCTTGCCGAGGATGAATCTTATTCCGAGTCCGATGACGGTGAAGATCAGGAAAGACCACCTAGAGGTCATACAGGTGGAAAATGGAAGCCTGGCTTGAATGATCTTCCTCAAGGTATACCTCAGTTACAGGACGACGAGGTTGAAGTTGAAGAGGATCAACATTCGGAACATCCGCCGCCCACTTATACCGGTGGCAAGTGGAGACCTACTGAATCATCTCAGGTAAAGAAAAGAAAAAAAAAAAAATGATGCGAGATCATTTTTTCGACGTAGGGAAGACAAACAGATCAAGAACGATCTTACTTGCGTTTTTTTTCTTTTTTTTTTTTTTTCTTTGATTGTGCGACAAAAATAAAGTTTCCATTAACGATCTGCGACGTTTATAACAGAAAGTCGAGGATTATCAAGGGAAGAATACAACGGGACAACCACCACCAGAACATACGCGAGGAAAATGGATACCGGGTGCGCAAACGGATATCGACTCGGGATATTGGTGCAATCCTTGCGGTAGGAAGCTTGCGTCGCGATTGGTCTATAACAGGCATCTTCTCTCTGATTTGCACGCTCGGAGAAGCATTCGAGAAATCGACGATGGTGTTCATCTACCGCGTGCCGCTACTTCGGCAAGGAGAATATTAACGCGACGGCAAATCGCACTAGCCGAGGTAATAACGATTGATTTCAACAATTATTCTATTATCAATTTATTATCTTATCACATTATATAATTTCATTTTTAACAATCAATATTGATCATGGAGATTTAACCGTATAGTCTTGTCTCTATATTTTTATAGAAAAGCAAACGTACATCTGAAGATAAAGAAGTCAAGAAGAATCCTCGTAAAAGGGAGAAAGAAGTACTCTCCTGTGAGATGTGTCACGCTCGCGTGAGAAAAGCTCAAATGGGTAAACATTTGCTTTCCCATTACCATTGTCGCGTGGCGGGAATAAATCCTCGAAGTCCAAGGGCGCGTCGGTTTCTCTTGGAGAACATGGCGAACGTAGTTCGCCAGTGTCCATTTCAATGTGCCTCTTGTCGTTTCTATTGCAACACTCAGGAAACGTTTTTGCTTCATTGGCGCTCGGATCTTCATTCCAGGACCTTAGAAAAAGTAAGAAAAGTTTTTCACAAAATTCAATTAATATTTTCTTTTATATCGTTTCGTCAAATGAATACGATTAGATATGGTATAATAAGTTCCTGTATACGTATCGATGGAAACGTTCGATTATTATTTTAAACATGATTATCGAATCAATACTGATAGTATTTTCTTTAAATTGTAAATCAGATCAGTGGAAGCTATCGATGTGGTTCTTGCGATTTCTGGTGTGCGGATGGGGAAACGATGGAAACCCATTTATTAAGCACGAGTCATTGTGACGTTGTTTCTATGATGAACGGTTCGGTACCTGTGGTAATCAGTCGTCAACAAGCATTGCCCTGTAGCAGCTGCAACCGTCAATTCCGATATAATCTGCAGCTGCGACTGCACGTCAAAGAGACAGGACACAAGGAAAGCTTCACAGCATCGGACGAGTATCAACGGCGTATCGTTTGCAGCATGTGCCCCCAAGTCGTGAGGTCCTTGGTATCACTTCAACGCCATCAGTTAACCTGTCACGTTAACAAGGAAAGGGAAAAGAACGAATTGGCCGTTTCCACGCAACCAACGCCTTATTTTTGTTCATTTTGCTCGATGAACTTTGCGACCGCTCAGGAAGCCGTTCTTCATAGAAGAACGTCCGCACACAAAGAGATTGTTAGAGCCCAAAAATCCGTTACCGAAGAGAAGTCCAAGAGCATGTTACGAGATTGTCCGCATTGCGACGAGAAACAATCGACTCTTACGAAACACAAAGATCATCTTCTCAGCAGACACCCTGACTTATGTCACAGGTGAGTTTCTTTTTTCGGTTAGTTAGATACTTATTTTTTTCTTTATTTCCTTTTTTTTTCCTTTTACTTTACTTTACTTTACTTTACTTTACTGTTTTACATAAATATGTATCTGTTCATTTAAAAAATCGTATAGATAGTGGCTTGCATCTTATCTTGATTTGCAAATATTACTTTTTGGCAGGTGTCCACAGTGCGGAATACTCTTCGCTCTTTCGCAAGATGTAACAAGACACACCAGGGACAACAAGTGTACCAAGAAAAAGGAAGAAACCGAGTCTAAATCGACGGTTATTAAGGAAGAGTGGAAATGCAAAACTTGTAATTTCTCGACGGATTCTCAAGCGGAATTGATATTTCACGAGGCTCTTCATGCGGGCACCGTTCAATCGAGCAAAGACGAGGACGATAATAATGGCAAGTCGACCGTTAAATATCGTTGTCCTCTCTGTAAAAAAACTTTCACAAAAGTATCCCTAAGGAATCACATAAGAAGTCATACGGGTGAACGACCATTTTCATGTGCCAAATGCTACGTAACATTTGTAAGAAGATCTGACTTGAATGCTCATCAAAGAAATTGCTCATCGGTATCAATGGCTGGTTGGCCGAACGAGATTCACCGAAGAAGAAGTTTTATCTGTTCGGAATGTAATGATGCCTTTTACACCAAGTAAGTACTATTATCTTTAACATCTCGATCTTCCTAACATTTCAATCCGCATATTGGATTACAATTACCGTATATCGGATATATCTCGTCAAGTTACAAAGGCTTTTTACAAAGTGCCTTATATCATACTAGAATTTTAATTATTACGGGTACACACTTTTATCTTTTATTTATTCTATGGTGTATATCATTCGTACGAATCGACTTAATATCCTTCTCGTTCTTTCATTCGACATCGGTAGTATCGAATTTTGTTATCCTTTAAGGAAACGATAAGCGGCCGATATTATCGTCACCGTCGCTTAAACTTCACCGGTAAGTACTAACGACGAGCAATATTCGGCCGTTCACGTCGGACCATCGTAACCTAGTCCCGTTATAAATAAAGGGTGGCGCATTCGGATGGAGTAAAAAGTGTACGACAATAAAAGCCCTCGTCGCGAGTTTGAACCGCGGAACGCCCGCGCGCTCGTAGTAAAAGTGTCCTCGCTGCATAACTATAAAATAAAGGACCGTATCCGTTGGCCGACGGAGAAGAGAGAGAAATACAGAGAGAGAGAGAGAGAGAGAGAGAGGGAGGGAGAAAGAGAAGGAAAGCGAACAAGTAGAGTCGTTCGAACATATGAGAAAAAGAAAGAGGAGTAAACGCGAAGACATAGAAGCGTACCGAGTAAAGAGAGCGAAAGGGAGAGAGAGAGAGAGAGAGAGAGAGAGAGAGAGAGAGAGAGAGAGAGACAGATAGAGAAAGATAGGGTGGGAGGCTCTTTGCCAGCGGCCCGTATTAACATCTCATAGCGGGTTGTAAGCCCGCGTGGGTCATTTTAGTATTTAACGGGCTTGCATTATGAGCCGCTCGCGCGAGTAGGTGCATACATATATATATATATGTATGCATGCCCTCCTTCTTCCCGTTCGTTCTTCTTCTATCTCTAATACTAATGTATTCAAGTAGGCGCCTATACGTGGGAGCTCACAGCTAGAGAACGCCTTGCTTCGTGTTAGCCTTCCCCTTGCACACTCGCGCGCATTGGACGGTTCGCGTTGCACGACGTCGACATAAGTATTAAAGCATTGCTACACCTCTAGAGCGGTCCCTATAAAGCAAATGTTAACACCTTTTCTCTATCCTTTTCCTTTTTCTTTTTATTTTTCTCCTTCTCTCTTTCTTTTTCGTTTCAATTGTTCTCTTTCTCTTTTCAAGAACTTCGCACTTTCCCTTTTCTTTCCTCTCCGTACCGTGTAACTTACCTGTTACAACGTTCTATTACAAGTAAGACGTAACCTTTGTAACAAGAGCTCTATCCGGTGAGAATTAAACGAACGATTTCTCGTATATATTTCGATTAGAAATTGGAATTTTAAATTGAAGGATGATTTTTAGAACGACAAACAAAAATTAAATAATAATAATAATAATAATAATAATAATAATAATAATAATAATAATAATAATAATAATAATAATAATAATATTAATAATAATAATAATAATAATAATAATAAAGAAAATACCATTGCAAAGGAGTAACGTGATATTCGTTCTGGCGACGTCAGATACGATTTTCGTAAAGCAACGCGTACGAGATCGAAAAGTTCTCAAAGTCCATGAACTACTTAATCGACGAATTACATCATCCAACCCCATAGAATGAGCGTACACTACCACTATCCCCTATTTCGCCCCACGCCATCTCGAAAACCATTCTCAACTGCCATTTCATAGATCAGCTTGTCAGTATCGCTTGGAAAATTATGTTCTGTTCTCGATATCGTAGGAAGTAAGAGGTATGTATATTCTGTTCTCCTGATTTCTCTTGGCAAAGACTACGGAATACCGTGTCCTTCGTTCATTATATGGCTTTCGAAGAAAGACCCCGGGGGTTACAATAGTTACTAAAAAAGAAGGGGAAAAAGGTATAGACGAAAAATACGTGTCAAAGCGTGGCAAGAATTGAAGATGGTAAGTTCGTTCGGTGTTCTTTGGCAAAAGAAAAGAAAAGAAAAGAGAAAAGAAGAGAAGAGTAGAATCGAGGGGAATCGAGAGAAGAAAAGAAGAAGAAGAAGAAGAAGAAGAAGAAGAAAGAGAGGAAGGCAAAAGAGGGGCAAGTAGGGTAAGGGGAGAAGAAGGTCGTGCAGAGGGTCGGCGGCTGGGATCCAGAAAGAAAGAAAGAAGGTAATTACGAGGAGACGGGCAGCTCCCGCGCAACCGATCGCCTACCCAATTCTCAGAATACGCGACCAGCTCGCGATGTATGCGCATATTCAAGATAGTATGTTACATACGCGAGTTACTGACCGTACGTTTCGCTCGGTTCGCCACCCCCGCGCCCTTCTCCGTCTCTTCCATCGTTTCTCCTTCTCTTCCTTTTCCTCTACCTCTTACTCCTCCAGCACTGCCCTCGGTCCCTTGCCGCGATCCCAACCCTCTTACCTCCTTTCTCTCTCTCTTTCACGACGTATGCCATGTACACGCGTTCCCCAGAGGTATTTACATATATGGACCGCGGCGTGGCGCGCGCGTATCTTTTATCTTCCGTAGCAGTAATGGCGCGTCCACCTCCTTCGTACCTGGTCAGGTAAACACCGTGCAGATAGGCATACTGGGTGAGATTGCCGTAACCTCGCCGGCCCGTGGCGTTCATCGGGATGCTTTAGCATCGGGACGCGATGCTACTTCTTCCACAGGAATAAATATCGTCCTATGCGAGAGCCTCCACCAAGCAAGAGCATAGATTCAAGATTAGAAATTCTAATGCACATGCTTCTTCCTTCCGAACGTCGAATGTCCTCTCATCGTTCGCTTTCATTTCTACGAGAATCCTTTGATTTATCCTATCTAACGTGAAAGATTTTTCTTTAGGTTGGTTAAATTGATTTTAAACGACGTTATCTTTTTTTTCATCTATTTCGAAAGAATCAATCGTACGATTATATTCGTTTTTGTCATTATAGTTTTAGATTCTATTAAGTTTATATTGGTATAAAAGCTTGATGTAGAAAAAAGAAAAGAAAAAGAAAAAAAAAAGAGATAGAAAAGTACAGGAATCACGTAGGAGTGTATCTATGGAAAGACCGAGAGTTTAGTAGAGGGTAGGCTTGATTGTGTGTTCAGGGACACCATTGTCTTCTTAACCGTTACCATTCTCTTGCACCTCTAGCTGCTAACGAGGGACGGTGTCGTCTTTACGGATCACCCCGTAGACACCCTAAATCCTCACCTCCTCCTTTTCTTACTTCTTCTCTAACCTTCCTACCGTATGCGTGCGAACGAACCAAGATAAAAGACAAGGAGCAAGATAGAGGGAGAAAGACGGAAGAGGATTCTGCATGCTCTCGACGAACAATGCGAGGCTGTTGCTCTCCCTCTTTTTCGGAGCGAATGGGTAGGACGTCCAACAGAGTGTCGCCAGAACGAAAGCTTTTTTCTCCTTCTCTCTCTTTCTCTCTCTATATCTCTTTCTCTCTCTCTCTCTCTCTCTCTCTCTCTCTCTCTCTCTCTCTCTCTCTCTCTCTCTCTCTCTCTCTGGAGTCTTCGACTAACCGGGGGTGGGAAGACTCCCTCGCTCGCAATGCCCTTTGTGCCGTGTGAGCGGGTACGTGTGTTTCTCTACCTGTCTCTCTTTCTCTTTCTCTCTCACTTCACCTTTCCTTTCCCATAGCAGCCATCGTTTTGGCATAGTAGCCGTGCGCGACGATGGTGCGCGTACTGTGGTGTACGATGGCACGCGGTAAGCACGGCCCCGTATGCAGACAGTTTAGTGGTGACTGCCCCGCGAGTCCAGTTGTCGCTTGAAATATTGCAATTCATAAAATAAAACAGGCCTGTGGTCGAGGACACATAGATATACCCGACGTTCGCTGGTAACCGTCTACCTAACGGCCAAACCATCCTACTACCCCCTTCGTTTGGTCATCTCCACCACCCCTTTGGACCGTGTACCCATTCTCTTTCTTTCTCTCTCTCTCTCTTTCTCTCTTTCTCTTTTGCGATATCTTCCTCTTTCTCCCACTTTCTCGCTCAGTCGGAGTTCTCTGCACCTCTACCTTCGACAAAACCCGCATGCACCTCTGGCACTCTTTATACTCTTCGCTTTCTCTCCCTCTCCCTTTCTCCCTCTCTCTCTCTCTCTCTCTCTCTCTTTTCTTTTCTTTTGCATTCTCGCTTCTCCGTTCTTGTTTCACGCGCTCGCGGATGGTAACGTCGCCAAACCGCAGCGCTTCCTACGCTCGAGCTCCTCCGCGAACTCAACATTTTTCGACTCTGAACCTCCTGTCTTTTGCCACCAAACGGTCTTCTGGAATGTCAAATAGGATACATGCAATTTTATATATATATATATATATATATATATATATATATATATATACATGCAATTTTATATTATATATATATATATATAATATATATATAATATAATATATATATATAATATAATATATATATACATATATATATATATATACGTACGTATGTGCGTATATACGTATCTACATACTTTATGTAAATTCATAATCAGCCTAGATAAAGGTTTAATATCCGCTAGCCTCACTTCAAGGGACAAATCTTTAGCCTTACCTTTCCTTAACAATTCAGGATTTACATTCGAGTTCGTTCGTTTCTTTTCCTTTATTCTTTTTTCTTCCTTATCTGCGAATCCATTGGGAGAACTATCGGGTTTCTGTATAATCGACGACGTTCTACCCGGAGGGGAAGAGGCGTCGACATAGATCGCGGTTAAAATGCCGAGCCTGCCGGAGATGCCTCCTTTTCCGCCGACGAAATTAGCGAGCGACATGTTTATTGTAAATGAATCCTACTCTGAGAGCAAGAGCGAGAGAGAAAGATAAATAGATAGAGAGAGAGAGAGAGAGAGAGAAAGAGAGAGAGAGAGAGAGAGAGAAGGTGCTTCGGTGGAGTAGCGTTCTACGTATTCAGGGGATGGTGCAGGACGAGAACGAGGAAACGAAAGGGAGATAGAAAGGAAGAGAGAGAGAGAGAGAGAGAGAGAGAGAGAATTAGAGAGACGGAGAAAGACATAAAGAGGTAGAGAGATAGAGAGAGTCTCGGAGTTTGGAGTGTGCGCTCTCTCTCTCTCTCCTTCTCTTTCTTTCTCTCTCTCACTGTCCCGATTTATGCGCCCGTTACCGAGCCCTCTGGCGCAATTAAGCTTGCGTTATAATATTGTTGTTTATTCTGAGCCTCGGCTGCAAAGCGTTAACCACCCCTTCGCCGGTCTTCTACGGTAGCACTAGGCGACGCCACTTTCCTCCACTACTACCCCTCGAAAGCACCCTCCTAATCTTCATGACGCGGCAGCTAGATCCTGTCTCTCTCTTCTCTCTCTCTCTCTCTCTCTCTCTCTCTCTCTCTCTCTCTCTTTCTCCATCTCTATCTATCTCTGTTTCTCTGTCTCTCACACGGTTTCACGAAACTTCCAACATCAGCGGCTATGCGGAACTACTCGCTCAGTATCCTTACACGAGACGAAATTTCCTTCTCTTCCGTTTGTCTCAACTTGATAGGATGAGAGGAAAAAAGATAGAGACAGAGATAGAGAGACTGAGACAGAGAGGAAGAGGGAGAGCGAAAGAAAGAGAGAGAGAGAGAGAGAGAGAGAGAGAGAGAGAGAACTTCGATCAGGATCCGCGTTAATTCCAAGTTATTCCACGGAGTGGTCACGTACGCGCTTAACGAGCTTCACACCCGTGACAGAAAGCAACGCGCGTTTGGATTTCTTGCTGCGATTTGTGAGTCCTTGACAAATTCTTCAAGAAAAAGGAATGCTTCGAGATGTTATAATACTTCGAGAAAATATAAAAATATCTTAGTTCTCTTTTTTCTTCTTTTTTTCTCTTCCTTCTCTTTTCTTTTTTTTTTTTTTTTTTTTTTTTCTTCTTTCGTAGAACGATAAAATATTAAGTATATGCACGAAGCGACAAAAAATAATTTGGAACTTCTTCTTCTTTTAGTTTTTTTTTTCTTTTTTTTATTTTAGCTATGTAGATGCAGTTAAAAATTCGCGTTGAAATTATCGTGATTTCCGAAAGAGAGAGAGAAAGAGAGAGAGAGAGAGAGAATGTGTGTGTGTGTGTGTGGAAACATGATCGCATCGTCTCTCTACACCTCATCGTATAGCGTAACTTTGAATTTTAAAACAGATTTTGACGCGCGGATTATGTCGTGTGAACACGTTAAAGCGCGAGTTAAAGTGGACCGTGAATTAAAGTCGCCTTCGTAAAACCGGTCGTTGCTACTTATTCAGCTGTGCGGTAAACGTAAATCGGAGTTGGTT
The DNA here is from genome assembly GCF_050613455.1 of Vespa mandarinia. Taxonomy (NCBI): domain Eukaryota; kingdom Metazoa; phylum Arthropoda; class Insecta; order Hymenoptera; family Vespidae; genus Vespa; species Vespa mandarinia. The sequence goes on from NC_140831.1 coordinate 3,476,799, forward strand.
TATGATTCTGTAGCGGTTGTAAATAATAACGGTACGCGTTACGTCATATTTTCACGCGCGTCCACGCTTTGGCATTGCCGCAATAATAACCGGAATAATCTCTCCCGATTGTAATCGTTCGGGATAATATGTATCACTGTTACACTAACGTCGATTCGCATTCTCAAAGATTACCGAGCAAGTAATAAAACATAAAATTAAAGAGAAAAATTGTTCTTTGTTAGGATGATGATCACGATCGAACTCATTGATCCTCAAAAATCCTCATTTTTGTAATCGGCCTTATTCCATGACGTTATGTGTTACACGCAAAAATTGAAAAAAAAAGAAAAAAAAAAAGAAACAATAACAACAAAAACGAAAAAAAGCAACAAAATAGAAAAAAAAAAATAAAGAATAAAAAACTTGGTACACGTACATATCTCGATCGACGGGCTATTATTTACGACGACGATTAATCGTCGCGATTGTACGATTTATCGATTGAGTCGGCGATTGAGATGCAGAACCTTCGAGGATGATCCGATCGTATGATCTCGTCGATTTATTTCTTCGTTTATGTATCAATTCCGTGATCAGAACGCAATCGATTTTACGATTCCTCTCGACGCCTTTATCTCGTTTCGCAACGTTTAAATAAATCATTGAACGATTACGAATCGTTCATTTCGAAACGGTTTATACGTTTTTGATGGTCGAAACGTTGACGAAATTCGATTTCCTTTTTCGGCAGTTCTTCGAAAAATAAAATTGACATATGTACGACGAAGAAAGAATTAAACGATTGGATCGAGCATGAAGAAATAAAGATAAAAAGAAATTAATGATCGTTATAAACGTTACGAAATATTATTAGAAACGTTAAAAGGTTCAGTTTTCTTTACGAAAAGATTCACTTTGGAAGTGAATGCAACTGGGAAGACTCCAGCGTGGCTTGCGAACCTCAGATACGATCGGATCGTATAGTGCCGAGACTAGAAGAAAAGGAAAGCAAATCAGAAGAGGAAGAAGAAGAAGAGGAAGAAGAAGAAGAAGAAGAAGAAGGAGAAAAAAAAAGAAGAAGAAGAAGAAGATGAAGAAGATGGAGAAGAAGGGATAAAGAAGGGAGAGGGGAGATACTGGACGGATGTAAGGACGTACGGACCGACGTACAAACCGACGAAGGTGGGATTGAGTTATGACAGCGTTTGCTCCAGGGGGCCGGCTTTCGAGCTGGCGAAGCGGATATTCTTCTTATTCTTTATTTCTTCGTCTGCAGGGCCGCCGTAGGAACCGTCGGCCATGCATCACCTTCGGTTCAGTTTGGTCCGGCCTCCTCTCTTCTTCGGCATCGTTCCATGAGCGTACCACCGCCATCACGAGCCATCACGATCCCACCTCGCCCATCGTCCCTTGGAATCGTCGATTCCACCCACCTTGGCAGCTCCACCGGTTCTCCACTACGGAGTTCACCGGCTTCCACCAAGGATTAACGTTTCTAGTATCACTCCTCCCTTCCTCCTCCTCCTTCTCCTATCTCTTCCTCTCCCTCTCTCTCTTTCTTTCTCCCCATTCCTCTCTCGTATCCCCTCGCTTCTTCCTTCTCGGCCTTCCTCCTGTGAGTTCGCGACTCTCCTCGTTAATTGCATCGGGCGCGCTCGTACGTCCACCTTCCAGGCCTTGATCCCCGCATCGACCTTCTTCTTCTTCTTCTTTTTATTCGTATTCTTATTCTTTCTTCTGCTGTTGCTTCTTCTTCTTCGTCTTCTTCTACTACTACTACTAGTATACTACCACTTTTTCTTCTTCTTCTTCTTCTTCTTCTTCTTCTTCTACTAGTCTCAAGCGAATATAATACCGATAGCCTTTTACGATCCATCCGATCGTTCAATCCCCATTCGAGATACTTGACGTTTTCTTGATAAGAGGCAATAAATCATTGCATACGTGTTTCGATTCGCCTACATATGTATGCTAGCTTCTCTGTTTGAAAGATAAAAAGAGAGAGAAGAAAATAGATAGATAGAGAAAGAGAGAGAAAGAGAGAGAGAGAGAGAGAGAGAGAGAGAAAGAGATATGGGTTTGAAGGTGGAATAGAAAAGAATACTACACAACGAAGGGCACGCGTAAATCACGGGTAGTAATAAAGATCCACTTGTCGCGGGCGGATATTTATGAAGCGCTCCACGGTTCTTCCCGCCAAAAGAGAATCACCTTTTAGCTCTTCGCGTCGGCCTCCGGATGAACGATCGTCCGATTTCGAGATAATCGAAGAGGTCAGTGGCGGAGGGGACTAGGGCGAGAACTCGAACCAGCAGAAAAGACGAGAGTGGTAGGAAGAAGAAGAAGAAGAAGAAGAGGATGATGATGATGATGATGAAGAAGAAGAAGAAGAAGGATAAGAAGAAGAAGAAGAAGAAGAAAAAGTAGTAGTAGTAGTAGTAGAAAGAGAAAGAGAAGTCGATGGTCGACAGAACGAATGAACGGAGAAACGAATGAAGGAACGAAAGAGCGAGGAGGCCATAAATACCTCAGCGCGTTCAGCCAATTAAAACAAATCATTTTAATGCACAACCTTTTTAATTAATGCCCGTGCTCGCTCGCTCCCATCCGCTCCTTCCTCCTCTTCCTCCTCCTCATCCTCTTCCTCTCCTCCTCTTTCTCCGCGCGCGTACTACACGATCGCTTCACCGACTCTGCAATTCTCATCTCGAAGCGATCGGGCCCGATATTAACTTATACGTCACTCCGTATCCCGCGCGCTCTCTTCGTGTACACAACCGATTATCCTTAACCCCGAGTGCGGACGTCCGATGACGCCGCGTCCGATCACCGTTCTTTTCTGCGCTACCATTGCGCTCCTTGAAGCTCTAACCGGCTCGATTTTAATTATACGAATTTTCGCGACGTGATTGCACATTCCTCCTCTCCCTACTCTATCCCCTTCTCTCTCTCTTTCTCTCTCCCTCTCTCTGTCTCTCTATCTCTCTCTCTCAATCTCTCTCTTTTTCCTTCCGTGTTGCTTCTTTCTTCTATACAACATCGTCGACGAGATTTATGCCCTCCAGACGGCAACTGGCAGATAAAGATAGGATACCTATGGTATCGATATCCGACTGGATCCAACTTCGTTAGGATACAAATTGAGATACGCCCGCGATCACGGTATAACCCCGCCTAACGTTGTACGTACATACAACATACATACATACATACATACGTACGTACGTACATACATACATACATACATATGTACGTACTTACTTTCGGGTCAAAAGGAACGATTATAACTTATCGTATTTATATTAAAAATTTTGTAAATCGTCCATGGTTACGATCTTACTTCTTGCATAACTTTTCTATTCATTATTCCATGCGTAATGAAAAAGAAAAAGAAAAAGAAAAAAAGAAAAACGAAAAAAATCCGCGAGTCGGCGATAACGAATGAAGAATTTAACGTGCGCATCACGATTTAGCTTAAACGTCAGTATTCCAATAACGCGGACCATCTCGCGATGGCACGCGGCCGTTATCGAGGGATTTAACGACGATCGCGCGGCCAAAGAGATTAGACTTTTAAATGGCCCCCGCTCAGAGCCGGTACGTATTTCACGAGATGACGGTGGACGTCGCGCTAAATCATCCGGAGTGACCGCATCCGCTTGCCCAATCGGCCCCGAGTCTCTCTCCTTAACGGCCTCTTGTCACGCCTGCGACATTCCACCGAAACACACCGGCCCTAACCCCCCCTCCCCTCGCTTCCCTCCGTCCTCGCCACCTACCCCCTCCTCGCCGTCACTTCATCTTTTCGAAAGACCAACACTCCCCTTTTGCTTCTTCGTCCTCGGTTCTATCTCTTTCTCTTTACCTCCCTACCCCTCTGCCGTTCCCGTAAGAAGACGCGTTCCTTTTCTCGTCAACGTCTCCTCAAATCCACCCAGGCAGGCACACTTTCATATCTCCTGACTAATATATTGTTCTATCGGAATTCAAAATGATTCGAAAGGTAAGTGGATATGAGAGAGAAGGAAGAAGAAGAAAAAGAAGAAAAAAAATATCCGACCACCGTCTACGTCGTAGTTTCTAGCGAGTCGTTGAGCAACGCGAGTCGTAATTCACCGAGATCCTTTCTTTCACCTTCGTCAAATCGATTCGATCGACGTTTCTACGAAAAGATCCTTTTCGACGATCCATGCTTAACGCGACGTTGTCTTCTTTTTCCTCCTTTTTTTTTCTTTTTTTCTTTTTTTCTTTTTTTCTTTTTTCTTTCTTTTTTTTCTTCTTTCTTTTTTTTCTTTTTTCCCTTTCGACCAATAACCGATCTACCATCGGCGCCGTCTCTTTCCTATTTCTCTCGACATTTTCGAGGGGAAAGTTACTTTTTCTGTATATAATTAATTAATTCTTCAAGATTTTTTGACGATGGAGTTGTTAAAAAGAAGAAACAGAAAATAGAAATAGAAAAAATTTGCATTAATTATCACATATTGTCAACTTAAAAAACAGATACATCGAGTTGATGATGGATGGACGGAATGTTTTTTTTGAAAAACAATATTATTCAGTCCGATTTATTATCGTCAAAGTACGCGCGCGCGCGCGTGCGCGAGCGCACTTATCTACACGACGGGGCTCTTCCGGCGTGTATATTATTATTCAACAGGTAACCAAATACGAATAGCAATGCGCAGTGATCAGTAATGCGTTCGCGCGAGCACGCTCGTGGATTCCATGCGTGAGAAACCGCACCTGCATTTATAAGATGCCATATTAATATTACTTTTTATCGCGGATTCCGATCCCCAAGAAAAGTCTTGTCCCACGGGCAGAATGTCATAATTCAGATGCAATTACCATCCTCGTGGTAAGATTGTACGGGATGTTAGAAAGAGTATGGAAACCTCAAACCGATTTTCCGTACACGGATACCAAGCTCGAATGGGAGCTCATTCTAATCGTTTACGTCATTTACAATGATCCGTGTAAGGAAATCCGAAACAGCTCGGATTTCCAAGGACGGAATTTATACTTTCCGCGAATGAACGAATGAGTCCGTCCCTTTCGTCCTGGCGTATCTAACTATCTATCTATACTGTAACAGTAATCGAGGAGAATTAAAACTCGATCGACGTTGATTGTGGATCGAGGTAAGTATAACTATCTAAGTTCTTAAACGGATCTCTTGAAAATTACTATACGATACATTGCGACTCTTTCGGGAAGTTTAAAATCAACGATAAGATCAAGAACAACTCGATCGTATAACTATCTAAGTAGGGTATAGGTAGGTAAGTACCTATACGGTAAAAAAAGTAAAAGGATATATGAGAAATATTGTATCGTATATCGATACCATTCTCGGATCTCCTCCTATCGATACCTCACGTTTAACCGTTGTTACGAACATTAGATCATCGTTCATTAATCGTAAATAAGAAATCAATGCAGTGAACTTTTCTCGGCAATACTAATTAAAAATTAAACGATAAATCCTCGATGAATTCAGTCGAATGATTTCACGATTAATACAAATTAAATTAAAAACCATATGAATCGGAGTCCTGATAGGTTACTGATTCACTTCCGGATTAGTCACGAGGAATTCTACGAAAGAATTGACCTTTTCTATGTGCGCGGGTGTATCGAACTCGTCGTCGGTCTTTATCGTTATCTCCATCGTCAGGCACGATCGTCTTGGATCGCTGAGGATCTCTGGGGATCACACGCAATCCACGCATGCGAGACGCGCGTGCAACTTGCACGTGCAGCGGATACCTACCTGCAACGGCGAAAGATCCGTACATCGAACACGCACGTATTCGTGAGACACGCGTATTTGCGTCTTGCTACCTGCATCTTTCTTTCTCTCTCTATCTCTCTCTCTCTCTCTCTTTTTCTCTCTCTCTTTCTTTCCTTCTCTCTCTTTCTGGCAGGTGCAAGCATAGTCTACGTTCGCCAGGTTCGTGCGAGGGCGTGTATACGCTGACATTGTAAAACTTGGCGTTACACTTGCGTAGCCAATTGGGTAGGCCGGCTCTCCCTCTAGGACGGCCCAGATCTCACGTTGCTCTTTCCCTTTCTCTATCTCACTCTTACTCCTTGCCATTCTCCGCTTCCCAGCATCCTCTATCGTCCTTCTTCCCCTTCTTCTCTTCGATCTTTTTCCTTCTCTTTCTCTCTCTCTCTCTCTCTCTCTCTCTCTCTCTCTCTTTCTCTTTGTCTGTCTGTCTTCCTTTCTCTACTTCTCCTTCTTCTCCTGTTTCTCTTTCATTCACTCTCGATCGCTCTCCGAGCAAAACTTCTCGCGATATCGGCGAGTTACCATCGCGAAAAATCTGCGTCCTTCGTCCTGTCCCAGCTAACTTTCCAACGGCAGCCACAGCGGCAACAGCACCAACACCATCACCACCATCACCATCACTAACAGCAGCAGCAGCAGCAGCAGCAGCAGCAGTAACAGTCCTCGAGAACGACGTTCGAGATCTTGCTGCCGGCAGCCGGAGATACGAGTACTGCCGATCCTGGATACTTGTGTTCGAAAATTTGCTGCCAATTTCGATAGCATCGACGAGCGAAACGTTCAAAGCTCTCGAACTCGGCTCGATGAACGATCTACCACTGTACGACATTGTTTAAGGAGTAGGTAACGATGCCGCAAAATGCGGATGTTCGTGATTTGCTCTTGTAACATCAATTGATTACACAAAATCGTAATTATTTCTTCTTCTTCTTTTTTTTTTCTTTTTTTTTTTTATGTATTTTCCCGACGATGATAAGCCTTGAAGTCCATCTCCGAGAAATACACAAAAAAGAAAAGGAAAAAAGAAATATACGAAAAAAGAATAAAATAATAAATATATTCATATACCTTTCGTTAACATTTGATGAAAGTACAGCGCCTATAAGAAAATAAAAAAAAAAAAAAAAAAAAAGAAAGAAAAAGAACAATTTCCATCAAATTCGTTCCTCTTCATTTAATTACTATCGTACTTTAAAGAAAGTTTAATCCTCCGTTCAAGCCCCCAATATGCGGCCAATGTGATATACTTACCTATATTTAAAAATTCCACTTTACTCCGAACGGATGATTTAATTAAACTCAGGGCCGTAAAAGTCGTTGCACCGACTGTATCCTAATTAAGGTGCCATAAATCTTTGGCTGCTTCCTCTTCTTCTTAAACGATCAGAATTCCAAGCGGTAAAGCGGGAGGAGATCCGGTCTCGATACGTCTTGTTGACTTACTTAGTGAGCACGCTTGAAAAGAGAAAGAGAGAGAAAGAGAGAGGTTCAATAACCGTATAGATCGTCACCTTCTGACAGAAACTATTTAAAATGTAGTTCCTTCTCGCGGATCCGTGTTATAGGCTAACTCGCGCTATCATGAATAAGAGAGAGAGAGAGAGAAAGAGAAAGACAGAGAGAGAGAGAGAGAGAGAGAAAGAGAGAGAGAGAGAGAGACAGAGAGAGAGAGGGATTCCTCTCGTTCTCTCGGCAGGTTGTGATATACATAAGATGCAACAGCTGCGATCGGATCGTGAGGCGTGCAAACAAGCCCGATCCTCGCACGCGTACCACGCATTCATTGGGCCATTGTGCTGTCTTATTACGCGTCGAACTTAACGAAAGCGCGCGTGCCTATTTAACCGGGAAAATCATTATTCTCAACGAATGTCTTAACACGTTCTATGGTATTCCAAAAATTATACTCTCATCCGTGAAATACTTTTCGAATATAGTTGGTATCCCTGGCTCGCTATGCCACATGAGATCCTTCCAACTAAATATCACGTTTAAATGGTTATTGTTCGATATCGATTATTTTTATTTTTATCTAAAAGTTTACAAAAAAAAAAAAATATAATAGTAAAAAAATATAAAAATATACTTATCGAAAAAAAAAGAAAGAACATTCATCTATATGTTCATTGAAAGAAAAAAAAGAAGAAAGAAAAAAGATATACCTGTACAATGAATACAAGGAAGTTGTATGAGTATTTGATTTGATTGTATTTATTAGACACGTGAGAATAAAGAATAGAGAAACTTTAGAACAAGAGAGCGAGAGAGAGAGAGAGAGAGAGAGAGAGAGAGAGAGAGAGAGAGAGACAGAGAGACAGAGAGACGTGTCAATAATTTATTTCAAATGACTTGTTTCAGACACGCATTACGACAGCACATGCTTAGGCATGCCGGTAAGAAGTACAAATGTGGTCTTCCTGGTTGTCCTACGGTACTCCGTACAGCTTCCGAGTTGAAGTATCATCGTTCATTGGTTCACGACAGCACGTCCACTAATAGACGGTATCCATGCGGCCACTGTTCTTACGCGGCCAAAACGAAGACTCAACTTCGCAGGTTAGTACTTATATGTATTTACGTTGACTCTTGTTAACGTTTGAATTACTACTACCATTTCGAAAGTAAAACGAAAAGGAAAAAGAAGTAAAGAAAATAAAAATAATATTCTACGTGAGATAAGTGAAGTAAAATATTTCTCTCTTTGATTTTTCTTCCGAAAGAATTGATTGACATTTTGAACTTTTACGACGACGAAAAGCATTGCGTTTCAATTTTCTTCTCGAAAAGTAGTAAGTTTTCATTTATAGCGACGTAAGAATAAGCCCGTTGTATTTTATTGTTACGAATACTAGCACGTATCAATCCGTCCGTCACGAAAAGAATCACGTTTCGATTTTCTTTGCGAAAAGATACGAACACGTATTTATCACTTTTGTAATGTCTCAGTCTTCGTAAGGGAAACAAATCGATTGAAATGAACCGAACGTAAATATAGACAAATGAAGAAAAGTCCTAGTTTTTTCCTAGCATTATCCAAAATAACTATGAATTGCGTCCTTGTTTATCGTGTACTTTAATGTTAAAAAATATCATACTTTTCAAGACGAGGAACATCGAAATGTGCTTTTATTTCGCGATAAATCGAGATCTATTAATATTTATAAGATAAATGAAACGTAATACTTTTCGTAACGGAGGTTAATATAATTATACGTATACATATATATAAATCCATAGATAATAAATCTACGATTCGTCCGATTAATAGAACGAGAATTTAATGTGATCGTTATTAATGAGTCATATGAAATTAATCGGATATTTTTTCATGGGAGGTAGGATGAAGATGAAATATCGCGAAACGAGGTGCTTCCGCGTGGGTGTGCTTTTATGATTCATTCCATGTGCGATTCTACGAGTTTGTCGACAAGACAGGTAAAGGAAGAAAAGAGATAATGATAGGGGGAGAGAGAGAAAGAGAGAAAGAAGAAAAAGGAGGGAAAGAGTGTATTGGTGTATCACCAACATCGTCGACTCCGATATTATTGACATTAATTTTAATCAAGGTCTCTGACTTGAGAACGATGCATTCCTACAGCATTAATCGTGTTCGCAAGTCGCGTATATGTAATTGATGTCTTCGAGGAAGCCGGATCGAATTAATTGCGAGGACGCATCGGATGTGTCACTACGCATACGCGATCGACTTGCGTCGCGTAAGTTGAAAAAAAAGATAAATAAATAGAAAAAACAGAAATTAATTTTCGCCATGCATTCGCATATACATATACATACATATATATATATATGTATATATATACATGTACATACATATGTATATATATATATTTGTATATATATATATATATGTATGTATATATATATGTATGTATATATATTTGTATATATATATATATGTATGTATATATATATGTATGTATATATATATGTATACATGACGATCCATCCGAAGGTTCAATGACGTTATCCGCAAGTTCCTTGTCCTGGAATTCGATCTCGATCGAAATCGACTAGAACACGATACGGCGAACGATCAAGACTAATGTCGCTATTAATCCGCTAGATATTATCGAAGCGTAGAATTTAATTATCGATTTCAATCGATCGACGAGAATCAAGGGGATCTTTATAATAACGATCGACAGTTAATCATTAATGACGTGATACTGCGTGATGGAATTCGTGAAAATTCATACGTAAGGGCCAAGACAGAGTGCCTCGTAAGATAAATGGATTTTTAATTTTTCGTACTGGAGCTCGATTAAGTCATAATGCCGTTAAATATGCTACCGGCAATTTGCCGAACGATCAAGGGAAGCCCGGTTTAAATTAAGCCTTATTAAGGGTATTGTGTCGTGGAATACGGCACCAATACGTACTAATAAATATTCTCTCATTTTATCCGACAGCAACACCGCGTTCGTAAGCTTCAGAAGAAAAGAAGAAGCATCACGGGCTGGAAACGAGAAGAGAGAGAGAGAGAGAAAGAGAGAGAGAGAGAGATCGTATGGTAAAGACCGAGAAGGGTAGAGGAGAACCGCGCAAGCGGAAGTTGCGTGCAGAAGTCGACTAAGTGCGGGCAACCCGTTATGATCGGTCGCACGGCGATACTCGACGCGATATTTCATCACGAATTGAGTACTTACTACGTGAGTCGAACTCAACGCAGCCGCAGAGTGTCGCAGTGAATTTTCTCTCTCTCTCTCTCTCTTTCTCTACCTTTTTCTCTCTTTCTCTGTATCCGTCTATCTACTTCAGTCTTGCTCCACGCTCTGAAGTAAATCACGCGGGATTTTAATTAAACGTGTCACGCATTTCGAAGCTGATATACACGTAGCCACGGCCAATGGCTCCCTCGTAATATCGCGCACGCATATCGCATCTTTCATAATCACCGGGTCCCGCTGCGACGATGAACTTCCCGAAAGAGAGAGAGAGAGAGAGAGCCGCGCCTCGGCCTGATCGTACGTCTTCCGCCATCTCGAATATATCAACCGATATAGTAGTAGTTGCCTTTCTTTTTCCCCTCCTCTCCGTTCTCCTCCCTCTTTCACCTACCCTTTCCCAGCCGTCGCCACCGCCGCTCCTCTTTCTCTCCGTCTCCTTCGTCGGCTCGATCCTCTCTTTTAACTCTCTTTATCTCGTCCTCTCCTCGAAGGAACGACCCGCGCCCACGCTCGCGATTCGTCCGGCTACTTGTCGCCAACTCCGTTGCATATTATTATTACGAAAGACGGTTTTATTTCTCCTCGTTCCAGGCATCAGGTCAGGCACGAAGACTCAACGAGCGTGGAGAAACTTGGATATCATTCCTGTCCTTACTCCGGTTGCAGTTTTAGAACCAGACTCAGCTTTCATCTAAGACGACACGTGCGGCTACACACGGGCACCAAACCGTACAAATGTCGTCATTGTACGTACGCCTGCAATACTCTGGTAAGTTCTTACTCGTTAGCAACATTCCAAAGTGTAACCATCTAACTTTAGCTAGAAGCTTTTTCTTATTATCGAAGATACAGAGTCGAAGATATCTTCCCTTTAAATCGTTTTTTTCTAATCGTCAAAGAGAAAAGAAAAGTAAAACTTAAATTCGTAGGTACGAGATAGATCGATTCGCTAATTGGGTGCAAAGTTCAATTAAGGCGACTTCTTCATGTTTCGAAAGAGTAAACTCGATCTTACCTTGAACAGAAAATGTTCGAGATCGGTCAACGGGATCCAATTTTTTTTTACGGCGAGCGAGCTCGTGGGCGTAAATTAAGCAAAGTACACCTTAACGTTTGGATCGCGTCGCGTTCTCTGCTGGTGCTGATGCCGCCGCAAACCGTTGCTGCTGCCACCGCCGCAGCCGCCGCCGCCGCCGCCGCCGCCGCCGCCGCCGCCGCCGCCGCCGCCGCCGTCGCCGTTGCCGTTGCCGCCGCGGACCGCGATAAGATAACGAGTTAATTGTGCTCACTGGATGCCCACACACGCACGAGGAAGAAGAGGAAAGCCGGGTCCTTTCTCCGGTCATACCGTGCTGGCCGGTATGCTAATGTCCTTTGAAGCTTTAGTTGGGATGCGCCTCGCATACGAGGGCTTCGTGTCTCTTTGATAGCGACATAAACTCATTCCAGTGGCTCTCATTTCGATTTACTGTTTGCCAAGGAAGCACACAGTCCCTGCGATGGATTCCGGTCGCTCGATCCACGTTAAAATCGTTCGCCGTTATGTCTTTGCTCGGTTACTTTGCTCTTATGTCTATCTACGTCTAACAACACTAATACATTCATGGAGTATTCTACTACTACTAATAGTATCCACCTTCGGACGGCCATAAAATGCAAAGATGCATATCAGTGGCTCGAGAAACAATGTAATAAATAATAAAAGCCCGTCGCCATTCTCTCCCTCTATCGGGATCTCTCGTTCATTCTCGTCGAGAATGTTTTACCGATTAAGATAATGGAATTACTCCGATCATTGCGCGCTTTAGCCGCGGATAGATCGATCTACCCTACTACCTCCTCGCCGCTACTGCAGCCGTGCACCGCTTATCTCGAACTAAGCGAGAGACGATCTATGTTTCTTAAACGCTTGACTTTGATGCTATCGACTTGTACGCCCTGCTACCGGTCGTTAATTTTCGAATGAAAAAAAGGAAGAAAGAAAGAAAGAAAAAAAAAATAAAGGGAAAAGATGAAAAGAAGAAAAGAAATGGGAAAAAAAAGGAAACAGAGGAACGATCGTGAAATGTAAAATCGGCTAATGTTTGCCGAGGGAGAATTTCTCGGGTTTCCTATATGCGAGCTCATGCCCGACATTGATCTCGTCCAAACGGAGAAATCACGTTAACGATTAGATACGTCGATGGTACTGATATAAAGGCAAATTCGTATTATTCGCTCTCGAAGAAGGAGAAAGAAAAGAAAAGTGAAGAAATGAAATATGATTGAATGCATTTAAAACGAAGGTGGATACGTATTCAACAAAAAGAAAAAAAAGAACAAAAAGAACAAAAAAAAAAAAAAAAGAAAAAGCTTCACACATTTATTGAACATAAAATATATCTATCGATATAGTTTACAGGAATGATTTTTATCTTCGATTTGTAAACAAATTAAAATTCGTCTCCGACATCCGTGGCGATAACAAAATCGGACGTTTACATTTCTCGTTTGAAGAACTCGTGTTGTATTTGGTGATAAGTATACGATTTGTTGTTGTTAAAATCGATCGAGGGTTCAAGGACGTAAGGCAACGTGTACAAAAAAAACTTGGTAGAATGAGGGATTATAAAGAGACGGGGTAGGGGTTTGGGGATGGCAGAAAAAGAGAAAAAAGAAAGAAAAAAAAAAAAGAAAGGAAAAAAGAAAGAAAAAAAAAAGAATCTTCAGCATCGATAGCACGATCCACCTCGTAGGATCGTAAAATAATTTCACCGGTAGGTCTGAGGATAAAAGGGAAATACGAGGGGCACGCATCTCCGTGGCTGGAAAGAATATCGGGAGTCTCGCGACGATGGCTGCTTACTCGGTACTTTAATAAGGAAGAAACGTGCGAGCAGCACGCGGGACGATTTAACGAGGAGATTCCCTTCCAACGTGGCGGTCGGCTAGCCTTGCGTCAACGAGATTACACGCGCCACCTTCCCCATCTTCCTTTCCTCTCTTACTTTTTTATTCTCTCTCTCTCTCTCTCTCTCTCTCTCTCTCTCTCTCTCTCTCTCTCTCTCTTACTCACTCTCACTTACTCGCTTACTCGCTTTCTGTCTCTATCTTTCTTTTTCCCTCACTCTCACCATACCTTTCTTACTTTCTCTACCTTATGATTTACTTCGGATAGTTACACGCTTTTTTTCTTCGTTGGGCTACCTTCTCTTTTTATCTTTTATCCACCCCCAGGTTAACATCTTCCACCATCCCTGAAGGCTCGCGCAACGTCAAGAAAGCTCACGTTCCTCTTTTTCAAGATCTTAAAGAATCTCTATTCGCGGCCGTTGTTCTTTACTCGCTTTCATCTTCGCTACTACCCAACGCCGGCTTTTTATCTCTGATTTTACCTTATTTATTTTATTTTTCTTTCTTTCTTTCTCTCTTTCTTTCTTTCTTTCTTTCTTTTTTTCTGTTTTTTTTTCGCTTCCGCGTTAACCGCATTAACCACGTTTCAATTCCAATTGAGATAAGATTATTTTGTAGGATTATTTTCAGTAATCATTTCTTTTTCTTTTTCTTTTTCCTTTTTGTCTTTTTTTTCCCTTCGTAATAATTGTCATCGTTGTTATCATCGTTACCGTCTTTCAACTTATCGATGCAAGCAGATACCCTACCCTATATCCTATCTTATTCCATCGTAGAATTTGATCGGCTTTATTTAAGGGAATCGTTAAAAAATTGATTCGATCATCGTGGATGCATTTAATTAGCGAAATGCGGCACGGCAAAAAGGGCCCCATGATGGTCCGCCGTGCGTGGAAATCATCGCGAGATCGAAACTATTCGCGATAATTCAGTAATATTACGAGAATGTTTACGTCAAGGAATAAGGCGCGTCGATTGGCGATGAGGAGCTTGGAGATACGTAGAAAGGAATTGAGAAGCTTTCGGGTAGACATTTGAAAGGAACTGACAGTAGCGAGGAATAACATACGACTATGGTCTCTGTAATTTTAACGTAGATGAAGAAACTCGTAAAACAGGATAGTAGTGCATGGAATTGGAGACGCCTATGGAAGAACATCTGTTCTATCTGTGGTATTGCACCGAATCCGAATAAATAGTTATAACGTGACGTATAGGTATGCGTGTACGATAATACTTCGATAGTAGAGATCGAAGTTCTGATGAAGGTGACTGCGAGAAAATGTTTATTCTATGTTCGCGTGTCTCGTCGTCATTCAAAGGGCGGCCTCTCTCACCTTTCCTTCTTCTCTTTTGTCGGGAGATAAGAAAGAGAGAGAGAGAGAGAGAGAGAGAGAGAGAGAGAGAGAGAGAGAGAAAAAGCAAGAGAGAGAAATAGAAAGAGAAAAAAATAGAGACAGATGGAGAAAAAGAAAAAAAAGAGTAAACAACCGCCCTCGTAGCGGTGTGAACGGGCCTTAATGCGGCAGCGTCACGGAGCGCTGGTCGCGCCGCGCGGAAAGATTTACTTATGGGAAATTAAATTTGATGTTGCCGTTGCCATCAACGGCTCGTATAAGCCCGCCTGGTAGGAAGATGTTTACGACTACGGTCGGCTACTTAGGCCGAGAGGGTAAAGCGCCTTTAAATGCGCCAACGGCATGGCCAACGAACGCGTCCGGTTTTGCACACACCGGCAAACAGATTCTCGGTTCTCTTCTCGTTCCTCAGGTATTTCTAACTAAGAACGGAAGGACAAAATTTCTTATTTTTCTCTTCTTTCTTTTTCTTATTTCTTCTCATCCTCTCAACGACGTCCCCCTCATCTTTTTTTTCCTCGATCATATCCTAATATTGAGAGAAAACAAGCAATTTTCTATTCATAAAGTGAGAATATCAAAATGATGTCTTTTATCGTCTAATAAGACGCAAAGTGAGCCCGTAATCTGTTAACATTAGAACGCAAATTTGATAAGAACCTAAGTTGTATTAGTATGCTCGTTTACTATCTCTTAGAACGGTAATAGTAGGTTATATGAGGTCGTCGCGGTCTAACAAATTTCAAATTTATCGGTACTATTTCGTACGGAAGACAAAACACGTATAGGCGTTAGCGAACGTCTCTCGCGATTATGGTTCGGAAAGAGGTGATTTAAATCAGGCAGCATGACCGAACACTCTTGGCTGTCGTTTCGTCGTCACTTTCGTTCTTGCGAATCGCCTCGTAAGTTTTAGACTGGATCATTGTCCATTAAAGAGCTATGAAAAGCCTTTACAACGTGGCTCCTTGCATTTGCAAGCTTTATTTATGACTCTTTCTAAAATGCTTGTAAGAACACCCAAACGCTCGAAGTATTTCGCTCCTTCTATCTCTCTCTCTCTCTCTCTATATATATATATATATATATATATATATATATATATATATATATATGTGTGTGTGTGTATGTGACTGTATGTATATATGTATGTATGTATGTATGTATGTATGTATGTATGTATGTATGTATGTATGTATGTATGTGTATATATATTTGTTTTTTCATTTCAGGAAAATCTGAGAAAGCACGTACTATCGAAGACCCTTCATCCCGGCAAGACGATCTACGAGTGCGACTTTTGCGTAACGAAAACAACTGAAATATTTTGCACAAACTTCGCCAAAGAATTGCGAGCTCATCTTATGGATGCACACAGCGACAAATTTCCAACCCCAGAACACGCCCGTAATTACATTCTCAATATGTTCGAAATTGTTCGCGATTCTGAACCTTTAGATGTGCCAAATTGAATAAAACGTATTGTCCGTATAAACCGTGCATTTAAACTTTTCTAAATCGCCATGAAAAATCTTACAAGGAACGAAGAAAGGAAGTAAATTATGTATATATAAAGTCATATCTTAATCGCTCGTTATCGTCAGATAAGGGAAAATAAAAATAAAAGAAAATAAAAGAAAATAACCGTACCGTTTCGAAACAGTAGACACACACACACACACGTAGACACGTACATAAGGTAACAATAAATCGCTACGAGCCGTTACTATAAGCGATCGCATAAATCGAGCCGACCGAAAGGAGCTAAAGTTCAAACAAAGCCGTTCAATCGTTCGAACGTTCGTAAATTAGACGATCATCCACATCCAACGGTGTTCTCTAACGGATAAGCTCCCGATGAAAATGTGTTACCGACAACGTCGAATATCGGCAATAAGCGATCATGGTATCGTCTTCGTTTAGTCGAAGGACGTATAATACAATATATACTTATACGCTACGATTAAAAACTCGAGTTGGTACGTCGACGAACAAAATTGCTCTTCCGTGTCTATCGTATTCTAAAAGCATGCTGGATTCGGGTCTCGTTCATCTTTGGGTTGTTTTTTGAACGAGGGAGAGAGAGAGAGAGAGAGAGAGATAGAAATGAATACTATCGAGATAGAAATGAATACTATCGACAAGAGACTAAATCAACTTTCCTCGACGCGCGTTAATCCTCGCGCGTTACAAGGCTAACGCGTCGCGAGCACTCGCGAAGATCAGAACGATCCGTCGTAGTAGTCGTTTTCCAAGTCCCCAAGACTCGGTAGGACTGTACTACTACGGCCAGGAAGTAGTTAAGGTGATCTACGGTCACGTGGCACGTTATGTACCTTAGACGTGTACGTATACGCGATCGAATCTTTATGCACCGTGCACAACGCAACAGAGCCGCAATATTACGAGAAGTAACCGACAAGACGTCTTTCTATTTCTCTTTTCTTTTCTCTTTCTCTTTCTCTCCCTTTACCTACCTACCTATCTACCTGTCTTTCCCTCCTTCTCCTCCTTTTTCCTTTCCTTGACCCAACCTACCGGATTTATATTTCCCGCGGTCGAAAAGAATTCACAATATCCGATATCGCGCCGTACGACGTTATCTCTATCGCCATTGCGATCCTACGTTCGGGATACTTTTTCTCTTGTTTTTCTTTTTCTTTCTTTTCTTTTTTTTTTGTTTTGTTTTTTCTTTTTCTTTCTTTTTCTTTTTCCTTTCCCCTCCTTTTCCTTTTTCTTTCTTTTATCTTCTTCGTTCTCTTGAGTATACACGATGCTTGCCGGAAAACGGAAGAGCTCGCTCGCATCTTCCTTCGACACGCAACCGGCATTCGTTGGTTGGATCTTGTTAAGAGGTCGAACGATCGATTATCACATATCGTGTATTTTACTTCGTTATTACGTATGTATATTAGATGTTTTTATATTTTCTCTCTTAACGGTCTTTCTTCTTCTTTCTCTTTCTCTTTTTCTTCTTTGGTTTGATCCGAACCGCTACGATATTAACTCGTATAATAGCTCGTCCGGATCTATTTCGATCCTGGCGGCTCGTCCGGTCGATTCATTCATTCGATTCCCACGAAAGGTAGACGAGAATCGAGAGAAAAAGAGATAAAGAGAGAGAGAGAGAGAGAGAGAGAGAGAGAGAGAGAGAAAGAAAGAAAGAAAGATTGAGTGAAAGGATACCGGTCGTCGAAAAATTGGACGTGGTTGAAAGTCGACGACGGACCACCTCGTGGATCGTCTTACAAGACGCGTTTCCGTCTTCGAGGGCTCTGATTGTGAGAAATGCATCGCGCTGTCGCGCAAGATAGGTGTCGTAAAGTATGCAGTCCTCGAGTAGTTCCTCTCGAGGCAAAAAGGACGAAGAAAGCTACAACGAAGATAGAAAGAGAAAGAGAGAGAGGGAGATAGAAAGGGAGAGCGAGCGACAGATAGATGGAAGGAAAGAGCTCGTTGGGAAGAGGACTGAGAGGTACCATGAGCGTCCTGAGCGTGAAGGATAATTTATTGACTAATTAACGAGGATGTCCTTCATTACGGGTCGAGCAGCAGTCGTGGTCGCTTGCTCTCGCTCGGAACCGGCATTATTTGGCGCCCGAATATTTACGACCGCGTCCTCCTTCAGCCCGTGGACCGGGTCCTCCGCCCCGATACTGCTCCGCTCGAGAGAACGAGAAGATCGAGACAGAGAAAGAGAGAAACACAGAGAAAGAGAGAGAGAGAGAAGACGCGAGGACCCATAACGATGTGTCCCGATCTTACGGCCATTCGGGGACCTGGAATTTCCTTTCAAGATGGCGTAGAAGACCGCTGACCCTCCCCCTTGTATGCCAAAGCGTTCCTGAAACTCGCGAACGTTACTCGTTGGACAAAGGATCCCTTTTCGAATTCGGAAGAGAATCCGAATTATATCGACGATACGCGATATTTATATTTTCGAGATCGAACTAATATATGAAGTGTCTACTTCGTTTCTCCAAGTAAAATCAAATTCGGCTGGAAAGAATAAAAAAAAAAAAAAAGAAAAAATCAGGGAGATCCTTGAAGAAATATTTTATATATGTATATGATCCCGATAGTTTAATTCTTAAACTCATTCATCGATCACTTTATCAATTTATCACGTAACTCTTCAATGTTTATACTTAAATATAAGCCTCGTCAAATTCATTCTTCGTATTTGTTTTTTTTCAATGGACTCAACATTTGTCCAAAGTGTACGCTAGAACGATCAATAGATATGATTGACTGCAAAATTGCCAGAAGTTAAATTCTTATCAATTATATAAATCTATAACGTTAAGAATAGTTTGGAAGATTAACAATTTTAAGAAGATCTAACGAAGAGTTCTGACTAAATTCTAATGTATTTTTTTTACCGATTTCTCTCACTAGTACTGACCCAACTTTTCGTCAGAATGTGGCTAAAAACGAACATGCATGATTTGATAGTGGCAAAAAAGTTTTACGCAAACTACAAACAATCGAATAATTTACCTAGATATGCTAATCTTAGGTTTTCTATGTTTCTTTAACTCCCACGAACTGAGATATGAATTGTAAATATTTTGTCTGTGCGTTTCTCATTTCACATTCAGCTATATATACATTCAGTTATATATATGTATATATATATATATATATATATATATATATACACTATTAAATTTCATTTATATTCAGCCAAAAAAAAGAAAAAGAAAAATAAAAATAATGAGATACGATTTATGTGACCGGTACGCATTTAGCAACTCGCTCTTACTTTTTTGTCCACCTCGATGAGTTTTTGGTTGTCGTTCGACGATTATCGCAGCTCCTTATCTCACGATAACGTGAAACTCGAGTTGATTAAACTTTTTGCATTTCTTTTATTTTTATTTTTTATACATAGTACGTTATTTAATGATAAGAACGCGTATGGCAATGGTATTGCCCGTAAGAATCGCTGATGATCATCGCTAGAGACTCGCAGATAAGATAGGACCACCAATAGGATCTTGTTACTTAAATAAGTAAACAACCTCCGATGGAAGATCGACAAGGACTCGATTTATTTTTCGAACGATCCGACCAAGTTACTTACATTATCAAATTCGATTTCAGATACATCGTGTACATTCTTTAATAAAAAGAAATAATATTATTATTATATATATATATATATATATATATATATATATATACAATTAAAATTATCACTGATCATTCTTACAGACTCGAAGGAAAATAGATCGCGAAGGAATAATCTTTGCTCTTAAAAACGATTTCTGTGTTGGCCGTCGTTATTGCGAAGTACTCGAAGAAAAAAAAAAAGAAAAAATAAACAAATCGATAGGTCAAAAAAGAAAACATGTTGACTAGAATTCGTCCTTGTCGCGAAGAACGTTGGAACGGTTAGGTAGATCGTTTAATGAAGATGTAACTAAGCGCGGACGAAGGCATATGGTTGGCAAGAACGACGATGGCAACGACGCGTCTTCGTTCTTCCACGATGGAGGCATACTCCTTTCTTCCTTCCTTTCTTCCTTCCTTCTTCCCTTTTTTCTTTCCTTCCTTTCCTTCCTTCCTTTCCTTCTTCGGCCTCGAGTTACCGTCAGGATATGCCGGTGCTGTTGCACCTTCTCTTTACGAGCTGAGTCGAGAGTCCAGCGGATCCGGGAAATTCTGCAGACTTTATTTCTCCGATTACACTTGAAAACTTACACCGATACCAAGATCGCCCTTGATAATCTCAAACCTTTAACGGCGATTATTCGACGATCTCGAATCGATTCGAGAAACTAATATACCTTTGACTTCGTATGAAAAAAGAAAAAAAGAAAAAAGAACGCAGGAGTACAATTCTCCTTGTGCATATTGACATTTTTCGTTTCTTTGATCGTTCATTCGCGAATAAAAAGAAGTTAGACAGATAAGATAAAATCGAACGATAATTTTGATTGCTTCATTTGTAATTCATACAGATCAATTAAATTTTTCTTTATTTTTCTATTGTTATTACGATCAGATCAATATCGCTCGTAACGAAAGACCAACGATGATCGTCTTGTCGTGTTTATAGTATATCGAAGTAAGTCAACAGTTTACATTATTTTCATGGCACGTTCGCGAGAAATCCCTAAGATTCTTTCGAGCGTAGAAAAGTCAAGTAGAGAAGATCGCCGGCATATTCTTGGCCACCGGGAGAATCGCTGGGATTCCAAGGAGGTCGACCGAAAGACGATATATTTTTCAGGACGCTATCCTCGGACACGGTCTCGCGTGTCTACGCGCGCGAGCTTCACGATGTCACGTCGCGCTGAGACAGCGGGTGTCGGTTCGAACTAACGCACGATCGCTCCTCGAACTCGCACACCTGCCAAAACTGCGATCTTAATTATCGGCATCGAGATTATTTACACTACGAACGATCCAATCGGCGAACAAATCGGCGATCTCGTGCCAGACACCTGTGACCTATGAAAAAGAGATTCTATCTCTATCGGATACGAACGAACAAATTTATAATATTTTTTCGTAATCAATCAAAATATATTCTATTATTTTACGATTGATCAAAGATAAACGATCGATTTTATTTATTTAACTTTGTTAATGTATGAAAAAAAAATTGCGAACTCTAACTACGATCGAATAATAATTATCTGTACTCGAACGATAAATATCGAATAAATGTCGAATACCTTTTAGATAGTATATATATTCTCACGAAATATATATATATATATATATATATATATATATATATAATTTTCACGAAAATCGAACGAACCCTTATAAAATAATCCAATTCAGTTGGTATGGCGGTATCCGAAGTTCTCGAATCGGCGATGCAGTGACATACGAAATGACGGTCGACCGTGTCCATCAATTAATTTCTTAATGACCCGGAGCAATCCTCATCAGGTAGAAGTTCTCGAGTTCTTCCTCTCACTCCACTTACTTCGAAATATCAAAATCGCCATCGTGAATATCTCTGAATCGAACTTAAAAAAGAAGTTACATCTCCTAAGTTCAGGATTTTTCGAGCGTAAGAAGAAGGGGGGTGGGGTCTATATTTATCGAAATACTCGATAATCTCTGATGATTTTGCTCGTTAAGAAGAAGAAGAAAAAGGAAAAGAAGATTTTTTTTTGGGGGTGAGGGGACTTATAATAATACTCGGACAGCTTTTAAAACGTACGTTACGGGCAAGGCTTCGTAATCTTCAAGCGGGATCGAGAATTCGAGCAGGGATAAGGAAATTCGCAAATTTGGACCGGCATTTGTGTACAGCTCGTAGCTTCCTGCCAATTAATTTGGAAGCACCCATATCCCGTGGGAGGATGGCGTGTCCCAAACGAAAGAGAAAGAGAAAGAGATAGACGACGAGAGACGAGACGAGAAGAGTGGAAGAGGTAGAGAGAGAGAGAGATGGAGAAAGAGAGAGAGAGAGAGAGAGAGAGAGAGATGGAGAAAGAGAGAGAGAGAGAGAGAGAGAGAGAGATGGAGAAAGAGAGAGAGAGAGAGAGAGAGAGAGAAGACTTTGGCACGGCGGGCAAAGGGGCCCCACGGGGATTGATGGCCACCACCTTTAATGCCGTTTGTATGTAGCGGCGCGCGTAAGCGCCTCGCCTTACAGTAATTAGCTCAACAAACGCGCCACCCTGTCCCATCAATTGCTACCCTACGCTCTCTCTCCTTCTCCTCTTCCTCTCCTTCCTTCTCTCTCTCTCTCTCTCTCTTTCTCTTTCTCTTCTTCTCTTTCCCTCTATCTATCTCTCTCTCTTTCTCTCTCTCTTTATCTAACTCTCTCTCTCTCTCTCTGTCTCTCTTTTTCGCTTCCTTCGTGCTTCTCTCACGAGGCTCGGCTCTCTCCTCGTATCTTGAATTAAACATTCGATGCCTCCTGTCTTGTCGGCGTGTGCACCTCTTGCGCCGAGAATGCAAATGCAGAAACGCGGCTCGCGCTCACAACTCTGCACGCGTGTGCACGCGTCCGCGCCCATGTGCGTGTGTCCGTCTCCCGTTTCACGCAAACACACCTATGTACAAACCTATAAGAGTTTCTTGAGAAAATATAAAGAGTAAAAAGGAAAGAAGATAAGGAGAGAGAGAATGAGAAAGAGAGAGAGAGAGAGAGAGAGTGAAAGATGGAAGGAAGAAAAAGGCGTTATCCTTCGAGCGACGAATTAAAGGACGTACCGAAACCCGATTGAAAAACCACGATGCGCAGATTCGTGCGTGTTTCTCTTTCTCTCTCTCTCTCTCTCTCTCTTTCTCTCTCTTTCTCTCACTGTTTCACCGTTTCTCTTTATCCAAGCTCTGGTGCTTCCTTCTCGTTCTGTACCATCATCGGTCTTTTGGAATTTAGGGCCACGTCCTACGGCATTGCAACCTGTTTTTCTGTCTTCGAGCAGCAAGACTCTGTTTCTTCGAGAGTCCTAAATAAATCCGTGACGTACCGCCGCGAGCCTGTATATCGAATAAGCGAATCTTTGAAATATTAATACAAGCTGTAACGAGCTTGTAACGAAGAGGAATCGATCGTTGGTATCGACAAATTTTGTTGGCCGCCCTCTCGCGTAAATCTCGGACAGATATCGACCGTTCTAAACGCGTTCTAACCGATCTAACGTTAAATTTAGATATCTATCTATTTCTCTCTCTTTCCTTTTCTCTTTCCTTCTTTACATATGTATATATATATATATATATATATATATATATATATATATACATACTAAATTACATAATAAATTCGTAACGATAGTAGAAAACAATTTTAAAGAAATTTTAAGAAGTACATCGACGCGTTTAATCATTGCGTTCATCTCTGACGATAGTGATTATTAGATATCTCTAGGATGCAGTCCGAGATCGCGTGCGTGTTCGCACGTATGCTCTTCTCTCGTCCCTTCGAGAAAAGGGGGTAACCATATTGCGCGTCTCTGATATTTACGATTGAAACAAATCAAACGTTATCAAGCATTCCGGAACGACGATAAAGAACACAGAGGGGACGTGGAGGCATTCGAGAATCTCCCGAGGGAGACGTCATCTCTAGATTCTTCTCCACGTCTCTACACGTTGCCCTGTCATATTCCGAAAGCCCGATCGATCGATCGCGATCTCAAAATTCTATTGGAACGTAAATTTTAGGGATCGGAGTATCCGATAGCAAATCAAGAATGCTGCATTCGTTTTACACTCTCGACAGCTGCAAGCAATAGGGGAAAAAGGAACCAGAGAGAGAAAGAGACAGGGAAAAAAGAGATAGAAAGAAAGAAAGAGAGAGAGAGAGAGAGAGAGAGAGAGAGAGAGAAAAGGACAAAAAAAGAGAAAGAATGAGAGAACGTCCCGGAATCGTCCGATCGACTCGCGATTCGAGGCGCGAGGGCATAAGGCGAACCTCGGATACGATACGTCGTCGAGTTGCAAACGAGAGAAATCCTCGAAACGCCAGCCTTCTCCTTGCAGGCCCTTATAAATCCATCTTTTTTTACTAGCAGACCCCTTCGGGGCAATCTTGCATGTCCCCCCACCGTTTCGAAGCGAAGGGAATGAAGGGGGTCCTACGGTCCCTAGTGATTTAAGAGCGTCGCTTCGCGTGTATCACACCGCGGTCCATCCGCCATCGTGAGAGACTACGAAGAAGAAGACGAAGAAAGAGAGAAAGAGAGAAAGAAAGAGAAGAAAAAGGTTCGGTGTTGCTCGGTTCCTCGATGGTTTCACGATGGGATACACCGATCCATAATTCGTCGTATCGCGGGTACGTACCTGCCTACCTATCTACCTACGTGGTAGTAGATACCTTCTCGGTAAGTAGCGCAAGAATATCGTCGCACGTAAATGTAAGTTCTTCGGGAACGTTACAAGTCTTCTGCTATACCGCAGACCGCGACGAAGTGAGGAAACGCATAGGACCGACCGATCCGTTCGTACTAGTTGATTTGCGAGCATAAAAGAATCCCAGCTTCGTTGGATTGCTTTATGAACCGATCAGTTTTGCTACGACCGACCACCGGCTCCATATAAACCCATAAACGTCCGAACGTTCTTCTTTCGAACAATGAAATAACGAACGCACGTCGGCCGTTTTTTTACTCGTTCAACCGTAAACGAGAATTTTATAGCGAAGATTTTCTTTCTCGGTTTTTGTTTTATTTATTTTTTTGTTTTGTTTTTTTTTGTTTTTTTTTGTTTTAATCTAACAAAATAGTAGATATCTAAATACGTATCAACCTATCGATGATGTTCAACGAACAAAAAGATTTCGATACCATGAAATGATTGAGTCTAATCGATCAAGATTTATCTAGGTATTACCTATTATCTTGGAAGAAGGGCGAAAGGGAAGAAGGGTGGAGGCCAGAAGGTTTTCGACGTCGTTCGTACACGATAATGTATGCGCAAAAGATTCAGGAGACGATTCGTAGTGCGATACCAGAAGCCCACGAGAACGACAGAGAGAAAGAAAGAGAGAAAAAAAGATAGAGAAAGAGAGAGAGTCTCTCTCGGCTCGAGTTAGCTCGGACCTGTCTCGATCGCTTGGATGCTCCGCTGGTAGAACGCGGCTTTCTACGTAAACTCGCTCGGCCGATACGATCTGCGAGGCCCCGGTGCGTTCGATCCTTCGTGAACTTCGATGCTCGACCACCCTATACATACCTACACGTATGCTCCCATCCTCAAAAGTATTGCTTTTAGGTCGCTCTCGAGACTCCCTTTCTCCCTTTCTCTCTCTCTCTCTCTCTCTCTGTCTTTTTCAGACGTCCTCCGTTTTAAAAAGATTCTCGACTAATTCCATCAACGTTCTACAGAAAAATTCTCTTAATTTATTTTCCAACTCGGTAAATTCTTTTTTTTATTATTCCACGTTCTATTTTCTCACTTTGATCGTTTCTAATAAATCGAAAACGAAGAAAATTCGTTCGAATAATTCCCAAGTCTTATGTTCCCTTCTGGCAATAGGGTTTCCCGTTTATCAAACCGAACCGTTCCGCATCGTTTTTTCATTATCTTAATTAAAAAGAAAATGGAAAGAAGGAGAGAAAAAATCGTCCCGGGATGTAGGTATGTCTTCCCATACAGGGAGGCTATCGATTCTCACACAAGGACACGTAACCAGCACCTAACCGCGGGGGAGTCCTCTCTCACATTGGTAAGAGAGAGATAGAGAGAAAGAGGGATACAGAACAAGAGAGAGAGAGAGAGAGAGAGAGAGTGAGAGAGAGAAAGAGAGAAAGGAAGAAGAAACGTTGAAGTAAGAGAGAAAGAAAAGGAGAGCTCTCGAAGGGCCCATGGCACGAGCATGGGTGTGCGTCGCCTCGTGACAGGATGGTCACGATCCGGGACGGCCACCGCCCGTTGTCCAGGATCCAGGAGCAAGGAGGTAGTATCTTATTATCCTATCCGAGCGGGCACACACACACACACGGTGACAGCCCTTATAAGGGTCGCCGTTCCTCAGACTGTACACGCGATAGAAAGAGCAAGAAAGAAAAAGACGGAGTGAGAGGCAGAGAGAAAGAGAGAGAGAAAGAAAGAGTTCGAAGTTGCTGCTTCGGAAGCTCACTGGCTACCAGAAGGCGAGCGAGAGCGAGCTCTAGTACAAAAAAAGCACCATCCCCATTAACATCGACCGGGCTGCTCGTTACAATGCGTACCCGGTAATAGGCCATTACATCCGCGATGTGCGTAAAACTTTCGATATCATCGTCTTTATCCCCACCCCACTCTTCCTTCCTGCCCCCCTCCCAACCTCACCTCATCTCATCTCATCTCATTTCCCTTCGCCGCACTACTCTTTCTTTCTCTCTTTCTCTCTCTCTCTCTCTCTCTTTCTTTCTCTTTTCTTTCTTCTTTTTAATCTCTTTTACATTCTTTCCTAGTCTATTTTCTCAGGACGAGAGATCCACGGTTTATATACCGAGCTCCCTGAAATTCGCATTTTCTTTGCCTCTAACCGCAACTGGTAAATGAGAAAAAGAGAGAGAGAGAGAGAGAGAGAGAAAAAGAGAGAGGGAGTGAGGGAGAGGGAGAGGAAGAGAGAAAAGATCGTCGTCGCGTTCGTACGATTCGTCGATCATTCTCACGGATGCGACCTTGAACCTGCAGCCGCCTCGGTTGGTCGATGTATGCGCGAGCCGGTGTTTCTACTTTCTTGGGTGTTAATCACAGCCAAGGTCACCCGGACTTCCCTCGACTGTGTGCGAGCAAGTAAGAAGGAGAGAAAAGCGAGATAGATAGATAGATAGATAGAGAGAGAGAGAGAGAGAGAGAGAGAAATGCGGCCGAATAAGAAAAAAGAAGATACATGCGAAGTTGGCCACCGTCGATGCGTTGGTTACCTTCTTCTTTCGAAACGAACACTGGATCTGTCGCGTTATTCTCTCTCTCTCTCCCTCTCTCTAACTCATCTTAAGGAGTCCGTTTTAATCACGATCGTCGGAAAGATCGGCGCGATCATGATCCATCGATCGCCCAGACTCGGCGTGTTTACGCGTCCTTTCTCGTCGTTACCTTATGCTAATCGATACCTACACCTGTCCGGCGACGTGCCTCGACGTTTAAACGGCTCCCCCATGTGAATTATTCGAGACCGAAAGTGGCGGGCACCGTCTTACGTCTCCTCTTTCTCTCTCTCTCTCTCTCTCTCTCTTCTTTTTATTTTTTTTCTTGCTGACCACGAGATTCACCAACATTGCTATAAGGTATCTCTTCTTCCAACTGACGACGCTAGATCATCTTGAATATATCGTAAAGAAGAAGAAGAAGAAGAATCTCTTCTTTTCCGTGACTTTTACCGTTGAAATATGTTAAAAGACGAACAGAGAGAGAGAGAGAGAGAGAGAGAGAGAGAGAGAGAAAGAGAGAGAGAGATTTATCGATCACGAAAGCAACTTCTTCTTTCTCTTCTACTTCACGCATACCTATCTACCTACCTACCTATCTACCTACCTACCTACCTACCTATGTACCTACCTACCTACGTACTTACGGTGCACGAATCGATAGAGTCCTCGAGAGTTCGTTAGAATTATTAGAAAGCGAAGAGTTATCGCGTATTACGTAGAGTGCGGCGCAACTGCAGTTGCCGTCCGTTACGATGAGCTACGGCAAACGTGGATCGACCGTTACGATCGGATTAAATGTGTCCCGAGTTAGACCTTAAATCTACTAAACACTCGAGATATCGATTTAAGATTGCCCGGCCGTTCGTGGAACGATCTTTTTAACCGATCGCTAGAACGAAGTTGTAGCGCATCGCCGGCGTGTTCCGATCGTTTAAGAACTTCACCGATCGCGATATTTCATGCGATCTGGGTCTATAAAGATTTCAGAACCGAACTCATCCGTTCTATCATCTTCGAGGATGTTATCGAGAATCTCAAAATCTCTCTGCCACGAACGAGACTGCTGTATCTGTGGTTTACGTAGCCAGGAAGGGGATGTTTTTCTTTCGATTTTCAAGAACGACAAAGTCCGCTTATCAAAAGGATAAGGACGCTAACGTTCCGCGTCGATCCGCATCTCCGAGGTAAAAATTCGAAGGATTCAGAAAAGCCGGATCGGTCGGAAACGTGTCTTCAGAAAGACGGTCTAATTTACTCGGCTGTCCGCCCACGGGTTCGCGGAACTGCAACCTTATCAGCTCGTTAGTTTTCGGTACCGCCGGTAGCATTCAAACGAGCCTTCGGCCAGGATACTACTCTCCCTTTCTCTCTCTCTCTCTCTCTCTCTCTCTCTCTCTTTCTCTCTTCTCTTCTCTTACCGACGAGAGAAACGCGTTACTTCGAGGGTAGAGTTGCAGGAATGGGAAAAAGAAAAACAGAGAGAAAAAGAGAGAGAGAGAGAGAGAGAAAGAGAGAGAGAGAGAGAGAAGAACAAGCGTGTGTGAACGAAAGAGAAAGAGAGAGGCAGAGAGGACACTGTGCGCCTCGTTGGCTCGGTAATGATCCTTTCGTGGGTCATCAACAGTTGCGCCGGTGGGACGTACATGTGCACCATGGGATCAGTGAGGGATGGAGGAAAAGAGAAGGAAAAAGAAGAGAGAAAGAGAGAGAGAGAGTAGAAAGAGCTACAATGGTGGAAGGGCGAAACGTTGGTTTGAGTGCATTATATGCAGAATAGGGTACACCATAGTGCGCTTCGAGTGTACGGACGTAGAAAAGGAGAAAACGACGCTCGAGACCGGTAGAAAGAGGAAGAGAGAAGAAGGAGGGAGAGTGAGAGGTAGCCACTGGGCAGTCTCCTCGCGCCAGGATTTATAACATGGTGCCTTTACTCACACACCGGTACACCTGACTTATGCAAAGCAAGGACCCACGTCCCCTCACGCCCAAATAAATGTCACCAAGAAACAAAAACGTTCCTTCTCTCCTGGCATTGGCCCGGTTGGGCAGGCCCGTATCCTCGTTCAGCGGGCCCTACGATCCACGTTGTGAACTTACGAACGTTCTCTCTTTCTCTCTCTCTCTCTCTCTCTCTCTCTTTCTCTCTCTCTCTCTCTTCTGTCTTTCTCTCTCTTTCGCTTTCTTCCTCTCTTTCTCTTACTTGTTCCTCGTAGTACGCGCGAGCAGCCCTCCTCCGGCTCTTCGGAGCGGAGCGAGAGCGAAGAAAAAGGGCAACCATATTTCAATGACGTCATCGGTACAAAAGCATGCGTGTGGAGGACGGCAAGGAGAACGCGAGTCAAGGTAGAAGGGAGCATCGCAGGACCTGGCCGGATTTACTCGCGCGGTGACAAAGCACCTGCTGTCCTGCCGTGCCTTGCTCTCTCGCCTTCTTCTTCCTTCTCTTTACTCTCCATCTCTTCGTCTTTCGATCGCGCGATCACCCTCCTTCCTCTTTTCTTTATCCCTCTTCTTCTTCCTTTTCTACTTCTTCTCTTTTCTCCCTACCTTCTCCTCTTCCTCTTCCACCCTCAACCCCTTTTCCTTCTCTTCCCTCTCTCTCTCTCTCCTTCTCTCTCTCTCTCTCCTTCTCTCTCTCTCTCTCACTTCACATCCTGTTATTCGTTCTGGTATCGTGCTGCTGCCGTTGGCTGCTGTTGCCGCTTCGATATGGAACTTCCCATTGTTCGTTTACGCTTTCAGATCGACGAGCCTCTTCTTCTCCTGCGTTCTTCTGTCTCGCGCCTATTTTGTTGCCCCTGCCCTCGTCGACGCTATCTATTCTTTATTCTTACGTTAGGCCTTTTGTTTTGACTCTGGAATACCTTCTTACCTTCGGACACACGAGACAAGGCGAAAAGGTACCATGGAATCCTTTAATGGATGGAATAATTGTCTTTCTTTCGTTTTCTTTTAGCGATCGTATCGATGATGATCGCTAAAATGTTACATCGTATTTTCATTTATATTTATTCCATTATATCCCTTTGAACGCTTTTCTTTTTCTTTTCTGTTTCTGTTTATTTATTTGTTTATATTATTTTATTTTTCATTCATCTATTTATTCATCCTTATGGCGAATTAGAAAAAGACAATTTTTTCTCTACGAAATTATTCTTTAGGCAAACAAAATTCATTGATATTCGAGAAATAATTTCAAGATTTTCGATGATATGGAAGGATATGAAAAAATAAAAAAAAATAATAATAATAATTTTTAATAAAGATTTAACGGGAAGAAACGATAATGGTGAATTAACGAAAGAAGATAAGATTCCGGCAGGATTCCAGAGTACCCTTGGCGCCATCTCACAGAAAGTCTTTCAAACGAACCGTAACCGTGGCTTACTCATTTGATGTCCGCCCCACGTCCACCGTGGGTAACTCCCACACGTCGGTTTGCCTTCCGCTGCTCTTATTTTCGACGATCCTTACCTGCTTTTGACGGGTGATCGAACGCCGACGAAAATATTGAGCATTTCCACGAAATAGCTGCCAAACCCACTTGCATCTTTCCTCTTATCGACAGATCCGAACTATCCACAGGAAAGCATCCTTCGGAATCAATCAACGGAGATAAAATTTTAAATATCTAACAGATGGAAGATAAAATTTTAAATATCTAATCGATACGTTTTTAAACTGCTAAAAGAACAACGCGCGTATTAATAAGATTTATCTTAAATTCCGATTCATATTTTATTTTTAGATCATTTTTTCTTTTTTTCAACGTCGATAAGTACAGAGCAACAGCAAAAATCTTTATTCCACGAGAGATTTCTTTTTTTACTTGAGATCATCGTAACGAACCAGTCGTTCTTTTCTATTTTTATTTATTTTCTTTTTTCTTTTTTATGGCGATCGATCGAACGACTTTAAATTTCCTTGTTTCGTTTTTTTTCTTTTTTTTTTTCTTTTTTTTTTTTTGTAACTCTATAGGAAACATCGTATAGAACGACGTATAGACCGATTAATTTCTTTCGTACGAGAATTTTTATACGCATCAAAGGACGAAAGAAAGATTCTAATACGAAAGACGTGGTTCGGTCTTCGCGAGAGCTCACGCGGTGCTAGCGGACCGGTGAGCCGTCGAGCCGGTGCACAGCCACTGATGAAGATAACGCCAGTCCTCCTTTGAATTACGAGCAGGGACCGGCAATAATAAATTCCAGCAAACATTCATTTTCGTACACGCAACTTTATGTCGTCCTTAGCCGGACTAAGCACTCTCCGCCGATGTCATTTAGCATCCCGGTGATGGTCCTAATAGTCGGCTCCTTTCTCGGCCTCTCGGACAACCCACTACCTTTTGGGATTTACGCTACAACATCGGACCTGCTAGCATGCTCGTCGATGATACCTCTATTTGCTTTTTGTGAATCCACAAAAAATTATTTGAGAAAGAAGAAGTATTGCATAGGTGTTACGACGATACCTAATAATCCTTGATGTTATTGTCGGACAAATTTCTTTCTTTATCTACCACTGCAAAGTATTTGCCACGGTGTTTCAATATCTTGTAGATAAAGTTTACTTGGAACGAGGTGTTTTAGTTCAATCTAATTCAAGCGATCTATACAAAAGTTACCAGATTCGTCGAGTAATCTCGGAATATCGTGTGTTTTGGAAAGCTTCAAATCTCAATAGAATTTCGACAGTTCGGTATCGACTTATGTTCTTCAACAAATATACCAAAGATCGAAAAGATGGCGGAAAATTTAGTAGAGAAAGAGAAGGAGGAGGAAGAGGAGAAGGAGGAAGAAGAGAAGGAAGAAGAGAAAGAGTGGGAGGGTCACGAGAGCTAGCGGAGGTCACGGAATCCTCGTTCCTCGAGATCGGTATCGGTACCTCTCTCTCTTCGAGTCGTGCACTCGCGGCAAAAAACAGCGGAGAAACATTTTCGCACTAATTGGAGAGCACTTATCGAGGAGAGGGCACAGAATCGTTTCCACGGAATCGTGGATCTAGCACGGGGCGGTTTAGTTGCAACCGAACGATCGAAAGATCCATGAAAAGCGCAACGACGCCTACCCAGATAATGCAGATAAGCATGTGGAAACGTAAGACTCGGTTCTGATTTAATTGAGCACACCATTTTAGTTCTTTCTTTCTTTCTTTCCTTCTCTCTATCTCAGGTCTTTTTATTTTCTTCAGGAGGATTAAAAGAGAGATCTCGCAAGTAGGAGAAGGGACGGGTGAGGTTCAGAAAGCCCCAACGAGGGAACACCCGCGGCTGTGGCCAATCGCCTGGCCACGGCAACCTGGTGGATGGAGGAGGCCTGGCACGATGGACGTACCAGAATTATGATCTCCTCGCACGAGAATCGCGAACTCGCCACGAGTTTCGCGCGCGAAGCGAATTTATATCCTCTGAGAGCTTTACACTTCCGCTAAGATCGAGTCTCCAGTTTGCCTCCTACGACAGATCTTATATCTTCTAAACGTCGATACGATTACTAGTCTTCTTCTCTCTTTCTCTTTCTCTCTCTCTCTCTCTCTCTCTCTCTCTCTCTCTCTCTCTCTCTCTTTCTCTATCTCTCTTTTTCTTTATAACTGGACAAACGGCATAATAACGTAATATAAAGAAAGATTTTACGAGAGAACCGAATCGATATCGTAGGAATATTTTCCGACATATATCGATCGAATTAGACGTCGTTGTTAGAGCATCCACCTCCAACAAGCCACCCAATGAAAAAGAATGAGTGAAGATACGCAGTGGAAATTATTATTCGAGAATCACAGCCATTCGGAGGAAAATTAAAGATAGTACGCCGGATAGAGAGAACGTTCTCTCTGCAGGTAGGTAGGTAGGTAGGTAGGTAGGTAGGTAGGTAGGTATATAATATCCTCGAGAACAAAATGCAAAGTCACCAAGGTAAAGTAATAAAAGCGGGGGAGAGTGTGATGGGAGGTAGGTGCGAGGGAGTCGAGCTGAGGCAATCCCGTCGAAACAAACGTTTTAATCCAGAAAACACGAGGGACTCTCGAAGATACCTCTCTCTCTTTCTCTCTCTCTCTCCCTCTCTCTCTCTTTCTCTCTCTTTCTTACTCATGCACACGCTCACAGACAGACAGTCTCTCTTCTTTTCTCTATCTCTCTGTCCTTCTATCGGCCGCGGTTGGTCGCGCGCGCGAATATCTTGGGGTAGTAGGTAGGTATGCGTGGGTGTCGAGCGACGACGTATAATTTAAGACTACGAACGCAACGATTCAATTTCACAAGACCGCGCGCCGGAGCCACGGTGCGCATATAAGCAAAACCAGGCGGAGAGTCCAGCGAGGAGGAAATAATCTCTTGATTTGTGCCGCGAATAAAATCGCTCGATTCATTTTCGTCGGCGTGTCCTCCACGCTCGTCCACCGACCCTCCTCCTTTTTTCCTCCATCTATCTCCCCCTGCTCCTCACCCGGTCCACACCCACCCCAACCCTATGTCCCTTAGTCTACCTTATCTTCTCACGAGAACCTCTCTTCGAGGAAAAAAATGGAAAAGTTGTAGTAGCAAGAGTTCGTTCAACGACGACGACTACGGCGACGACGATGGGCTTTGCGTCAAAAGTTCTCGAGAACTCGCCGCCTACGATGATTTCGATTCGCTCTCGGCGCCTCGTATCGGTCCTGCATTAAAGCGTATGCGTAAACGTTATTACGTCTTCGGGATTATGCTCGTGGAATCAGGGATACGAGACAATTCAAGTGCTAACGTAAAGAATATCTTTTTAGTTTTTTTAAAGGGTCCAAAAGCAAGTAGATTATTTCGAAAATAATTGTCAGACAAATTCCAAAGGACTACGAGGCTTTTCAGATAATTCTCATGCAGTTTACCGCTATCGTTAAGTATACGAGCCACGATGTTAGATAACTTTGGTAAAGGATATTTAAGAATATCGCGTTAAAGTGCCGTTCAACATATTCTTTTTTGTTTTTTTTTTTTTGATTGAATGAATCGTTGCAACGTGAAGTCATTTCCTTTAAGTCGAAGTCCTCATTCTCGTAGACCGAGCTAAGATTTGACGATTTTTCCGTATTTCAAGGACGAATTTAAGATTCTAAACGAAATAGTAGCCGTAATGTCAGACGACAGTTGAAAATAATTCGATTGGCAGCGCGGATTCGATTTAACGTGAGAACCGGACCAGTCGCTGGCAAGGTGAGGCCGAGGTGTATCGAAGGGGGAACGAAAAAGGATGGGGGGAGGGGCCGTAAGATCATCGTGTCATATATATATATAGACGATACACCGTGGTAGCACACGATACACGGATACATAGAAATGGATACACGTAAACTAAAAGAACTCTTATACGTAGTTTGGTGTACATACATACACACATACACACATACACACACATACACACACACACGTATATGCGCGTATGTATATACACCCAGCGAGACGCTCTACCTCGTCTGGGCTCATATAATTGCTGGCATCCATAACGCTGATGTATTTATGGCATTAACTCGCCTCTTTCTCGTACGCTGCCGCCCCCGACCCACCCCGCCGGGAGAGAGACGGCCATGCCCGTAGCCGTCATGCAACCACAAGTAGAAATAATTGGTTGAAAACAGCGCGCTCTTAGGCGGCAATATATCCAGCTTACTCCCCGCTGTCGCATCGCTTAGATCACTTCCCCGCCACCAAAACTCGCTGCCAGCACGCCCCCTTCGTTCTCCACCTCTTAACCCTTTTTCCCTTTCTCTCTCTCTCTCTCTCTCTCTCTCTCTCTCTCTCTCTCTCTCTCTTTCTTTCGCTCGCTCTTTCTCCACCTTCTTCGACGATCCTCTCCCACTTTCCTTCGACTCCTTCGACCGACGCCTTCAACCTTCGCCGTTTCGTCCTTCGTCCTTCTTCTCCTTCTTGGTTCCCCTGATTTCTCGACACATCATCTCCCTCCTTCAGCCACCTTCTCCTCCTTCTTGTCCCCCACTACCCGCTCATTTGAATAGCTTTTATTTATGAAAATTGAATTGAATGCTTCTCATTTATGAAGGTAATTGGTACCTGTCACGAGTCCTGCCGTAGGATATCCCACTTTATACGCGGATAAGCGGCGATAATTATTCTTGCAATTGAATTTATTTCTATAAGTCTCGTTTTCTCTCTTTTCTCTCTATCTCCCTTTTTCTCTCTCTTTCTCTATTCGAACACTGCTAACCTCAGCCGATCATTCAGCTCCCGTCGGTATATGTCGCATGCTATGGGGTTGCTAATGCGGATCGCTGGGGAAGAAAACGAACGCATCGTAACGGCTTCCTCGAACGTTCTGCGATGGCGCTCCAACCGCGAACCAACTCGTGCGGAGCTTCTTGTCGTTGCCGTTTCTTCCCTTATCGCGATTATATCAATGGCATTTGCCTTTTGCGATAAGGAGGTTGATCTTCTATCGGCCAACGTTTAGAAGTATCCATTGTTCGAGCTTTTTACGAGTCTGAATCGGTTTTTCCTTTCTTTCGTTTCTTCTTCTTTTTTTTTTTATTTTCTTTTTTTTTTTTACAAGAACTTTACAAGGATTCCTTGGAAAGAAAAAAAAAAGAATATTATATAATAAATTTATATATCCAATTAATTTCGTACATTCGTGAATCATTTCGTTTTATC
>NC_140831.1:3520000-3560000 GCF_050613455.1 Vespa mandarinia
ATTTTACACACACATATATATATATATATATCTATATATATATATATATATATATATATATATCTATATATACATATATATGTACATATAGATATTACAGCATTGAATCCTCATGAAATAGAAATTTAAAATGGACGATTAATTCATCGTCGTTTAAAGCATTATCTATGACAATTTCGTTCAAAGCATTTTTAATTGACTCCGTTCGATCAGACGTCAACACTTACGCTACGATTCTAAAAGGAAATATTTTCGTTGATACGTTTAATGTAGATGAACAAGGTCCTCTTCTTTTTCTTTCTATCTCTAAATTCTAGTCGCGCGGATCAGCTTTCGTTAGCATTTACGTAGATTAACGCGGAAGTCACCGTCACCACAAATCATTATTAGCATATTATCGGCGACACTTATCAGGGTGGCGTACGAAGAATTATCCTCTCTCTCTCTTTCTCCCTCTCTCTCAAATAGGAGCCCATTCATAAATCAAAGATCGTCTTTCCTAGCGATCCGGTGATATTTCATTCGTTAACAGGCATATAATTACGGGCGTGCAAAGACTCGTACCGATCAAATATTTTTTCACTCGGGTAAATATACGCGGTACATCACTAACTACAGTCGTTCTCGCTGCCGGAAAAGATTTGTTTTGCGCGAGAACGATATAGGCGTATAGCGCAGTAGTGCAACTAGCTCGGGATATCTTGCATCACCATCGCGATTCTACTTTTTCGATGAATATTAATACGATTCGTCTATTGTGAGACGCATCGTTGACCTTTGCGATATCTTCTTAACCTTATAATTTATGCTATATCACATCGTTAAAAATTAAAAGAATACTAATGTAAAAGTTATTACGATCGGAATCGAACATTGTCCTTCATCGAGAGGAGTCATAATATCTGTGTTGGTAAGAGAAATAAAAATTAATTCGTATAATTTCCAAGCGATAAGATACTTTCATCGTTGACGATTAATATATTGTATTTTAGTTTTTCTTTTCTTTCTTTTTTTTCTTTTTTTGTTCTTTTCATCGCGTGAAATCTGTCGAAAGAAAGAGCCGAGTAATCATTAAAGTTCGTTAACAAAAATAAATTGCGACTTCTTCGAAATAATCGTCCTTCGATCGATTCCTTCCCCAGAGAAAATTACAAACGAGGAGATAATGTGACGCGACTCGCGACACGACTCGTCTAGCGCGTTCCATTTCGCGGCGCCTGATGTTCCTTTCTCCGAGTTGCCAGTGCGATAGGCGGGTTGCAGTTCCCTCAGGCGCCGCCGTCACCGCGCCGCATTTCGAAGATCAAAGCGATCTTAAGTACGGCTGCGGGTGCGCGCGAACGCGTTATCATCCACGTCGCATAAATATTTAAAGCGCGTTTACTTTTGTATGCAAATCGGTATGGCGCGTCCTTCGACGTATTAGTAAATCGTGTTTGCAAACCAACCGACTTTTACCCATTTCCCGTCCGTTCGCCATTTTCTCAAACAAATCGTTCCATGAAAGCAATTTATTCGAAATGATTATCTCATCTTCATAGTCGTTATCGGTATTTTTCTTTATACATTCGTTTATATATCTTACGTGCTTCGACTTACCATATATTCGAGGAACTTAAAAACACGCATACGTACGGTCAATATCAAAAATATTCACGAATTCCTTTCACATTTGATCACTGCCTCTGGACATTCTTCTTTTATTTTCTTTTTCTTTTTTTTAGACATTGCGCATCGCCGGGTTGATCCCGAAGGAATTTCGTGGCTGGGCGCAAAAGTAAATGGTTTCTTTCGGACAGATCTTTGCAGAAGAGAGGGAGAAAGGGAGGGAGGAAGGGTGAGAGTGAGAGGGAGAGAGAGAAAGAGAGAGTGAGAAGGAGAGCAACCTAGTAGAAGAGGGATAAGTAGGATATGTGATAAAATAGTAGTAGTGGGGGTAGAGCGTGCGTGCGACGCGCTCGTAGCGTCACTGCGCCCGTGGTGACACGAGGAACGGTCGTCGGGCGGCGCTGCGATCGTTTCGGTACTGCGCGTCGCTTTCCGCCATCTTTAGTTGTCGGATCCGTGGCTGCTCCGTAGCGGTGAAAGAGGAATAGATAGGGTAGAGTTTTGTAGCGCTGGAAGCAAAAGGTACCGACTAGAGAGGAGAGGAGTGACTTGTGGGAAGGCAGGCGAGGAGAGCCCGAAGCACCGAGTGAGTCAGCCGTTACATCGCCGGCTCGTATCGCAAAGTTTTACGGAATTGTGCTCCGCCGAACCTTGCAGTACGGTAAGTGCATCGCTCGTCGTGTCGAACGTTAATCGTTTAAGCGCTCCTCCATTACTCTCTCTTTCTCTTTCTTTCTCTCTCTTTCATTCTTTTTTATCCGTCAGATAATCAAGTTCGATTCATATTTCCATAACGAGACTCACTGTGTTTACGCTGGGTGTGTCAAAGTGTTCTCCCCCTCTCCCTTTCGATCTCCTTTCTCTTTGCCTCTCTCTCTCTCTCTCTCTCTCTCTCTTTCTCTCTCTCTCTCTCTCTCACTCGATCTTCCGCCCGTATCGGTTCCCCCTCCGGTGAACCTGCCACCCTTCACTCCGCTCGTTCCTTCATCATCCCACTCTCTGCCACAGTGGATTGTTAGAAAATGGTGATGCATTGCATTCTCGGAGCCTTTGTTGTGTCGCACACCCACGCGCGCTAGTTCTCGTTTCATCGTACGTACTACGAAGGATCGAGCCTCTTTTCCTTTCTATTTTTCTTATTTTATTTCTCTATCTGTCTCTCTCTTTCTCTCTCTCTTACTCTCCCTCTATCTCTCTCTCTCTCTCTCTCTCTCTCTCTCTCTATATCTATCTTTCTCTGTCTCCCTTGCGCTTCATTGCTCTCCTCGGTCTCCCTTCCTCCCTTTCTGCCCACCTCACCTCGCGCGTGCACGGGCGTCCGTAGTAGGCGATTCCGTAACGGTGCAACGGCACGTAGTGTGTGTGTCTCTGTGTGTGTGTATGTGTGTGTATATGTGCGGTGTTCGATCGTGAACAAAAAGGAGAAAAAAAAGAAAACAGTAAAGAAAAAACTCCTCGTCCATAATAGTTTATAGTAGACAGTGAGTGAGTGAAAAAGAGGAGAGAGAGAGAGAGAGACGCACGTTCGAAGATAGAAGCGGAAGCTGCGTACGAGGAGACACCTCGGAGGAGGGAATCTTTCGATCGTTTTCACATTCCGTTGCGGAAGCATCTCTCCATCTTCTTCTTTTACCTCCTCTTACCTCCTCATCCTCAACGTCGTCTTTGCGTCGCGACGCGGTGCACTGACCTTACGCGCGTCTTCCTCGTTTTCTTCGAAATGCACCTCTTTCGAAAACAAAAGGAACGAACGTAGGATAGTTAGCTTCGAAATACTTACACATTCCTGCATTCGTGTTATTATCTTTTTCTTTCGCTTCTTCTCTCTCTCTCTCTCTCTCTCTCTCTCTTTCTCTCTCTCTCTCTCTCTCTTTCTTTCTCTTTTGTTTCTTCGAATTCCCTTTGATTTTTGTCCCTTTGTGAAAACGAAGTTTGTAGTAATAATGTCATTCGATTCGTCGTACATTACGTACTTCGAAAATTCAAAGGTTACATAGAAACATGCCATAACATCACCGCGTCATACGTATATACACTTTCTCCTCGGACACGTTCTTTCCTTTTCTTTCAACAGTATCAATAGAACGATCATTTGTAGGTCATAGTTTTGTTTCTTTTTCTCTTAGGTGTGGATAGACTCACCTGCCAGAATGAGTTATCAAATGTCATCTAACCAATCCAGACCAAGTAAGTACACTATGCTTGTATATTTTTTTACTAAACTATTGTTATGGTAAAGCCTAATTAATATTGTTTTATAGTGTCCCACGGAAATTATCAGGGCCCGGGTGATCTACCCATGGGGTCGGCCAAAGAACAAACATTGCTATGGCAGCAAAACTCTTACATAGCTGACTCGGGTATACATTCTGGAACAGTAACACAGGCACCGTCTCTGTCTGGTAAGGAGGATGACGAAATGGAAGGAGATCCATTGATGTTTGACTTGGATCAAGGTTTTGCTCAAGGATTTACTCAGGATCAAGTTGATGGTAATTATTTGTTAGTAAAAGAATAACTAAGCGTACAAGTAGAATGCAGATTTCATTATTATTATATTTTCAGAAATGAATCAACAATTAAGTCACACTCGATCACAGAGAGTCCGTGCTGCCATGTTTCCGGAAACATTGGAGGAAGGTATAGAAATACCTTCTACTCAATTTGATCCAGCACAGCCTACTGCAGTACAACGATTGGCAGAACCAAGTCAAATGTTGAAACATGCCGTGGTTAATTTAATAAATTATCAAGACGACGCGGATCTAGCTACACGTGCAATACCAGAATTAATTAAACTCTTAAACGACGAGGATCAAGTTGTGGTTTCTCAGGCGGCCATGATGGTCCATCAACTCTCTAAAAAAGAAGCATCGCGTCACGCTATTATGAATAGCTCTCAAATGGTGGCTGCTTTGGTGCGTGCGATTTCTAACAGCGATGATTTAGAATCGACGAAAGCAGCTGTTGGAACGTTGCACAATTTGTCGCATCACAGGCAAGGTCTTCTAGCCATATTCAAAAGTGGTGGTATTCCTGCGCTTGTAAAGCTCCTGAGTTCGCCAATGGAGTCCGTGCTATTTTACGCTATTACAACGTTACACAATTTACTCCTACATCAGGATGGCTCGAAGATGGCAGTACGACTTGCTGGTGGTTTACAAAAAATGGTGGCGCTACTTCAAAGAAATAATGTAAAATTTCTAGCTATAGTAACCGACTGTCTTCAAATACTTGCATATGGCAATCAAGAAAGCAAATTGATTATACTTGCTTCTCAAGGACCGATAGAATTAGTACGCATAATGCGTTCCTACGATTATGAGAAGTTATTATGGACAACGTCTAGAATTTTAAAAGGTAAAATATTTCATCTATCTCGTAATTAATACTTTATTCTTATTTTAATGAACGAACTAACGATTCTATTTGTTCGTACAGTGTTATCCGTATGTCCTAGTAATAAGCCAGCGATCGTGGAAGCAGGTGGTATGCAAGCTTTAGCAATGCATCTCGGAAATCCGAGTCAAAGATTCGTACAAAATTGTCTATGGACATTACGAAATTTATCGGATGCCGGTACCAAAGTCGATGGACTCGAAGGTTTACTTCAAAGTCTCGTACAAGTTCTTGGTTCTACGGATGTTAACGTTGTCACGTGCGCAGCAGGAATCTTATCCAATCTTACTTGTAATAATCAACGGAACAAAGTAAGCTATTTGAAACGTGATTACTAAATGTCCATTTAATTCGTTGCAATGTTATTATATCGACGACGATGTAATTCCTCTTGTTTTTTTTTTTTTTTTTTTTTTTTTTTCCTTCTTTTTTGTAGGTTACGGTATGTCAAGTTGGAGGCGTTGATGCTCTTGTACGCACAATTATTAATGCCGGGGATCGTGAAGAAATAACAGAACCAGCAGTTTGCGCTTTGCGTCACTTAACTTCACGCCATGGTGAAGCAGAAATGGCACAGAACTCGGTCCGTTTGAATTACGGAATTCAAATAATAGTAAAATTGCTAAATCCTCCTTCACGCTGGCCACTTGCGAAAGCGGTGATTGGCCTAATACGTAATCTTGCGCTTTGTCCTGCAAATCATGGGCCACTTCGGGATCACGGAGCGATTCATCATCTGGTTAGGCTTTTGATGCGTGCTTACCAGACAACGCAACGGGTGAGTGTTTGAAGGGAATAGGTCGCAGAATTTTCTCTGCGTTAGTGGCGAGTATACGTGCATTTTATATATCTATATACAGCAGCGAACGTCAGTGGCCATTACTGGTAATCAACAGGCACCAGCGACGTATGCGGATGGAGTGCGTATGGAGGAAATAGTCGAAGGCACTGTTGGGGCTCTTCACATTCTTGCAAGAGAATCGCACAATAGGGTCATTATCCGATCGCAGAACGTAATTCCGATATTCGTGCAGGTACGTCCAAAGTTCAATCATTACATTACTATCGTTAATCGAAATACTTTCTTATTATTTGCAGCTGTTATTCAATGAGATTGAAAATATTCAACGCGTAGCAGCCGGCGTACTTTGCGAATTAGCAGCTGATAAAGAAGGTGCAGAAATGATCGAACATGAAGGTGCCACAGCTGCACTTACGGAATTACTGCACTCCAGAAACGAAGGCGTAGCAACGTATGCAGCGGCCGTATTATTCCGTATGAGCGAGGACAAACCTCAAGAGTACAAAAAACGGCTCTCTATGGAATTAACGAATTCATTGTTACGCGAGGATACGAATTTGTGGAACAATGCTGATTTCGGCATGGGCCCAGATCTACAGGTAATGTGGATAAAACAATAATACCAATGCATGAATTGCTTATGCCGTGGCTGAATTTATTTACTTATAAACAATGTGCAGTACATGTATATGTGTATATATATGTATATATACACATATATATATACATATATATATATATATATATATATATATATATATATATGTATATATATATGACACTCATTTATTTTGATACATTAGCAGTGTGCACTGCTGAGAAAAACGCTATTGCCAGCGTAGTAGGATAGCTATATATTTTTATTATAAGCTCGTTATTATATAGGAAGAAAGATGCTGATAAAGAATTCCATAGTCATCTTAGACAAATTTTTATATAGAGATAATAAATACATTATATTAAGTAAATTAAGCCACGTTATAAATTATTCTCGGTGTTTCATAAAAACGCTAAATTTTATAAACAAATCTAAATAGTATATACCAGATGCTTGCTCTCATTAGCTTGTATTCGTGTTAGTATAGACAGGTAGTTCACGATTGTATCATAATTGGCCATTATCCAATTCGCATAACTGAAGTAAATTGTATAATAACACGGCAGCAGGAGGATTAATTTCTTATTTTTCGAACAAAATTTATTATTTTTTCTTATTTTTCTTTTTCTTTTTTTTTTTTTTTTGGTTTCTTTTTCATCATCTTTTAAATTATTATTAACTATACATTGCTTTTCATCACTTCTAATTCCTTTTATTAATCGCAAAAGAAGAAAATTTGAATAGTTGCTAAATAATTTATTTTCAAGTTAATAATGATAAGCTCGATGCTTTAGCTTATGAGTTCGCATTATTCATCTTCAAATGGCATTTTGTAAGTTTTATCTATTATCACACTACTCTATAACGACTTTCGTCATGATAAAAAGGATATATAATATTACCAATAGCAGAAGACAATAATGTTGTGCTTAATGGAACAATGGAACATATGAATAATTGTATAGAGTCAAACTCGATGTTCAACACCCAGTTTGAAAGATATTATAATATGCATGGGAATGCGTTTTGTCCTCCCTTCATCTCTTCATCCTCTTTTTCCTTCCCTCTACCCTTCTACGTTTCGTCTGGGCTGGAAAGAATATCGCAGAAATGGATGCGAGATATACTTTCGAAGACCTCCAGTATAAACTTTTATTCTTCGAAGAGAGATTATTTTTTTTTTTCATCTTAAACGTTCGATAAAAAAAAAGACACGCGATTTACCGCGATATTAGGCGAGTATTTTGCCGTTCCCCCCCTTTTTTTTTCCTCGGGGTACTAAGAAATAGTCCCCGATTAGAAGATATGTTTTTGTGTTGACCTAAGCTACCTAATCTTCAGGACATGCTTGGCCCTGATCATGGCTATGATGGTATGTATGGACAAGGACCTCCTAGCGTACACAGCAGCCATGGCGGTCGTGGTTATCAACCACAAGGTAAGTTACGTGTAATCGAATCATTCTGCCCATCGAATGCTTTAAAGTATTTATAATTCATCCAAATGGTAGATGGAGTTTTATATATATATATATATATATATATATATATGTGTATATATATAAATATAAATATATATATATTATTACTATTATTATTATTATTATTATTATTATTATTATTATTATACAAAAGTCTTGAAAATTTCTACTTTGAGCATAATATTGAAGATTTGGAATTTGTATGTCAATTTTAATACGAGTACATATACATAATATTGTGAAAGCTATGGGTCTCTTAAAGTCTCTTTGTCGGATATATCGGAAAATTGCTTTTAAGAACGAAATGGTATGGGTGAACTTTCACTTTTCTATTACGGTAATCTCTATTTTTGCATCCCAATAGCGTTCTATGGACAACTAATATTAACGAATCTACTTATTTCTTCTATTCGTCGAAAATCATTCTCGATTAAACGTAATGCATTTAATTGTTATTTTAACAGCAGCTTAACCCACGGAGTTAAATTAAAATACAGGCTATCAACCGTATCTCGCAGTAACATAGGTGACATTCAGCTCTTACGTACTGTTCTTTATTGTATTATTGATCGTTGTCTCATCGTTCGCTTTTTTCTTTCTTTCTTTCTTTCTTTCTTTTTTTTTTTCCTTTATTTTTCTTTTCTTTTTCTTTTTTCTTCTTCTTTTTTTCCTCTTTTTCTCTGCTTTTTTTTTCTTCCATGCTTGTGTCATTAACACCGTACGGCTTATCTTAAACGTTGATTGAAATTTTTTTCTTTTCTATTTTTAGATATGATACGCTTCGTGCATGTTTTATGTATGCTCTTTGTTGTGTCTCATAAGAATCTATTTCAACGTTGAGAAGTAAGCGACAAGCAATATTTAGTGTTCCATGTTAACGGATTTCCGTGCATGTTTTATATCATCTCTTACGTCATCTCTTACGTAATCCTATGTGCTTTTTGGAAGAAAGAACGGCGTGTATGGTACTCTCAGGTATAGTGAGTTTTCTTTTTAAAGACGGGCCAGTAGACGAATCTCTCTTTTCTTCTAACTTTGCCTTTCACAAGATATTCGAGCTATGCGTTTTTCGTTTTTATATTTCTAACGTAAAACTACGACCAGGAATATTCCAGTTGATTAATCGATCGTACAAAAGCATGCAATCAAGCGGTTTCAACGTCGGATTGTAATTTGTCCTGGCTTTCATCTTTCCCCCTCTGTTTATTGAAGTCTGAAAAATCAATAGTCGTCCGTATTTAAGTGCGCATTTCTCTTCGGAGATCTTTTAAAATTTCTCTAAATACGAGGTAGATTATCCTCGCATTCGATATTATTTTTAACATTGCGCGAAGAGATACGTACATACATACATACATACATATATATATATTTTTTTCCCCGAATTTAAAAAAAGAAAATA
This sequence comes from Vespa mandarinia, assembly GCF_050613455.1. NCBI lineage: Eukaryota > Metazoa > Arthropoda > Insecta > Hymenoptera > Vespidae > Vespa > Vespa mandarinia. The sequence goes on from NC_140831.1 coordinate 3,529,290, forward strand.
TTTAACGCATATTATTCGAAACGTCGTAGTAACACGAATCGCGATGTCGTCCTTTGTCGCGAATAAAAGATATATTTTCCGGTTGTCTAACGATGGAAAGATGTCACGTGTTTTTGATTGCAAAAGGAGAAAAAAAAAAGATGAAATAGAAAAAGGAAGAAACAATACGATAGAAAAAGAGAGATGGCTTTCGAGTATCTTATAAAAATTGTATACTACCGAGTGAACCTTAATATTATTTACATAGACATACGTATACGTTCTTTGTGAAGTATTACTATATTGATGATGAACTCAAATCTAAGCTCTTTTGCTCGAAATTGGATAATCGTCAATCTGTACGAAATGTTTTCTCGCACGACAGGTTATGACCAGATACCAATAGATTCCATGCAAGGATTAGAAATAGGCGGAGGATCGACATACGGTGCAATGGACACTATGGATGTGGCGCACGAAGGTGACCTGAGTTTCGATCATTTGGAAGAGCTTCCAGCGCCGCCCCAAGATAATAACCAGGTTGCAGCTTGGTATGACACTGATCTTTGAATCACGTGTCATCGCCGATCTCTCGCTTGCGAGGGCAACGATTTCGTGAGAATTTTCAGAGGAACAAATATTGAAAACCGAGGATTTTAATACAGACGGGAGCATCGTCTAACATTTTATTCTCACCCTGTATCGATCGATCGTATAAACGAACCGATCCCGTGAGGGATTCTTGTTCACGCGCGGTGGTGTAATAGAAAAGAAAAGAAAAGAAAAGAAAAGAAAAAGAAAAAAGAAAGGAAGAAAGAAAGTGTGCGTGCTACATCATCACAACCGGGCAAATTAACGAGGAGTATGAAAAAAAAAAAAAGAAAAAGAAGAAGATGAAAAAAAGAAAAAAGTGAACGAATTTTACAATTGTTTTTATGAGATAAGGCCACGGGACAAAAAAAAACTGTGTTCTCTTTTCGTTTGTCCACGATTCTTCATGGTCCGGACATGGTGTATCGACTTCTATTTAGTAATACGAGATGGGTTATACTATATACATATATACATAACACTTACACAACACCGATGTGTCGTACCTTAGATATTTATAACGAATATGCGTAAAAAGTGTGACGCTCGAATGTTATATGTCGTCGTGATTCGTCATTGTTGCCGCAAGTCGATCGCAACTCACGACCTGAGAGAATGCATAAATGGGGAAGAAGGTGGAACAGTATGATGACATATCCCGCCGCGATTAATCTCGTGGATTAACACTTGTAAAAGCATCATCAATTTTTTTTCTACCTTCCGTTTTCTTTTTTCTTTTCTTTTTTCTTCTTTTCCCTTTTTCTTTTTTTCTCTTTTCCTTTTTTTTTGTTTTTTTTTTGTTTTTTTTTGTTTTCTTTTGTTTGTTTTTTTTTGTTTTTTTTTTTTAACATATGTCTAAAGAGTTGTTGTTAATGCGTTCGATAGAACGACGCGGTTTGGAGAGAGAAAAAAAAAAGAAAAATAAAATAGACAGAAAACAGGGTGAGAAAGATTTTTGAAGAAAGGAAATGAAGACGACCAGGAAAAATAAAAAGAAAAGCGCGCGAAGACGACGTTAACGCATTTATATATCTGTCACAGTATTTTATTTAATTCATTGTTCTCGTATCACGTGCATAAGTGTTTCAGAAATTCGACCGGAAAGAAAGAAAGAAAAGGAAAGAAAAAAAAAATGAAAAGAAAAGAAAAGAAAGAAAGAACTGTATTGCCTAATACTTATTAATCCCCCCGAATATTCACTGTATCATGTACTTCTTTCGAAAAGTTGTGATTTGTAACCAAACTGCAAAATAATGACCTATTTATACCGCTATCCCCGAAATGGTAGTGTCAATCTCGTATTTTACAGGGTAGTTATACTTAATTTTTATTATTATCATTAAAGTAGATGAGCAATCGGAACGGAACTATACTAGACATCGGTTTGCCGATGTCCTGTAAGCTCTTCCGATCGCTGTCGATGTATTAGATTTAAGAAAAAGAAGAAGAAGAAGAAAAAAGAAAAAGAAAAGAAAAAAAATGAGAGAGAGAGAGAGAGAGAGAGAGAGAGCGGGACACGTAATTCGTACACATCATGTATATGTATTGTTTAATTGTCCATACGAATAAACTGAACGATTAAGTACTCGAATCTTATTCTCGTAATTATATATATATATATATATATATATATATATATATATATATATACGACGTGATCGAAATAATCGATAAAATTCACTTATTTCAGGTACCTTCGAGAGAGGTGTTCTCTCTTTTTAAAATTCAAAGTATCAATCGTCCTCGATATTTATCCATCGATCGATCGAATGAACAGGCTACGCGAAATGTCAGGCAGCCATTGTCAAAAGCGTTTTTCCTATCGGTGTTCGCGTCAAGCTTCAATGATGCAATCGTAAGACATTGACTACGGTGCCGTTACGCAGTCCGTTCGTTGCAAAACTCGCAATACTCGGTTCAACAACCATGCGCTAAGAATATATAGGCTCTACTACTTCGGTTGGTCCTAAGAAATCGAGTCTTCCAGATGTAATAATATAATTTATAAATAGAACATAAGCTTGGAATAACTTGTAATGCCAAACGGTGTATTGCATTGTCAGTTAAGTCACGGATTTATAGATAGTTCTGTATTAAAACGGACCATGCATTTTACACGAACAAAAATTTAAATACTTCTATGTCAATCGGACATGTGGAATTCTTTTTAGCTATGCAAATCTTTTTGTTCGACTAACATAAATGGAAGTGGTACGATAAAAAAAAAAAAAATGTAGTTTCCGATCTAAACAAAAGTCCGCGTAAAAATGAAAAAGAAAATTCGCGTTTCTATCTATTATCGATACATTTGACACGTATAGTTCGGATTTTTCATACTTAGTCTTCGTAGTCTCGTTTATATCAGAGCACCGTTAGCTCAAACTCTCGATGGTTTCGAAATATGCGTTAAAAACGTGAAAGGAATGTACGCGCGTGGCACTGTTTTAACAGCCTGCCGCGCCGGCCGGAGCGCGCGAGAGCTTTCTTGGAAATTGAACTTACGACCGCGGGTCGTCGATCATACCGGTGCTGATATCACACGTACATCTGTAACATCGAGCCAACCGTATACGTCGAAACTTGGAGAAATTTTCTCGCATCGACGACTGTTTACTCGAAACGATTGCTACGACGATGACAACGAAAACGACGAAGACGATTACGACGATACCAGGGACGATTTCTATACGCTTCTCAACATGGCATATAGAAAGCTGTTTCATCGAAGATCAGGATACTCTGTAAACGAACGTAAGTACTCTTTAGAGAGCACTTGTTTAACGGGTTACTGCGAATCCTATACGGTAAAAGTATAGACTAATGATACGCGCGAATACGAACGGTTCTATTTTAATAGTCTAATGTATATAACAGTGATAGTCTCTGCGTAGTAAACTCTGTATAGCATAGAATGCACTTGCTCACCAACGTTCCATTCTCTCTCTCTCGATTCGCGGAGAGATAAGTTTTTGTTGTTAACGATCGGAAGGGAACGCGCGCTTACCTCATGATTTCGAACGAGACCGTGTATCGTTTCGTTCCTTTCCAGGAGACAAAATTTCTCTCTCTCCTATTGAGAAATATCTTTTTTTTTTTTTTTTCATCTGTATAGATCTCGAATTGAAATCGTTAGAAAAAAAAAAAAATACAAGAAGGGAAAGAATCGGAGAAAATATATCTCGTAAACGAGGTGCAAATGTTTTCACGAAAGAAATCATACTTTCACGCCGTTCTACATGTAATATACATGTGTATACATGTACATATATGTATATTTGTTTATTCGAGAAATCCATTAGGAAGCGTGGGTACGACAAAAATTAAAAATACATTTTTCTCATTGTCTAATAGTAGAGAAATTGAATTTTTCTACGATCAAATCGCAATAAGATGAATTTTAATCAATCCAGGTGTATATGATAGTCATGCGAAATTATTCTATTTTTATCCTGTTTAATATCTATTTAAATAGCATAACGAGTAATTACTTCTTTTCGCCCAAAGATTATACTTACCGTAATACAAAAAAAAAAAAGATCCTTGTTATTTCGTAAAGAGTATACGTATACAATTAAAACGGATTAATGAGTTAAAAAATAAAATTTCGTTTATGTATACACACGTATATAGGATCGATAAATATTATTCTTAGTCGATCGAAATTAACAATAATTTTGTTCGATTAATTAGCGCACACTCGATGTCATTGATCGCGTTGATGTTAGAGAGACGAAGGAAAGCATTTGCCGGGTCATTAATCGAGTAACAGCAGCAACAGAGCCAGCAGTAGCAGCAACCGCGTGTATGTATGTACACATTCGTGCGTGTACCACGCGCCACGATACTTCGCGTTTAGCATTAACGGTTGTTTCTTTCCATGCGACACGAGAGAAAGAGGCTCGCCTTGGTGTACTCGACGAGGCTTCTTCCAGTGTCGGTGCTGACTTTAAAAGGGAAAGATATAAACGTTTCCGGTCTATGCCCAAAGTGAACATCTGTTTTCTTTGTCGTAACGCGCGTTTTGTCCCTTTTTTTTTTTTTTATACACATATTCTTATCCAGAGAATTTCGTGGCATTTTTATTATTCTCTATCTTTTCAGTGCAACGAAACTAAGAGGTTCGATCGAACGCATAATCCACGTGTTAATTTCGACTTTATAATAATTTACGAGATAGTGATATCAGTAAGGAAAGAATAAAAAAAAAAGAAAAATAAAGAAAGAAAGAAAGAAAGAAAGATTTTGTCGTACGACGAACGGCCCTGACGAAGAAAAGGAAAGGACGTCCTCGAGGAAAACGGCGAAGAGAAAAAATCAAAAAAGAAAAAAAACGAAAAGAAAAAAATTAAGGTGGGTCCGGTCAGAAATACGTTATATGTATATATGTATGTATGTACGTATGTATGTATGTATGTGTTATACGTGTGCCTTGTACGCGTACCTTTCATCTGAATTTTATAGCGTTCTTTCAACCCTGTTTTTTCACATTCTTTGCCGGTCGTGCGTGTTTTTAGATTACGATGCTGGATGCACGATAGGTGTTTAACATTCTCCTCCGTCCTCATGCAAATTTAATCTTTCTTTTTTGTTCGTGTCTCTCTCTCTCTTTCTCTCTCTCTCTCTCTCTCTCTCTCTCTCTCTCTCTCTCTCTCTCTCTTTCTCTTTCTCTTTCTACGTGTGTGTATGTATGTGTTTTTTATTTATTTTAATCAAATCCGTGAAGATTCAAGGATAGGACATCGTACTCCGTTACGACGACAATATCTTCCATATACAACCTCGTAGAATAATCCTTCGTGAGTGTTTCTATATTAAAATTGATTATTTTCTTTTTAGCGATCCTTATCGAAACAATTAGTATAATCAATGGATTATCCGTGTATACTTGTAATAAGAGAAGATACAAAAGCGTTATATTACATCCACATGTTAGCCTTGAAACAACACTGCGTTTCGTTTGAATCATTGCACATACGTTTTTTATTCTTGTTTTTTTTTTTTTTTTTAGTATAGATCGAAAGAGAGAGAGAGAGAGAGAGAGAGAGAGAGAGAGAGAAATAACAAACTTATACTTTCATCGAATTTCATTGAATTTATATCACATTACTTTTCTTACGACGATGTGAAAATAAGGAAAGAGAGAGAGAATGAAAAATGAATGATAAATTATAATAATTCAAGTACGAACGAAGAACGTTAAATACAGAGGATTTATGAATTTTTATCTACGATATATTCAATCGTTTCCGTGTTTATATATGCGCGCGAACGGAAGACGACACAATAACGTGAAAGTGCATAGACAACGGGGAACAATTCTGTCTACTCGGTTGATTCGTGGGAGTAGAACGTTTGTAAACTCGTTGAGAGCGCACGAACTTCCGATCTTATTGCGAGATTGCGTGCGAAACTTCTCTTTGAGAGGTTCATTGATTCCGTGACGGGAGAATACGATGTAATTGCACCTGCATCTTAGCTCGTCTACTCTCTCTCGGTAAAGAGAGAGAGAGAGAGAGAGAGAGATTTGAACGATATACTTAAATACATAGTAAATATGTACGCGTATCCTATTCGATTTAAACGTGTAGAATTTATTAATTACGAAAGATCACATTAAAAGGGGGAGAGGGGTGAAAAGATAGGAAAAACTCGATTATACGAATCCGTTCATTGTATGTAATCGTAAAACTCGGTCTATTTATTAAAAAGTAAGAAGATTTAACGATATGACACATAGACACACTTTCGCCATAACAGATTGGTTTTACGGTCTACTATAGAATCCAACGCTGTACTACTTACTATCATATCTTTCTTATTTCATTCTTCTTTCTCATGTATATACATATATATATATATATATATATATATATATATATATATACATATATATATATGTATATACATATCGTATAGATATTAGTAAAAAGAAACGAAATACCACGATAAACGAATAAAACTTTACATTATCATTCGCGATAATTGATTATTATTTTCTCTTATAGACATATGCCGGCATTTATCTCGAACTATTCACATAATCCATATCATAGAAATGGAACAGGAAAAAAAAGAAAAAAGAAGTTATTTCGATCGTATGAATTTTCACGTACACATAACGTACAACATAAATATGAAATGTGACAAATCGATTCTTTGTCGTCGTCGTCGTCCTTGCTCTAGACAGCTTCATAAGCGTGCCCTCAGCTTTAAGAGGGAGTATGTACGGACCGCTGCGCCGTGGAGAACCGGTAATGACGTGAAAGTGCATCCACGAGCGAACGAGCGAACGGCAAGAGCAGACCCTCCGTTCTCTCTTCGCGTTCGGGACAATCTCCTGGCTCGTGGCACCAGACTCCGATTTCATCGGCTCGGGAGAAATTGGCCGTTCCTCGAGCACGAAAGAACATTCTTTTCGAACGGTCCGACACCGATAGTAGGTCTCCTTCTCTCTCTCTCTCTCTCTCTCTTTCTCGATCTCACTCTTCGAACGTTCCATTCTCTCTCTTTGTTCCTTATTATTTTCTACTTATTATTTTTTTTTTGTGTCTCTTTTTTCTTTCTTTTTTTTGTTGTTGTTATCTCTTTTCATCGAGTTATGTGGTCAAACATCGAGAACAACGCACATTGGCTGTTACGTTTAGCAGCTGCCAACGGTTATCCCTATCTATTCGTGCACCTGCATCGTATCCAACCGGTTCAATCTTAATGGACTTTCTTACGGACCAGTGATTTTTAATGGACCATCTCTTTCTCTCTCTCTCTCTCTCTCTCTCTCTCTCTCTCTCTTTCTCTTTCTCTCTCTCGCAAGTGTAGTTAAAAATTGGGTCAAGTACTCGAAAGTGACGCGATTCTGGGACGCTTGTTCCTCCTGAACGAGTTTCGACGTCTTTTGCGCTTTCCGCGCGTCTCTATCTCTATATATCTTTGTGTATCTAACTCTTTGGACGGATTATTACAGTGCTCTAAGGATCTTGGGATCTCTCAGTGAGTGAAAATTTTCTTTCAATGTTTTTTTCTTCTTCCTTCAGTCTCTTCTTCCTCTTTCAGTCTCGTTCTAAATCTTTTTTTTCCTTCTTTTTCCTTTTTCTCTGTTAAAAAGTTTTAATTTAATTGAATTCCAAATTAGTGTACGAAACTCATTTTCGTTTGTTTTAGCATTCGCTTTATTTAAATTAAGAGGCGTTAAATCGGCCCAATTACTCGACAGTGTCAAGAATCTGCTCCGGATCGAAAGTTCCGCGATATCGTGTTACCGTGTGTGTGTGTGTGTGTGTGTGTGTGTACGTTTACCTCAAAGAGAAGATACATCTAGTTGGTCACGAAAGTGCAACGGAGTATCAAATGACATTATTCTCTCATTTCTCACGTGCTTCAGGCTTTTGCACATTCGTAACGAACGCAAGCATCGACGTTCTTTTCAAGTTTTCTTTGATTTTTTTTTCTTCTCTCTCTCCCTCCCTCTCTCTCTCTCTCTCTTTCTCTTTCTCAAATTCCTATCATAATTGAAATTTCACGTATAATTTACAGTACACAACCGTAGAAAATCTCGGCCGCACTACTTTACATAAACCAATAAGAGAAATGGTGTCTTGAGAGGATTCAAAGAGCAACGGCATCGATTCGATTTGAAATTAACGAAAGAAGGAATTTCTTTATTTCGACGAAAGGAGGAAGAACCGAGAAGAAGAAAAATAAGGTGTTTGGTGCAGTGTGAATCGGATTAAAAACAGAAAAAAAAAAAATCTTAGTGAGGTGATCGAAGAAAAAGGAAAAATAATTGAAGGAATAAAATTCTCCCGCGATGACGTTCTTCTTCATGGTTTTGGGCCCGGAAAACAACGTCGTTTCGGGTGAACGTTGACAAATCAAACTAATCGAGGGGAAGGATAAAATAGGTGAAACAATTTTTGAAAATGACCGTCACGATGGAACATAAGAGGAAGAGCTCGTGGGATTCAAAGGTGAGACTTGAATCTGGCACACTTTCTACGCTCTTTCAATTGCTTCTCTTATTCTCTATGTGTGTTTACGTGTATTAGTTCTTTCTATTTTTCTCTTTCTCTCTCTATTTTTCTCTTTCTCTCTCTCTGTTTTTCTGCTCCCAACGATGCTCTCAACGTTAATTAGATGCTCGGACCTCGTGCGAAAGACGCACACCAGGCGAAAATATCCCTGGCAAAGTCGTCTGCGAAATCATCCTCGGAAATGCGCATTGTTCTTCCCGTGAAAGACATAAAAGCTAAGCCACGGAAGCGTTATTATTGAATTTTACGCTAGCAATTTTCTTACGATCGTTTTTATATTATCCATTGCCTTTCGCGGAACTCGAAAGAATGGGTGGGAAAGATAATATCGTGGCATTTTGTAATTTCGTAAATTCAATGACGTTTATTTTAATATTTTTCCTTCAATATATGATTCCGTGCGATTCATTGAAATTTGAGATATACGTTAAATGATTTTTAATTAAATTTTCGACCGAGTCCGACGTCTAGCGATTTCGTTATTACCTGATATTAGTTAATTAGTTTCGTAAGAGATTCTTCATAATCCATTCGACGTCGTCTTTATTTTGTCATTAAGACATTCCGAGTAATGGAAGGAAAATGTCGCTTCGTAAGAACCGTGAAGAATTTCAATATAGTAGTAGTAGTGTAGTAGTCGCCCGAGGCTTCCTTTGACGGACATAAAAACTATATTTATTCGGGTAGACGTTACCACTCGCAGCCTGACCTTCAACTAATCTTTATTTTTTTTATATATTCTTTTTTTTTTTTTTTTTTTTACACAATTCGTGCCTTCGTATTTCGCAGGGAGATGTCAAGAACAAAGATCAACGCTGTTGTAAATCTTACTTATTTTCGACGTACATACCTACATTTATTTGCGACTACCAAAACGGTCGTTTCTTGGGAATAGTTCTAAAGTAGAAAACGTCGTCGTTCTCACGATGACACAGCGACGACATCGGAAGGGAAAAAATCTTTAAACAATTTGGTACGATTCTTATTACTTGCAATGGGTTTAATACCCCGTCTGTATTTCGATCTTTCGAAGCGATCTCATCCCGGTCGCATATTCTTTGAATTATTTCTGCGGTTCTCGAGGTCTGAACTCGCGGAATTAGATATACGCCTCGTAATAAACTTCGGCCGAACTCTCTGAATTACATAAATGGTGAATTTTCAACGTGAGCGCGCGTCCGCGTATTCTTAACTTCCATAGACAATTACAAGAACGAGTAGCAAGATCAGGGTTGGATGTAAATTTTTTAAAGGAGATAATAATTCAGTTATTCCTTGTATTATAATCTACAACCGTATCGTCCGATCTTATACACAAAATTGTCCTCGAATTTCATCGACTGACAAATATTTATCGTAGATTAAGAATGTAAACGCGATCGCAGTAAATCATAGAAGTGAATTTATTTTGAGTTCAAAGTATATTTACAAATAGGATACAGGTATGTAGATCGAAATATTTAGAAAACGTGGAACATGTTTAATGTACATTTCTATTTATTTGATCGGTATCTTGATTAATTAATGGCAAATATTTTGTAAAAATAAATGATCAGTATATATATATATATACACTTTTTGGACACCCTGTGTTCATAAACATATTTTAATCGATACAAATAATAATTAAGTCTCAGCGTCACTTATAATACGTAAGTATTGATATTTTATTATAAATATTAATCATTTATTGAAAATATTAGCCCAATAAATGATTTTTAAAATATATCCATTTACATAGACATCGACATACTCTTGTACATCATTTTGTCGTTGGACAAATGTATTTTAAAGATATTTGAATCTCTTGGAAATTTGATCTTCCATAGAAACCTTAAAACGATCTCCTAAAACCTTTTCTCCGATCGACCTTGTTCTCCATTGACCCTGAGTCGCCGTGTGTGTGTATCGAATACTTACGCACTCGCCGCAGGAGTTAAAACGAAGAACTAGGCTGACCGGAATAGAGAACGATGCGTTAACGTTGGGCTGGGTTGACTGGGTTGGGCTGTCATCTGTTCTCTTCACGATTTACCGTTACGCTCTTACCGACACTCGATGAAGCCGATTGACATTCCGAACGTGCGACGCGAATTGTCACTCGTTTGTTTCCCTTCTCTTTTTCCGGAATAAATCGGCACAAATTATTTAGTAGATCCTGTTTTAAGTTAAACTCCATTAAAATCTTTCACCTTTCAATTTATTCTTCTCTATGCGGAAATCGTTACGTATTAAGGAAAGTTTATGACGGTTTTGGATTCGATCTAAGAAAAAGTAGCATATCCAATCAACATTTTTCAACGCGGTGGAACATTTCCAGAGCGGTTCTTTTATTTCATCTTATTTTCTTTTTTCTTTTTTTTTTTTTCTTTTTTTTTTTGTTTAATTCCTTTTTTTAAGAAGTATCAGATTTTATCTTAATTGTTTTCTCATTAGTGTATAGGCGGCATACTTACGTAAAGAATTTTTCAATCGTATGTAATGATCTGGATTGACTGAACGGGAGAGAAGTTTTTCCAGGAAGTTAGAAAACACGTACCACGATATGTTTACGTTGGCTAATGATTTTTAACTGGACATATTGGCATGATCATTCTTTTTGGTTGAAGAAAGCATTATCGTGTTTACTAGAATAGAAGCACTGGACCGAGAAGGCTACGGGTTTACGAGTGTCGGACGCTCGTTACATGCATACAGAGGGAGGCGAATGGAAGCGGGCAGAATGTAATTTAAGGCGAGCAAAACTTGTTCCTAGATTCTTGCTCTTTTCGAAAGGTAACCTGGTGTTTGGAGTAACGGTAGTAACAACAGTCAAAGGGGACTATGGCGAGCCAATGGGACATACTAGATTTTTTTCCTTTCTCTCTTTTTTCTTCTTCTTTCATGACTCGGTGACACAAATTTCTAAGGAGTTTGACACTTTACCGAGCGTTTTTCATAGTGAACAAAGATTACTTCGAATAATTGGTACATACATGCATATATATATATATATATATATATATATATATATATATATATATATATGTGTACATAAATAGGTGCATGCCTACGCGTAAGTAAAAAAGAATTTCCTCGCCGAGTCGTTCCTCGAAGTTTTACTACGTTGAAATTAGGAAAATGATTAGAATATATTTGAAAGACGGTTCTTAAAACTATGGTTTCCGGGAAACTATGATTATTCGAGAAGAGGACGACGTGGCTTGCATCGTTATTCGTGAGTCTCTCGAGTCGTAAAATTCAAAGAGGATGACGACGAGTGCGTCGAGATGACGATGATAAACGTACAACTTCCGTAGGGTGCGTCGTTATACGCCGGGTAGAATTCTTTTCCACCGGGGCCATTCTTGTCCATCGTCCACCGGATATTCTCGTATAACTATAAATAAATATACACATAGTATCACAACAAAGTCTTCGAGCTGAAAGAAGAAAAGAAATAAATCTCTTAGTTCGTATTAAAGTTGTGTCGATTCTATATACTTTCACGAAAGCCTCATCAAGAGAAGAAAATAACTCTGCCACGATTCCATAAATTTTTTTTCCTTTTTTCTTTCTTGTTTTTTTTTTTCTCGGCCTTGAAGTCGTTGACCGTGTCCATTAGCGGAAGCATACGCGTATCTCTCGGCACGTTTAGTCCGGCACTTAATCTCTTTCTACCATCGTTACTCGATTCTCCACTTACTGACATTGAAATCTACTTTCGAAACGACCACCCCTTACCCCTTCACAATCAACGATTCATCGTATTAACGCTCGAAAGTCAATGATTATTTCCAATTGTAATTGCTTATTTGATTTACGATTGGCAAACGTTTTTGCGAAGCTTTCCTTTCCGATCTGGAAATTTCTTCATCTAATAAATTACACCGCATCCTTCCGCCGTCTATAAATTTTTAAACATCATCGAAACTATTCTAAATCGATTACCCACGTACGATACTCTTAATCGTGTTAAATCGTGCTCTTCTTTTGTTTCATTGACGTATTTCGTAACGAGGATTCCTTTCTTTTTCCAAAGGATCGAGTCTCATGACCTTTTAATACTATTATGAGAATCACGAGATATATTCGTGTGATTCTTTGTCGTAAAGATAATTCTTAATAAAATATCATGATTTTTGCGAAATATATCATCATAAAATCCGATCATGTAAAAAAAAAAGTACAGATATTATTTTCTTTTTTCATCGATTCATTTAAAAACGTGTGTTTAACGCGTTAATAAATTCGATCGTTTGACATAAATTCGTAATGTTCGATGAGACTTGCATTCTTGTTTATTTTAATCGAGACAATGTTTTGATAAAGAACTTCTAAGCGAATGGTATCTTTGAGTCGAGTTACTATAATGCAAAAGGTTTCGTGCTCGAACTTTCATTCGACTTTCGTAATATGTGCACTACTATTGTGTTAGGCAAAAGACCCTCCTAGGATCGTTCTCAACTTACATAAGACTTAGGCAAAGTCTAAGACTGGCAGTTTTTCGATCGGCGTATTCGATCAGTAGCATTCCAAGTTCTAATTAAAATTATATATATATATATATATATATATATATATATATATCTGGCGTCTAGGCGGAAAGGGTAGACCGGTCATAAAGTTCGTGTTCTCGATATCTCGAATGAGAGAACAGAGTCGAGTCGAAGATACGAATAAAAACCAATATTGCATTTCGTGTTACAGTCTAGTAATGTGGACTTTCAGGTTTGAATTTTTCCCGATAAAACCTTACAGATATGTTAATCTTAATTTCTCGCCAAGGAAAATATTCATTGCCGTATGGTCGAAATCGTGACACGATTCTTGGTCCGTTGCTCGTTTAAATTAAGCGGTAACGTTAATGACCCTTTCTCGATATGCAAATAGAAATTTTCTAATTTCCGCATAGACGATAGGAATATGCTAATATAGATCAAGTTCTCGTTACAAAGATCAAATGGCACGGGTGGAAAAGAATTTTTTATATCTAATCGATGCAATAAAACTACGCCGGGTTATCGTCGGGTATTTAGATAATGAACGGACGTTTTGATAAATAGCGTTCAAAGTACGGAAATGATCTAGAACATAGATTAACATAATTTCCAACGAAAGGAAAGAAAAGAAAGACAGACAAAAAAAAAGATATCCAATGCTATTTACATTTATTTCCTATTCTCGCAATGGCGTATCGAGTGCCGTGAGAAAATTGGCTCGCCTCTCACAAACATTATTCGTTTCTATCTATTCACTTTTACTTTAGCGATCCACAATCTTAACGATTTCCAAGATCATTCCGTGAAAGACGAATAACCGTGGTGTGACCTTTTAAATGCGAAAATAAATAACTATGTGAGTTAATCGTAAGAAATTAACAAATTATAATATGTAAATACAAATATCCTTAACGCTTATCCTATAATCATCGTGTAAAGAATTTTTTTTTTTTCAACGGTTCAAAAATTCGTATAGGTTATCAATCGTAGAAATGTCATTCGTAATCGCGGTCGAGTAAAAGGATTCTCTCGAAGGATAGTACCGTCCTTCGAATCGTCATTATTAGATTTCCACGAGGAAAGAGAATGTTTTTTTCCCATCGATTGGGTCTAAAAAATGGATCGATGTTGAATCGTGACATTTCGTCTCGTTAATAAGCGAGGAAAACAAAAGGATAATAAAAAGAAGAAGAACTTTCGAACTAGCCCACACTCATCATCATCATCATCATCATCATCATCATCATCATTCGTTAAAAGGTGTGATTCCTTCAGTTGTTACCGCACATCATAGACCGTGAGCCGAGCGTAACATTTGAACGGGGAAGGCCTACGCCCTCCACGTTCGTTCGTTCGTCTATTCGTCGCGTGGGCAAGACAGAGAGGGCAATAGAAAGAGAAAGAGAAAGAGAAAGATGCATCGCGAGTGGCGAATCGTGCACGCGCGTTCGCGCGAGGACGATTACACGGACGCTTACTCTCATAGATTTGCAAGTTAGAGAAAAAATAGAAAGAGCGAGAGAGAGAGAGAGAGAGAGAGAGAGAGAGAGAGAGAGAGAGAGAGAGAGAGAGGAGGGGAAGGGAGCGAGGGGAGAGGAGTAAACGTGTTATTGTGTATCTACTTAGCCGCAAAGAATACACGTGTAAAAAATAAATACATACGTAAACACATATCTACACACGTATATATGTGTGCTATATGCAAGTACACATGGTTATTTTACAATAACCACATACGCGAGCTTTGCATGTCACGAAACAAGGCGGTTTCGATCGCGGTCGATCGCGGATATGCGCTTGCATAAGCTGCTATTCGGACAATTACACGGCTAATCGCATAATTACAGGCCCTGGCGTTCGTGTCAGTTACGAGGTGTTTCCTGCTTTCGTGATTCGTGATTATTGTCAAATGCAAGTGAGAAAAATCGTTTAATAGTATGGTATAAAAATGAAATCTTATGTTTTAATAAATGCATACGTTAGGAAAATTTTTTTTCTAATTTTTAATTAAGGGAAATTTTGTATACAAGGATTATCAAGGTATGAGTAAAAAATAATAGAACTTTGGCGATTGTTTTATTTTAAATATCATTTCTTTTTTTTTTGTTATTTCAAAGATTTCGTATAATAATTAAAAATTCTTTTTCTTCGTTTCTCTTCAACTCTTCCTAATAAACGATATTCAATATTATTAAACGCGAGGATTGCACGATTTTATAGATATATCAAGAGTAGTAAGAGAAAAAATCGATCGTTCAATACGAATCGTGTCTCTACACTTTGGAAGCTGTGGAAATTGTTGAACGAAGAAAGTAGAACGAAGAAGATAGTTTCGTCATGCACCCACTCACTCCTTCGATGTCTTCCATTGCGCTTCGTTTCGTAATGAAAAATTTCGCTATGGGTATATCTCGAGCGAGTGATTTAAGAGGAAAATCATAGTGAACGTTCCACATTTCATAGATTCGATCGTAAATTTACGTTACGTTGCACCGTAATTTATTATTTCTTACAACTATGAATTAGATCTATGAACAGTTTGTGATACGATCTATACGATGTACATATAAACCAGGTGCAGCATTTAAATGAGAACGCCTAAGTATCTTCGTTATTTATGGTTTTTTTTTTTTTTTTTGAGAGAGAGAGAAATGTTACATCATTTTAAAGGACACATCCAACGATGGAAAGAATTTTTTCTCAAATTTCAAGGTCATCGATATTACTTTCAATGGAATCCTATGAATACTTTTTTTCGCATAAATTGATTTCACTTGCCATTCTGAATAAAAATGAATATTCAATGTCGTCAAAATGATTAGTTCGCGAGGTATTTTAAATTCGTGTGATTCTTTATCCTGAACATTTTTTCCATTGAAATATAAATAAACAAAGATATTTAAATATTCTCATTAAAGTATTGCACTCGATACAATGCATATATACATGCATATATGTGTACGTATATAAATATATATATATACTTACATAATCAGTTTAAAAAGATCATAATAATATAACGAAGTGTCCTTTGAAGAAATTTCACAGCGTTCTTCGCGATCATCCGCAGATCTCGGTGAGCACGGTAAGCACGAGAAGATTCAGTCGGGCTGGCACACCAAGCTCGATCCTATCCTCGGACAGCGACATCAGATTCACCAGGAAGCTCGGTGGTCAATATCGATGTGGTTGCTGCGTCCTGGCTGCCTTCTTGCTCTTCCTTCTCTTTTCCGGCGTTTCCATATATCTAGGCTGTAAGTATTTTGTTTTTGTTCTTTTTTCTTTTTTCTTTTTTTTTTTTTTTTTTTTTTCATATCTTTCTTTACTTCGTTATCTTCTATTGCATAGGTGGACATAGGTATATGCTCATAGGAAACACTTAGCACTTATCCATACTTATTTGTTCCATTAAGATGAAAAAAAACGACTATCATTATTTAACATCATCGAATGATGATGATTAATGAACTTTAGCAGCGATTAAACGGGGATCCTTTCATAATAGTGGCTGTACGTAGAAATGAAGTTAACCACCTATGTTTTATTGCAAAGTTTTTCAACGATCCTAAGGATCGCGTTAAAATTCTTAACGTCCCACTACAATATTTTTATATGCTTGCTGATTTACGTCGAAGTCGAGAAAAGTAATTAAGTCGTAATAGAAGGTTGAGAAATGCCGTTCCATCGTATATTTCGTATGGTATCGAAACTAATTTTGAATGAAAATCTGACGACGTTGAGGATGAATGGACACGAGGTTCAAATTTTCTGCATCGATTTAATCCTTCAACATCTTCGCGAAATTAAAAGAAGTTAAGAAACGCTTTCGTTTCACCACTTTCACCATGAAATTCAAAGTTGGGAATAGAGCAGAGCATCGTAGTTGAACGAAAATCTGCAATCTTGTCGGTTATGCTGCCGATGCGGTTTAGGAGCCATGAAATTACATAGACGTCAAAGAAACTCGTCGCGTACCTCGAGCGAGAAGCCCCTCTCGATGAGGTTGGTATTCACGGTGTCTGAACGTTTTACGAACCGCGAACCCTGGATCGACGTTTCCTTTAGTCGAAAACAACCAACATTTTCCTTGTACTGTTCCAACATTTACGCGCACTTCACCTTGCAGAAATGATAGCGTTCCTTCCTCGAAACGATACGCGTGTCGTAACGAAGTTTTTAAATAATTTATAAGAGAATTCTACATATTGATATCTTCGGATTAATCAGTCGTCTCGTGTCTCTTAATAAATATCAAAATTATTCGAATTGAAATTGAACGATTGATAATATTTCACACGTTATCGTTAACGTATCGTTAATTGCGATAAGAATTGCAAGAAGTAACGGTAAAATTATTTTATATAATTCAATCGTTATATTAAAATGTAATACTTGCGTGATTGATCAAAATGTCATTTCAATTTCCAACGGGTCTCGTAACCATTGGAAAAGAGTTCATCGTTCCGTAGAAAATTATTGTCTTAAGGTGAACGGTAAATTCATAGGAATCACATTTCTCGATGTTCCTGTTAGTTATTATTATATAGTAGAGAAAGAGTACAAGCGAACGCGTATATAATTGATTGTTGGAGATGTAACGAAAGTAAGAAAAAAAAAAAAACAAAGAAGAAAAAGAAAAAAGAAATTAACAGTGCAAAAACGAAAAGAGTTCGCATTGATAATCGTTTTTCAATTATTCGCTACGATAAATCCGATTTATCACTACCTTGGTAATAACGTTTTAACGCTGTAAGTAGATGGTGTGTGACGAGTTTGAAAACATGATTCGTGCTTTACAAATTTGCTGCTAGATATCGTACTCGAACGAATTATGAGCGAGAGTAAAACGATTTGTCGCGTTTATCGTCGTGATCATGTCAAGTCTGTCAAAATCTAACGACAATGAAAAAGTGACGATAAAAAAGGAACAATAAAAATTTGAGAGAATATATCTTTGATGGACGAGCAAAAAAATAGAAATTGGAATTATTAGTTTAGTTAAAAACCTAAATATTAATAAAAACCTAACATATATTTAGTTAAAAACTTACGATAATATATATCGAAAAGCTAATATATCTAATATCAAATAGCTAATATATCTAATAATACCTATTAGCAAGACTAATAATATTCAAAGTGCAATATAACATCAGATGTTTTACGTGTGATTTAATAATCGTGAAAAGATATGTCTCAAACTATATATCATATTCGATTTCGAAATTTTTTTTTTTTTTTTTTTTTTTTTTTTTTTTTTTTTTTTTAAGAAATTTTGACTTATATTATTCTTATAAAAATTGTCAGTTTAACTTATATTTATTTAATCAAATAGTCAAACAAATATTAGGTTGGAAACTATGAAACGGGCGTTTTTGTTTATTTATTTTCATTCAACGCCCGTTTCATAGTTTTCAACCTAATATATAAGTATTTCATAGTTTCATAGTTTCCAACCTAATAGTTAAACTTTGTCGTTATTTTAATGTAGTCACTATACATAATAATTTAAGTCATAAAATGCTTAACGATTTAAAGTTGATTCATATATTTCAGTTCAATCTTCGTTCTGATTGATCGGTCATAGTAATTTTAACATTATTGTATGTAATTTAAATTTATTGCATGCAGTGTAATTTAAATCTAAGGATTGTATACGTAAATCTGTTTTTTATTCAATTCCTTTAATATAAATTATGGATACTTAACTGTCATTGAACTGAAATGTTACCATTAAACAATATAACTGTACTTTTATTATATAACCAAATTTTGAAACTAAAGACAAAATAGTATAACTCGATTTATATTGTTTTTTGTTTGCCATTATACGTCGTTTTCTCAAATATATAAATACTATTAGAATATCAGATAAAAAAAAAGCGACAAAGAAGTGATATTGACTTGTGATATTAGAATTATAATCAAAAGACAGTAACATAAAATATATTAGTTTACTTATCTTCTTTTGAACAAAAGTAAATTTATACTCTTTTGTTGTCGAGCACTGATATAATGTTCTATTATTTTCTTGCGTACATTAAAATTCCGTGACTTTTTCTGAATGAAATTATATAAGTCGAATGTATATAATTGTTTTCCAAGAATCGAAATGGATTAATATACATTTTAAAGAACGCAACCCTGACGCAACCCGAACATATAAAAATAACTAAAATTTTCAAAGTTTTTTCAAAGATAATTACTTAACGAAAAATTCTAATTTTTTTTTTGGAGAATTTCTCCTTTTTTCTTTCTAATAATTCTAATTTTATAAAAATACAACTTGCGGCTTTATGTTTCCAATTTTTTCCTTTTTCTTTTTCTTTTATTTTTTTTTTTTTTTTTTTTTTGTTCAGTCGAAATGTTGCCTAATGGCTGAATTATTCGTTCGTTACGAAATCTCATTTCCTGAAACATCGATTGTCGACCGCCGTTATTGCCAAAGGATTGAAATATCTGAAGTGAAAAATTTCGATTGATTTAACAATAGAAATATATTATCTAAAATGTAGCGTAGAAATTTTCCAAATTTTCGATCATCATAAAAATGATATCAGTTCGATTTGGAAAATCGTCTTGGAAAATTGCGTGACGTAAAAGTCTCGTAAATTAATTCGTAAATAAATTGAAATGAGAACGACTCGAAGAAACGCATCGGATCTATCAAATATCGTTAGAACTTGAAAGGAGCAGATAATAAGGAGTTATTAATGATGACTCGAGCGTACTGGTAAGGAGAAACATGAGGTCGATAAATGTATTGTGACGAGCGCATATGCTCGTGCGAACTAAAAGAAGGAGAGAAAAAAGAATTAAAAGAAGAAGAAGAAGAAGAAGGTGATGCGGCCAAAGCCCATTGAGGTCTTTCAGCACGCAAACATAACGGTCTGACCGAGTTACCGAGTCTTCGAGGAAGCCCTGACTAGTCATACGTTTTATCGGGGAACTACTTTTTTTCCTTTTCTTTTAACTTCTTACGACTTCATATCAACGAGAATTACCTTTCCTTTAAGTTAACTTTGTAGAATTATATTCCTGTAAATTTATCTCTTGACTATGTTTCCATTGAAATCGACATTCGACTCAGTGAATATAAATTTTTCCGCTTATCGGAAAGGAAAAGAAGGAAAACGAAAAAAAAAAAAAGAAAAATATTGAAAAAATAAAAAACAAATCGTTATTCGATAATTGGCTCTTATGTAAGATGGAAATTATAGATGAAAAAAATACCGACTTTTTCTACGCTTGTTTACGATAATAAAAGATTTATACATAGATAATCAAGTGAGAAATACCATAAGTATAATATTTGTTATTCTTCTTTTGTTTTGTTTTCTCTTCCTTTCTCTCTTTCTCTCTCTCTCTCTCTCTCTCTCTCTCTCTCTCTCTCTCTCTCTCTCTCTCTGTCTCTCTCTCTCTCTATCTCTCTCTTTTCGATAAGATTATTTACGTTTGTAAACGTGATAGGAGTACAGTTCCTTTTGATATGAGAATATTAACTGTGTGATAAAAAACGATAGTATGAAAAACAAATATTACGTAGTATTTCGATCGATAATAAAAGATTTTCTCGTTAAAGTAACTACGTAAAGAGAACAACGATTCATATGGATTTTACGATCAATGAGAATATCTCGCGCGTTACTAACAAGAAACACGAACCAACAAGAATCATCTCTTGGTCCAGTGAGGCCTTCGAAGTAGTAAAAGGTAACGGTATGACCGAGTTATCGAAGTGACGCATGCCTATGACCGCTTAGCGGTTCGACCTTAAAGTGGGGATTTGTGTCCTTGAAACATTTTGATACTCGTACAGAGATTCCCAGTACGAGAGTACGCGTGTAGTCAGGATGATGGTGAGAGTAAGAGGGTCACAAGGAGAAGACCGAGACTGACTTTCAATACCGGAACTCGTAATGCTCCGTCATACTTTGAAGATTCCTTTTGTTCTTCTTCTTCTTCTTCTATTTCTTTAAACTCAACAACGAATTATTTATATTTAAATTTCTCTTTCTTTCGTTTTCTTTTTTTTTTTTTGTCGTCATACGTTATAGAAAAAGAAAAAAGAAAAAAAAAAGGAGATAAATAAAATAAAACGCTTGTCTTTAGCGATAATTCTTTCTATCGCTATCGAGAACGTGTTGGTCCAGTTTATGTTCGCATAGAATTTATATGTCATTGACATATGTTAGGTCGAAAAATTCTTTGGTCGACTTTACTATCTCAAATATCGAGCGTCTTTTAACCGCATGATATCGGTGTAAGATCGCCTCTCGGAAATATTGATTGTAGAATAAGGATTCGATCCTTCGAAAAAGAAATCTTTCTTTCTCTCTCTCTCTCTCTCTCTCTCTCTCTCTCTCTCTCTCTCTCTCTCTCTCTCTCTCTCTCTCTCTCTCTATCTATCTATCTGTTAAGAAATGATGAAAAATTGCTAACCGAAGTTTGCGGTGAAAGGTGAGTCTCTTGGACACTGTCGCTGCGGGCACCTGCTTGTCCTCGATTCTTTTTTTCCTTATAGTCACTCATCTCAATGGCGATACTCCAGAGGAAATTAAACTTTCTGTTGAAAGAAATAGACAACATAATAGCCACAGAACAAATTTTTATGACGATATTACGTTCATTTGTTTATTTATTTATTATCATTGTTTATTTATAATAAGAAATAGGGAAAAGAAATAATTATAACTCCGTTTATAAGCAAGTAAACGTCGAAGAACGTGACTTTGTCTCGTTTATATATACGCGCTCGTTTCCTCGATCATGAAACTAACTAATTATGGTGATTACGTTAGAATGATCCTCTAGGAAACGTATAATAAAGTCGTTTGAAAAAGTAACTAATTGAGAACGTTGTATGATATTTTTCAGACACATTCCTAACGTCGGATTCACCGGGAGATCAAATATTCTTGGCGACATTTCGAGTTACCGATGGAGATTACTTTGCATTAGAACTGGCAGATCCCTCTACCGAGGCCTTTCGCATACGATCGCGAGAGTATCGCGATCGGATCAATCTTATTTTCCGACGTAGTTGGCTAAAACTCTCCTTTCTCGCTTCGGACATTTTAGCACTCGACGGGTAAGTAATGTTATGGATCAGAATTGATTTAAATTTTAATAGCTCGAATAATTTGTTGTTCATTGAAATGATGTTCGAATCGATTTAAGATGATATTTCTATCGAAAGATCTATCGTAGTCGTTTACGTTATGCCCTATTCGTCTAATATTCTCTTAATAGCGTTTGTACCGGTGAATGATTATAGAAGTTACGTATAAAGCGAATAAATCAAATAAATCGAGTTTCTTGAGATGGAATAATTGAAAGTCTGGCGATGTTCTTCCCGAGATTTATCTTGGCTCGATACGAAAGAGAGAAAACCTTTTTCCGATCCCTCTTGCAATTCTTTTACGATTCATACATAAGCAAACGCGACGCGTTCTGTTGTGTGCACTAAGGAAGAACAAGTATCGAATGCGCCACTTTCATCAGTAATGTATCCTCATGTTTCACATCAAACAAATATAGTAGCTATTTATTTCTAATCTCTTTAAATATTTCTAACGTTTAAAATACATTTTACGTATTCTCTTGCGACACTCTATATCGTTCTATAAAAGATTCTCAACTGGGAATATCTGATAGGATTAATTCTTGTCAGTGATAACAATACTATAAAGCTAACTTTTGTCTCTCTCTCTCTTTTTTTTTTTCTCTATTGCAGGGTGGAAGGACGCGACTTGGTGGTCCATTTCGATGTCAGATTTGATCCACGATATCAAACCATCACTACAAGCGACGTGGTTGACATTCTATCGCGCGAGATCGATCCGACTAGCACGAAATATCTATCGAATCTGACGATAGACGCAAAGAGTCTCGAAGTTCAAGAAAGTTTGACAGCTTTAAACGCACAAGTCAGCCTACAAACAACAGTCTCGACGATTCCACCTACAACGACTGCACCACCCCCAAGAAGATGCAGTCTTCTCGAATTATCTTATTGCAAACATCTTCCATACAACGTAACTTCCTATCCGAATATATTGGGACACCGTTCTTTGATCGACGTGGAGGAAGACGTTATTGCATTTAGGTAACTTCTTCGTTAATCGCTTATCTTTCGCAAAAATGATCTTTGCCATGATTTATATTTTTCATTTTCAATTAGGGAATTGGTAGATGCCGAATGTTATCGTTCGGCATATGACTTCGTCTGTCAAGTTTTACAACCAGCCTGTTTGTCCGGCGACCCCGAAGATTTATTGCAACTACCTTGTAGGAGTTTTTGCAGAGAATTTTGGAACGGCTGCGGAAACAGACTTTCGGAGAGGATCAAGCGAGCTTTGGATTGCTCCAATTTTCCGGAATACGCGGATGTTGGTAGTTGCAGGCCAAAACCAGGTGACAATTCTTATCGTTGTTCTAATTTCAAAGGAACTCTAAAAAAATATAATTTAAATGAAAAGTACTATAAAATGAGGAACATTGTTATTTTTATCGTAGGATGCGTACAGACGCTTCAATCGAAGGCTTTGTCGCCAAGGATTTGCGATGGTATAATCGATTGTCCAGATCTGGCTGATGAAAAAAATTGTGCCTATTGTCGCGACGGATATATGCATTGCGGAATTGGAAGAACTTGCATTCCACATGTCAAACGATGCGACGGAAAAATAGATTGTCCAAATGGAAGCGACGAGAAGGATTGTTGTGAGTAGAGCGAAATTGTTGCTTTCTTTTTTCTTTTTTTTTTTTTTTTTTGATGATCGACCCTTTCGTTTGATAGTATCATTAGCGCAAAGTATAAGAGCTGTTAAATCTCAGCCATGGGACACGCCACACGCCGCAAAATACAACAGCGAGGGTTACGTCGTTTTTAATGAAAAAGGTACAATCGGTAAACTCTGTACCGAGAATTTGAATGCCACTATGCCGGCAACAGAAATGGAAACCGTTCTTCAAACAGTAGCTAATTCTCTTTGTACTCTATTAACTTATACGTAAGTGGGATTATTTTTCGATAGAATGTTATCCTTGAAATGTAAGATTTAATTTGATAATTTGTTTTCGCAGTGGCGTCAAATCTGTTGAGGTGAGAATCGACGAAGAAGAAGATGTTCAATACGTTCATATGGAAGATCCATCGGCTACAGAGATCACGTTTGTCAGGGCACCATGTCCAAGCAAAGACGTTATGTATATTCGTTGTTCTGAACTCGGTAAGAAATTCAAATTACCCAATTTTTTACTTTTACTACGTATATCGTATATACAAAAGTTTCTTTTTTATACTTATCGTTTTAGAATGTGGGATACAGCCTTTACGAAATAAAGGTAAACAAGGCCTTAGTAAAATGGCAGAACCTGGCGATTGGCCCTGGCACGCAGCACTTTTTAAGGAAGAGGTACATGTTTGCGATGCTACGTTGATTGCTGAAAATTGGTTACTCACAACTGCTTCTTGTTTCCAAGGGTAATAAAACATATTCGTGATATATTTTAATAGATCATTGTTCAAAATATGTTTATTTATTTTGATTATTTAGACAACCAAAGGCAGAATGGTCTGCTAGGTTGGGCACAGTACGTCTTTCGAGTACGTCACCGTGGCAACAGGAACGTAGGATCGTAGGAATGATAAAATCCCCTGTGGAAGGAAGTACGACCGTTCTATTAAAATTAGACCGTCCTGTTGCGACTTATTCAGATTTTGTCAGGCCAGTTTGTTTGCCTTCTGCTCAAGATCCACCATCGACCAATGCATCTCAATGCAATACTTTGGGTTGGGCCAGAAATCGTACGTAATTTTTTTTTTTTTCTTCTTTATTTGTTTTGACATATTCAAAGTTTAACATTATTTAGATTAAGAACAAAAAAAATACAACGAAGGTCTCTATATAGTTTTACCTAATAAATAGAAAGTCATTTTTCCCTTATTCTACGGATACTTTTATAATAAATATTAAAATGAAATAAAGATGGTTGTATAATATACGATTTTTTTATTCTTAAGGATAGAAGGACATATCACGATAATGTGCATTTATAAAACATGTTAGATAAACACATTGAGGAAAATATAGAATGAAAGAAACTGGTATACTTACATAACTAACTTACGTTAATGTGCATACTTTCATATAGAAATATTATTTATTTAATAATGCAATGAAGCCGCAACTGTTGTCCGACTTTTTGAAAAAATAAAGGAAAAAGAAATATTTATTCTTTGTACTTTCTATTTTGAAAAAAAATATTCATTCTATATATTTTCTCTTTTAGGCGATATGCTGCAGAGAGTACAATTGAGGCATAGTGCGATGGAAAGATGCGAAAATATAAGCATTGCTTCGGTCAACAGCGTTTGTACCGAGCCAGCATATTCGGTGGATGATTGCAACGTAAGTTATAATATATTTAAGACTTATAACTTAGATGTAATATTTTGAACATCGATTTATTTAGGAGGAAGAAGTCGCTGGTAGCCCAATGCTTTGCCTTCAAGCTGGCGGTCAAACGTGGGCATTAACTGGAGTTGGTAGTTGGCGAATAGCTTGTTCTAAAGCAGGCGTCGAAAGACCTA
Organism: Vespa mandarinia; assembly: GCF_050613455.1. NCBI lineage: Eukaryota > Metazoa > Arthropoda > Insecta > Hymenoptera > Vespidae > Vespa > Vespa mandarinia. Next base: position 3,554,966 of record NC_140831.1, read on the forward strand.
GATTGTACGATCAAATATCCTCTAATATCGCTTGGATAAAATCAACGATTAGTTAAATATTTACAATCGTTTGAGATGAATACAAAACAAAAAAAAAAGGAACAAAAAAAAAGAAAGAAAAGTCATTTTGAATTAACAAACATGTACTGAAATGAAAATTGTGATAAATACTTAAAATCAACGACGATCGTATGTATATTATTTTCTTTTGCATAATTCGAACGTTTTATTACTTTTCATTCGTCATTCCTTCTTTGTATCGTCATCGATCGCTATTGCCATTAGATCATAACTTCCTAAACGTACATAGTGATATACGTAGTGATATTTAGTTTTATTTCTTCATTAGTAAAAGATATTCAAAATTAAAGATTACCGCGTACGATTGTAAATACGAATATGATCATTATATTGACTTTTCAAACAAATCTTAACAAATGATTTCTCGTTTTGCGCGGCATAATTAATCTTAATTTATTTTATCGAAGAAAATTGTATTCATTATCTTTGTAAAATAAATATTATGTCGGTACCAAACCGATGTTGACGTATCACATTACGTTCTTAAACCAAATGGAATTATAACTAAATTCAATAAATTCCAAACATCGTCTTCTTATTTGTTTTTGTTTTTTTTTTTTTTTTTCATCATAATGTTTAAAAATACATACGGTTGAAGTAGCAGTATTCGTTAGATTGTTATTTTCGTTAAATATAATAATATTCTATTAAATTGTTCACGAATATATGTTCTTATACCTTTGGAATGTATTTTCTTAATGTAAATAAATAATAGATTGATTAAAATAGAAAATCAAATTGTAATTAATGATTCTTAATAATTTCAATAGTAACACGAAGTAACGTGAAATAAAGTCTCTAGCTTTTCTTGGCCGGTTTTAAAGAGGAGTTTGCGCATGTGTAAAATGGTGGGAGATTATAAGCAGCTGATATTTAAGTAATTCGTTGTTAATAGCTCAGTCGTCTGTTTATCGAGAACCGATTCAAAGCCACCTGTGTCGTTACTATATATAGTGAAACAAACGAAGTATATTGATATTAACAATTTTGTTTGGTACAATAAACATGGTAAGATTATTTACAATGTGAATAATGATCCATAACGATCTGAAATCATTTTCTAAATATTTATTGGTACACACAGTATTTTGTCTTCCATTTATTTATATGTACAGAGGGTAACAAAAATTATAATGGTTTCATGTACAATCGAGTGAAATATTTTTTATATAATAGAGAGTGAAAACTGTAAGATAACCTTTGTCTTCGTTAAAAAATGATAAAAGTTATTGAACGAATATATCAATTAAAGTTCGATTTAAAATAAACCATTCAATGATACCATTGAAAAATGCATAATTAGTTAATGTGTGTATTATCGAAACGTTAAAAATGATGCGAATAAAAAAAAGATCGGCTATTAACTTTGTTCAATAGTTTATTTAATTTTTTTAAAAGTTTAACTCGTACAAAAAAGGATAAAAAATTTCCATTTTTTTTTTCGCAAATACATACGTTCGAAGACTTGCATAAGTGTCATAATTTCATGTCTTTAAATCATGTCATTCATGTTCAATTGAAAAAAATGTCTAAGATTCAATATGTAACATTGTTAGATTGTACTTGAATGTATAAGCTTTCTATAAACGAGGCTATAATTAACATAAACTCAAATTATATAATATTTTATCACCATTAGAATTATCAAAGGAATATTAACATAATATCATACAATTATCCGTCGCTTGTATTTTCTTTTCTCGCTTATTTGTTCTTCAACATAATCCATTTAATTAGCTTCTTAAGGCGTGTACAAGAACAATAAATATTTTTGGGAGATCAAAAAAATCAATTCATATAGCAGCATATCGTTTTACGAAGGAACCGAAGATCAGCGAAGAATATTCGGATTTAGCAAGGATCAATGATCTTGTCGATGATCCGATGGATCTTTTCAAATCGTGGCATGAAGAGTCAAGAAAATATTTACGAAATATGCTAGATATTTTTTGCCTGGCAACGTCCTCTATGTGAGTATATATATATATAGATATATACGATAGAGATTAATTATGAATTTCGAAAAGAATCATTAAAATCAAATTATCTTCATTATCAGAGACAATAAAATTGCGGCAAGAAATGTAGTACTCAGAGAATTTGATAACAAGGGTTTCGTAATAGTCACTGATCAACGAAGTAGAAAAGCCTCAGAGTTGGTAAGAATATCGTATCGCGAACGAAATTTTATTAAGTAAATCTATTCCGATAAATTTTAATAAAAACATTTTAATAAATACATATTTATAATCATAGGATAGTGTACCACGAGCTGCTGCATGTTTTGTATGGTGTTACATAGATGATAAAGGACAAAACATTGTCAGACAGGTGATGGTTTATTTTATAAAAAAAAAAAAAAAAAAATTTCAATTGTATTATATCATAAATTTATTTATTGGTTCGTTGAAAAAAAATATTTATCTTTATATGAGTACGACATAGGTACGAGCTGAGGGTACAGTAAAAAAATTAGAACCGATAGAATTTAAACATCTTTACGACAGAGAGCCACTTTTTTGCAAGATTCGATCTCATTTGTGTCATCAAGGTCGCGTAATTGATTGGGATGATTTGAAATGCCGACATGATGAAATTTTAAAGGAATATCAAAGCGGCAAGAATACTCTGCCAATGCCGGAACATTTGTATGTTAATTACTTTTCAAATGACGCACAATTAAATTATACGAGTAAATTTCAGGAAATCATTTGTTTTTAGCATCGGATATAAATTGATACCAACAATGATAGAATTTTACTACGCGAAGGACGATCTTATCGGGGATAGAATGCAATATACCAAAAACACTTCGATCGATGGATGGGAACAAAGAAGATTGGCCGCTTAATATTAAAAATTACAAACATGTTTGATTATTTATTTTCTAAATAAGGAATCCTTATAATAGTTAAATTTTATTGAATAAAATAAAACAAATTTCTATGTCTTCTGATTCAATCGATGAATTTAAATATCTAACATTTAAAATATCAACGTTGATTTGTAAAGGCATAAAAAAAAAACGAAAGTGTTTTCAAATAGTTCAAAGTTACAGAATATTGTTGCGTCAATAAATAATTTCTTTTTATCATATCTTCCGAAATTTCAAAAATCATCGATGTTTTCTTTCTTTCTTATTTTTTTTCTTCTTTTTTTTACAGGACCACATATCTTTATCATTAAGAAACGATAACTAAAGTCAAGATGAATTAAAATACTATGATTTTCACGCGACCTTGCGAAACACTATCTATGCGTACAGTATGCACTTATGGCATAACATCTTGTTTAACTGTAATGTACCGACGGTCAATTTCATCATCGCAAAAAAGTTAATTATCTTTTTAAGTTAATAATAATTTTTTTCTTTTTTTTTTTTTTATGAAAATAAATGAAGCATTTACGAGAACATTACATAATCATAAAATATTATTTAAGAATAATTTTTTAGTTTTATTCATGCATACAGAATGGCGAGATTAATGATATTACAATTTTTATATCGAAACCTTTTTTTATATCTCAAAGATATATAATACAAAAAAAAAAATGTAATGAAAAATAAATAGATGATATTTTTTTTGTAACTAATATTTTTCTTTTAACATTTTACATTTTCATTGGGAATGGGAGAGAGATGATTGGGAGAGGGTATTCAGAAAAGAAAGTAAAAATGGGATTATATACATTATTTACAATGTGTACAACGTAATTAGCGAAGAGTAATTACGCCCATCAAATTATATTTCGATTAATTTTTTTAATATTTTTTTCTATGATTATCTTTCATATCACTTTGAGTCACATTTTTGTATTTTTATATGGTATAAATAAATTTTTAAACAGTTTTATTATATTTGTAATATTTATAAATAATTAGTGATATATTTCTATATTTTTTTTTTTTTTTTTTTATCAGTATTCGTACTTGAAATGTTATTATTTTTTTGTGCTATGATCGAAATTTGAGTACTGATATGACATGAATTATACAAAGTATTCAAGTTTTATTCTCAACATATTCTATAAAAAAAAATTAAGAAAAAATGTTATTTATATATACATATATGCAGATAAAATGTTATATATATATATATATATATATATATATATATATATATATTAATAGATTTATTTAAAAATTTTAGTTAATGTAGAAATATTATTAATAATTTTTAAATGGAAGTGAAATATTAGTCGATTTTAAATATATCTAGTTTTTTTATAATTGAATATAATTCAGATTTATAAATTATATAAATAAAAATTATTTTTAGATATATAAATTTATAAATTAAATATTTTTGGGATAAACTAGGAATATAAAAATAATTAAGATTTTATATTAAATAATAAAAATATTCATAAAATTTGAATTTTTTTTTTTTATATGTTATAATTTATAATATAGATTAATAATATATTTAAAATTTATAATTTTTATTTTTATAAAATAAAATTTTATATATATACATATGCAGGTAAGCTCTTAAATATTTTATTAAAAGATTATAACAAAAATACGAAATAACGTTAGTTTAATGTTTCATTAACGAACACATTGCCCATATTTACTTGATATGTTGAGATAAACTCTAATGTTTACTTGCTGAAGTTATTGATTTGATCGTTGACCTATGTTAAAACTAATAATACTTTATATGCTCTACGAATTGTTATAATTAAAATGAAACGAACAATGTAGATACAGATGTCAGAGTCCTGTATTCGTAATAACGAACATTTTGAAATAGAATTATAATGTAAATTTATTCCTACGTGGTATCGAACAAGAAACCAGTTTGTTGTCGTTTCGTATAAAAATATATCATTCGTTATAGGTATTACAAATATAATAAAAGTTATTTAATAATAATAATAATATTCTTGAAGCATTAGATCAGTAAGAAAATCAATTAAATCATATCAAAAGTTTTGTTAAAACAATCGA